>NW_012026862.1:538366-648785 GCF_000956235.1 Wasmannia auropunctata
ATGTTGATAGCATGAACAAAACAAGATGTAACCTATTCAGTTTTTGTCTATCTTACACATTTCTTATACTTACTTTATATTTTTGTTATTAAATGTTGCTTCTATTAAGTGGAACTATAAAATATTAAAGAGATACGCTTTATGAGACCGGTACGCATTTGGCAACTCTCCCCTATTACAAAATATTATCAAAATCTCTCGGGAAGGGGGATACAGAGAGAGAGAGAGAGAGAGAGAGAGAGAGAGAGAGAAAGAATTTTATCTGCGTGAAACGGCTCTTGAACTTTATATTTCGCGTAACCGCGGGAATTAACGCGAGGATCCGCGCGGCGGTCAGTTTCCCCGATGAATTTAACTCTATCTATTCGGGTTTATAGAATCGCGCGATTTTGCATGCGTTCCTAGGCGTGCGCGATATGTCTCTCTCTCTCTCTCTCTCTCTCTCTCTCTCTCTCTCTCTCTGCGAATTTATTTAGAAACGGAATTAATTAAGTCATTTGTAGAAAGAAAACTGTGCAATTTTCAGAAGCGGAAGAGTCGGCGCGGGAGCCGCTCTGCCTGCGGAGCGTTTAAGCTGTCAAAGCGAAGTTGAAGCCCCCCGAAGCGATTTTCGGCGCGGCAATGGAAATGAGGGAAACGAGGTTTACGCGGAAGCGGGTTAATGCATTTCCATTCGATGGCACATCTCGATCTTATGAAAACAAAAACATAATTAATTTCTGCTCAGAGGATATGAAATACCGGATATAAAATACAAAGTGTAGCCTATTGACAGTCGTTACGTATTATAGACTACTTCATAACGAAACAAATAAATTGTTTGTCATTGTGTGTATCAGAAATTTAAATGTATCTGGCGTTGATGATAAAATAAAATTACGATACGTCTAATTGTACTTTATCGATTCGATATTTTTTATTATTCGATACCTGCGGCCGCTCGCAAAATCGGTTGATCGGTTTTATATCCCATCCAATATATATATATATATATATTTTGGCAACTTTTTACAACTCGGAAAAAAACAGATTTGTCATACGAGCACGCAACTTTGGCCAACTATTTGTCTGCCTGTAACCAGCACGGCCGGCGTAAACGTCAAGCATTACGATAAAATACTACATTTGAAATAAAGCCGGAGAGTTAACGTCATCGTATACCATCGCCAAATATGGATATTTAATTGCTTTACGATAGACAGGAGATTGTTTTTCAGATGCTTGAACGATACGCGACGACAAAAATATATGTATTTTACATCGCTGCACGATTACATGTAGCGAGCAAATTGCTTTGGACAAATTTGCACATAATTCTCTTGCAGATAATTATAATTCTTTCAATTAATTAAAAAAATTCTATTTCATACTATTTTAAATCTTTATACGTAACCTATTTTCTTCATTTATTTCCGTCGCTTTTTTTTCTCTCTCTACTCGGTAACTTTTTCCATTTCTCCTACTTATTTTCCACCTTTTGAATTTGTCGTAACAGCAATTGTGCAATCGTCGCAGCCATCATTTATGTTAGTTTTCTATTCTAGAATATAATAACACATTTATTCCCCTCTCTTTTTTCCTTGCCCTTCGCTTTTTTCCTTTTTACGCCTTTTATACTTCTGTCGAGACGACGAAGTCGGTCAGCCCACAGAAATGGAAAGAATATTAAGGAAAAAGTCGGAATGCACAAGCTCCCTCGTATCTCGATAGCGTCGCCAACTTAAGAGGAGAGCCAAAATGTACGTGAGACAGACGAAGGCTCGGATTTCTGAAAGCGGACATCGCAAATGCGCGAGTTGGGCCCCGCGGGCGCGCTCGCGCGGAATAAATTCACGGACTCATTCACAGCGCTGACGCTCCTTTCATCCCTTCCCTCCCCCTACCCACGTATTCTATCGCGAGAAATTAAGAGCCCGATGAAAAACGGTTCGAGATGCCGTCGCGCCGAAGCGCTGCATTTCGACGATCACGCGTCTCTCACGGTGCTGTGAGAGAGACGCGTGACATGCAAAGGAATGCGCCGGACACGTTCCGAAAGTGATTGTACCCCTGAGGGACGGAGAACGCGGGCATTATCGCTGCAACGAGAGAGAGTTTGAAAGAAGCCGTGCGCGCGGCACACGCCTTCTTCTGTCGTCCCTTGTATTTCTAAAGGCGCGCAGCTGCAAGTAGGATTGCCGGAGTCGGGTCTTGAATTAAAAGCTTCGCTCGCGAAGCTCATACACGTGTACATAATTCTACCTGCTGTTTCAATCTTTAGAAGATCCGGAAAAGTACGAAAATAAGCTGGGAGAGGGCGAGAGGGGAGGGGGGGAAGGGGAACGTGAGCCAGAAGGAAGAAGTGTATATAATGGAATAAAAATTAGATGAAACGCGCGAGGGAGAATTTTCTTAAATAAAAGTCGAGTATTCCATCGCGGGCGATCGTGATTGACGAAAATTTGCTGCAGAAATCCGAAGTAAAATCCTTTACCGCGGCACAATTACGTTTTTACGTCGGCAAAACGCCGACGCGCCGAGGTAAATCAAGATAAGAAGTTTAGAGATAAATTCCGGGCGATAGGAATCATACTCGGGTATTCTTCGGTGCAAATAAGTAATCAGATTAAAAGTTTCTCTCATCCGCTATAGCGTGATCTCCAATAGCGAGTAAATCACGCGTTGGCAATTTGTCTTAATACAATATTGCAGCGGGTAATATCATCGCGAGAGGGCGAGCGTGCTGCAGACGTTTCGCAACGAGCACAAGGAAATGAGCTTCTCGATATTAAATGTTCACCGCAATTTCGAGGGTACAAAAGTGTGCAGTACACGTCAAATCTTTCTTTCAAACTTTCGAACTGCTTAATTTTACTTCGAGAGAAAGCGACGAATGGAAGAAAATTTGCGAAAGAAATTGTGATGAACATCTGCGTGACATTTTGCGGAGGAAATTATTGAAAGAAAACGTTCTATCTGCGCGAGACTTTCGCCACCGTTTTTTTTTTTTTTTTTAATAATATTCAAACGAGTAAGTAAATCGCATTTTATACCGTCAACGTTTCGCATTTATATTGAATTTATCAGCGACGATTCTCGCATTGAAATTCTTATAAATACTCGTGAGGTATATTCTCGAGGCAGATCTGCGATAGAGAAACAAAATAAAAAGAGCAGGAATTTCCGTCTGCAAAGTTTCCCCGCCGAGGCTGCTCGTTCGGGATCGGCGTGCGTGCGGAGAAAGTACGTACGCTGAAATCACTCGATATCCATAAAATATATCGTAAGCTAAGCGCGTCACCGGCCAATCTTCCTCGACACGCGAGTTCCAGCGAAATTTTGCGGAAAGGTTTGAAAGCGGAGGGAAATCGACGGCACTTATGGGATAAATCCGTGAAGCAGCCCGTTGCCGTCGCCGTCGTCGTCGTCATCGTCGTCGCCGTCGCCGTCGCCGTCGCCGTCACCCTTGTCGTCGTCTTTCCGCTCTCGAACGTCTTTTGTCTCCGGCGGCATTGATTGAAGTTTGTCTTCCGTCAGAGGAGATCGTCGCGCGCCACTTCCGTCGTCGGAGAGGCCGTTATTCTATTACGCGCGTCGCGTGTCAAGCGTCAAATAAAGGGTAAATAAAAAAAGAACGCGGGTAAAGAAGGTGTCGAAGGGAGTCGAAATAAAGAGAGAGCGAGAGAGAGAGAGAGAGAGAGAGAGAGAGAGAGAGAGAGAGAGAGAGAGAGGACGAGAGGGATGAAGGGTGCGTGGATGCGCTTTTCGAGGCGACGCGACACCTCGGGAACATCTCGGCTCTGGCACGTGCCAATCTTTATAGAGAGAGCATTCCCGTCGAGGAGGAGACGCGCGCCGACTTCGATTCCGCGCGATTTTGATTCGCGGGACTTTGCGCGGCTCGCGCTCGGTGAAAATCGAGGCAGGCGCGGCGCGGCGCGGCTCGTACGCGAATCGACAGGCGGACTAATTGAAGTTTGCGTTACCTGAAAGCACTCGCGTTTACAACGCCGGCAAAATTGAAACAAAACACAAATCGAATAATGACGAGTAAACAGCGCGAGCTGTTTGCGAAGCGCCGAAAAGCGTTTCGAAATGAATCGGCGAGGACGCGAACGCCGAGTGCCACACCGCATTGACGGGGACATACACTTTTCGGTCTCGAAGCGAAAACGCTTTTTAAATAAACTAATAAATATTTGTACTGTTGTAATTGCGTACGAAGAGGCGTCGAGCGCGTGCGCGCTCGCTCAGCCCGATGTACAATATTAGCGAGAGGCGCGGCGCGGCGTCGTACTGCACGTCGCATGCAATCCGACAGCCGATTACCAAACCGATATACGGCGGACCGGCTGTGCGCCTGTGGTTGCAACCGGCCATTAAATCAAAAGCCATTAAACTAATCAACATTACTTTAGCACTTTAGTAGGTAACGTTCCACGCGCGCGCTCGCATTTCGGTCACCGGAAAGTTTTCCGGAGTATACTCGCAAATTTTTGTCATTTGTCATTTGTACATACTTATCCCGATTGGAAATCGCCGCAATCTGTAAATTATTGCGACCTGATCATTCTGTAAAATTACACGCCGTGCACAGAGATTTTCTTGCACTGTCAGAATATATGCAACCGCACGCGTGCATTCGTGGACAGAATTGAAAACTCGCGTGAACTTTATGTTTCAAATAAACTGGAGTCGATTAAACGCTCGTTCTAAATAAATCTCAGCGCGCGCGCGTAAGCTACATCGCGGTGTAACAATCGCCGACAAGAAGCTCTCTCACTCGATTTTCTAAGAGCTCGCACTTACGCCGTGAAAGCTTCCGCCTTTATCTATCCCATTTTTATCCTTCCACTGAACCACCTTCGATTCGCGTCAGCCGCGACGCTTGTAGTATTTATCAGAAATTGTTGCGACGGGCGACATCGTCACGAGGGCTGTGTGCGATCCCTCGGGCGAGATCCGCTCTCGATAGTCCCCGGGAACATTTGGCGCTACCATCAGGGGCAACTGTGTGGCGCCAAAAAGGATTGAAGGACAAAATTGTTTTACCCTCGACAACGTCGACGAATGGCATCGGGGGGAGAAAACGCCAAGATATAACAAGATTAAATAAATCCGTTATCATAAATATTATATAACCTGCAAGGCTATACCGTGTTCAATTTTGCCGTTTTCAATTATTCAAACATGACAGGTACACTGGCGGTCATTAATTATACGACAGATCTGATAATGTTTTATTCGCGTTAGAATCTTTATTTAAAACATGCAGGTGTAATATCGTAATTATTTCGCCCATTAATTTTATGATCCTCGACTGGTTCGACTCGCGCATAAATATATAAAATATGAAATATAAAATTGCAATGTCAGACATGCAGTATGTATATTAGATTTATTTAGAATAAATTGTATGTAAATTTGGAATGTCATTATAATAGAAAATAAGATAATTAATAGGGACCGACTTTTCCGGACAGATTTGCAGAGATATTAAATTGAAAGAATATACATATTTTTTTAAATCTAAAACAGGCATGTTAAATCGATACTCGAAATATCTTGAAGTTTATTATTGTCTCTTTTCTGCTGATTGGTAATTCTCTCATTGCGCTTCATGAGCAGCTATCATTATATGTATATTTTGACAATTGTGCGCGTATCGAAGCGTTAACAGTGTAATTACAGTCGAACCTCGATAACTTGAACCTCTATAACTCGAAAACCATTCAAATTTTTTCCTTTAAAAGCCATTATAGTCAGAAAATTATAAACTCTCGTACGAAGCTTCCGTAAGTCGAATTTTCATGTCAATTCTGTTTTACTCAAACTTTGATAAGTCGAAACTTCTACAATTCGAAGATTTTTATAGCTCCTCCCTTGAGATTCGAGTTATCGAGGTTCGATTGTATATGCATTGTAAACATTGTTATAGTAAAAAGTAGAGAAAAAGTTAAATATCGCGCGCGAAGATCGCGTCTGTGATGTCTCATATAAATTTGTCCGGAAGAGTCGTTCCCTACTAATTATTTTATTTTCTATTAAGACGACGTTCCGCGCTTGTTATGTACATGCAATTCGTTCCAAATAAATTTCTAAACAAATTAGTGGCCGGAACGGGATTAAAACGGGTACTACTTTCTCTACGCGGCATTGTTGCTTTGAGAGATAATTTATGGGAACGCGTGCATCCTCGTAGGACGCCTTCAGCGTCTTTCAAACGTCTTCGCGTAGCGCGTCACGCGTTCCGCAGCCTTAACAAATCTAATTCCACCCCTCGCGAAGCCATCGCTCTCCGCGTAGCCGCGCCACTTGCAATCCACCGTACCCGGTCCCCGTCGCTACCGCCGCCGCCGTCACCGCCGCGAAATCATCTCTCGCCTTTTATATGTATATATCCATCGGCAGCGCCGCAAGATCTCAAAGCATTGATAAAGAAGAACTCTATTCACACCGCTCACAGTCGGGAGTTGGGTGAGAAGGATGCGGGTTTAAAGGGGTGAAGAGGCGGGAGGAGGGGAGAGACGGGGCGAGCTGGAAAGGCGATCTACCGGCGGATCGGCGGTGCAGGTCTTGGAGGAAGGGGAGAAGGGCGGTATACGCCCCCACGGTGGGCACAAAGACCCGCGAGGGTACCTCGGGGTAGATTCTAATGATGGCGCGCGCGGTGATGCCCTACGGCAAATATCTTTGCCGATAGCTGCGAGAAGGTGGATATAGCCCTCCGCACGCTCTCTTATAGCCGGTCTACAGAGTTCTCTTGCACCCCTTCCCCTCTGTTTCCCTCGGAACTCTCTCGTCTCTTCTACTTCTGTTTTATCCTCGTGCGTCTTTCTTTGTCTCTCGCTCTCTCTCACCCCCTCTTTCTCTCCTCCTTTCTCTCCCTCTCGCGAACACGCGAAAGCCGATAACGGGAAGGAACGCCGGCGGACGAGTAATACGGTATTCACGGCCATTATTATTTTTGCAAGTTATCTCGGCCCGGCCTGTTCCTATCTTCCGTGATACACACACAGTAACCCCCTTCCATCTCGCCTTACCTCCGATCTCACTCTCTCTCTCTCTCTCCATCTATTCGCGTTTCTCTCCTATTTTTACCCGGATGATTTCTTTTCATGTCGTCTCTAGCGTATATCTTTAAACGGCTCTTTTGAGCAGTTTGCAGCAGTTCAGGTTAACATAAATTCATTTAAAAAATGCACTAGAGAAACATTTTTTTTGCGTACATTCGACCGACGAATTTATTATATATCTCTTGTAAAATTTCTATACTGTACACCGAGAGAATTTCCTTTTAAAATTTCCCCTGAAAATTTTGTTAATTATGGGACAACATAGTATTTCGACAAATTTTACTGTACACTACAATAAATTTTACTGTGCACTACAATAAATTTGTTGTGGTATATATGAAAAAAAAAATAGTGAAAATCATCAAATTCGTCGAAATACCATGTTGTCATACGATTAACATGATTTTCAGGGTAAACTTTAAAATAAAATTCTCTCCGTAGAATTCATCTGACTATAAGTTCTCAAGTCTCCAATCGGATAATTCTTTGACATCAATTTCGTACCTCTGGATGACACGCGGCCTCGTCCATTGCGATTTAAGTTGAAAATTCCGAGGTTTTATGTATCACGGGCAGTGATTTTTTTTGATCGCAAAGAGAGTACAACGGTATATGACGGACCGAAAGACCGTCTGTCGAAATCTGCGCGCCGTCGACAAACGCGGCACGCATGTGCGCTATATTGAGTTACTACATTTTACGAACCATAGCATAGCGGACGGTAATTGGACCGGACGTTACACTGTTTGACGCTGGTTACTGTCATATTTCGTCGCAACGCGAATGGACGGGGCCGGCTGTACGCGCTACTCCCCATTAAATCCCACCGTGCAGAGCTAGCGCGCGTATTGCCGTAGATATCACGAAACCTTCCCGCCTCGCGTCAGACGCGGGGAAGCGGCGGAAAATAATGGAATAACGGAAATAACGACTAAGTTCTCAACTAATTCGCCAGCCCTTTCACTCTCCCTCACAATTTCCTCCATCGCATTCGCCGACCCTGTCGGTCGTCCTTTCTCCCCTATCCATCCCTCTCTTTCTCTTTCTCTCTCTCTCTCTCTCTCTCTCTCTCTCTCTCTCTCTCTCTTTCTCTCTTTTTTTTTGCATTTTGCATTCGGCTTGTTTGGCGTTTTTGTATTCCGCGCGTCCGATCTGTCTGTCCGTTTCGCGAGGAAAGATCGGGGGCCCTGCTATTTTTACTCGTTATTTTTGTTCACCATGCTGGACACCGATAGCGTACGTACGCCCGCCGCGTTTGCGTTAATTGAGCTCTTTTTGACGTGCCCGCCGAATAAATTGGCCGTGCGTTTCGTGCAACGTATGCGCGCGGCGTTGAGATTCGGCGAAACAATCATATTCGAGACACCGCCGCGCGCAACATTCGCCGAGAGAAAACGATCTATTGGTCCGCAGCGCGAGCGCATATTTTTCAATCAGACTCCAAACACGACCGTTTCATATCTCGAAAGTTAAACCCTACGCCTATTGTTGTCCTGTGAAATTTTCAGCATCAGGATTATTATCTGCTTTTTCTTATAGTTTTATAAAAAGAACGGATGATTATATGAACGAATTCGTAAAACTTAATTAGAAATACAAAACTCGTACAGAATATAATTCGACGAAAGACGTAAATAAATTATTCACCACCTTAAAATTTCTCCAATACTTGAAAATCCATAAGACTAAAAAATTAAATCGAGTTTAAACTAAATTTTTTAAATCCACTGAGAAAAAAGTCTGGTAATAACTACCAAATGTATTTACTAAATATAGCATATTAATGCAATATTTAGTAAATATTACAAACATAATAGCAGTAAACAGCCGTTTATAATTATTGGCCGGTAATAATTATCAAATATTATTAATATTTACAAAAGTAAAATTCAGCATTTAGTTAATTTTGTTCATATTAACAGTACATTTGTTTGAAACTATCACCAAAGCTTCAGTAACTGTATAGGTTTGATTATCATTACCAGACTTTTTCTCAGTATCGTGTAAATTTGTATAATCCTAACAACGAGAAAGAGAGCTGTACATAACTCTCGTCTGAGATTAGAAATTTAAAACAATTACTTGCTTCGGTGTCATATCATATTGTTCAACAAATAAAAAATATTTCTCCCAAAATGTTTTTCGTGCCATAAGAATTACGATAAAATTACGTATTGCGATAGTGCGCGTCGTCGGACGCCACGGCGGCGAACGTTGCCTCGCGGCGCGCCGCGCAGTAGTAAAATCTGCGAAAAGTCAGGCATTATTCCGGAGACCGCATTTGCCTGCACCCTCGCCGTTGGATTAGCACTTAAAGGATTAGGGCATTTTCTTCACCGCGTTTTATCCCGCCACGTACCGCGGACGATGGTCGAAGAGAGTCAGTCACGTGGCCGTACGTGCACGAGAGAGCGCAGTCGAGAAGCCCGCGCCCTCCGCCACGGCCACCTCTGCTCGGGGAAGGGGGGGGGAGGGAGGTGCGGGCCGGTGAGGGTAAGTATTCCGGCGTGTTTAGTATTCCAGCGCCATTTGATTCCTCGGCTTCGGTACGTGGGCCGCATTGTTTTCGAGTCTGACATCTCACTAAGGCGAATAAGGAGGGTCGAGTTTCGTGGGAATTCGCACAAGGAATATTATCGTAGCGTGCAGCGGCCATCCCCGTCTCCCTCTCTCTTTCTCTCTCTCTCTCTTCCTCTTTCCATCTCTTTGTCTCGATCTTTTTTCCTTCCTCTCTCATTTTCTCGCTTTCTTTCTTCCTTCCTCATGCATCGAGATTTTTTCCCTGTTTGCCTCACGGTCGTTCCTGTGTTACTTTATGTATGGAGATACGTTATTTTAATCGCTCGGCGATTTTATATGTATCGAAGTTTGGCCCGATGCATAAGTAATGGTGGGCTTTTCCGTGCGCCGAGTTTTAAGCAGCTCTCACGTGAGAACCCTTATCACAAGATTTTCACACGATAACATCTTTACGATAATATCTTTAAACAGTTTCATACCACTGTTACCTTTTTAATTAACTCTTGACATAATTTTCATGTACAAAGAAAAAAAAAGAGAAGAAATCGCGCAGCGGCAGACCGCATGCTCCATTAAATTAAATGAATCGATAAAATCGTCCGCACGAGCTCGCTGAAAGGCAGAATGTTAATTAGCCGTGTAACTCTTCATTACGGGATAGTATCTCATTACTTACGTATCGATCCGGTAGTTAAATAAGACAACGGCACGATTGCGGGTGAATGATACTAGTGCAGTCTCGAGTAGCGATCAAGTCCTCACGCAGTGGGGAGAGATCCTTTGTGATTTATCGAGGGATACGATTGTCGAGCGCGCTAGAATGAAATTTGGCAACTCCACTCGCAACCGGCGCCCATATAAGTGCGTGGACAGCTTAAGTGGATGGATAAGATTATCGCCGAGAAAGTTTGCCTCCCCCACTGACTTCGATATGGTACATACATATTTTAAACGCAGCGCCCTTCATAGCAAGGGGCAGAGCCCCCGAAAATTCCGAGTTGGATTCGATTTCTCTGTCAAATCTGTTTCTCCCGTGACTGACATATTTCAACTGAATGCATCACCGCGAGACGATCATGTCTGATCCGTATATATATATATATTACGTTTTTCGCTTACGCGAAATCGCTGTGCGGAAAGCAAAGTTATACGAACGCTCGCCATTCTGTCTTCTTTCCGATTAGGAGAAATCCAAATTCTTTTATCGAGATTAAAAGGATAACTTCGGAAGTATGTCTCGTTTCCAGCTGTTGGCGTGCGAAATTGTACAGAAACCCGAGAATTGTGATTCTTCCCCCCCACTTTGTCGCGATCCTTCAGAGAACCTACATTGTCGACATTCATTATATTAATTCGAGGAACGTATGAGGACCATCTCGACAAGATATTAGCGCAAACCAGGCATGAGAACCGCGGACACTAAATCTTACCGCGTACCTACGTGCCATCTTTCCGCAGCCTTGCCCTTCCCACCCTTCCGTCCCCCTTACGTAAACCGCAATTCCCGCATTGTAACTACGAGACATACACACACACACACACACACACACACACACACACATATACACTCACACACACACGTACATCTATTTTATGCATACTATCGAGGTGTAACACACACGAATGCATTACGTACGTACGTGGTCCTGCGCCACAACGGGTTTTGCTCGTAAACTCGTCGTGCTGATCTCGATTCGATGATCTTGCGATCTCTCCCGGTTCCTCTGGGTCTGCGTCGTTTGCTGATTAAGCGCAAGATTGGCCCTTTCCGTGCGCGAACCAATTCTCCGTGTGTAACGCTAATCTGATCTTTTAATCCTCGATACGCCGTTCTGTCGTCTATAATGAACGATCGGAATTATATATCGCCCGCCAAAAGTCAACGCGGTCGACTCCGTATAAGGAAAGTGGCACGCCGGGATATATATATACATAACGATCGCGAGCGGCCGTCGACAATTGTCGCGTCGCGCCCGATTTATACAGCGTATATATCCCTTTACAACTTCGTCGTTATCGCGCGGCGTCTCCCGCGTCTCGGCGCTCTCATCGATATATCGGCGGAATAACCGATATCGCGTGTGAAAGTTGCGGAAAGTGGTAAACATGTTTTTCTACTTGGCTATCTTTCATCGGAAGAATCGGGCGTCGTGTGGGGACACGTCCGCGTCGGGGAGGCCCTCGTGCAAGTTTCCTTTGCGAAGAGCGATCTCAAAAACACGTTTTTCTCTCCCTCTCCTCTCTCTCTCTCTCTCTCTCTCTCTCGGGCTATTGACGTAAACATGCTTAATGCGGTGGCCCAATTTCCGAAATATCTTTCGGAAACGTTGACTTTTCTGTGAATGAAATGCTTATACGTGAGAAACTCGTCACTTCTTCGGTCGGACGTACTATAACAACAGAGTGGGCGATCAAAACAACGCGATCGCGGAGAAACGGACGATCCACTTGGTAAGTTTATATCGCGCTTCATAACGGCCAAATCTCGCTGCCCGCGCGGCGGCTTTGCCTTTGAGTCCTTTGACGCGCGCGCGAGCGAAAACTTCCGCGAAACTTGCTACTACTCCTTGCTACTGTCCGAGAGTCTCGAACCGAACTCTGTTTTCGACCCTTTCTCGGCATCGGCTCCGCAAAACGGAAACTGCCGCGGCCGCCGAGGCACGCGAGGGAGGGTGAAATATCCGCTATCCGTCTACGGAGCGCGGCGCGGCCGGCGCGAGCAAACGCGGTCACGTACACGGAATATTTCCTTTCGGCGACGTGGAAATTCGGGTAAACAGATTCTTCGACCGGAATTCGCGATCGATAGGCGCGCGGGCAGGTCGCACCCTCCGACCCCGATCCCGAAACTGTCGCTCTCGCACCCGAGGGTGGCGCAGAACGAGGATGCGACTGCCTCTCGATACATACGAGGAGAGGATGGAAATAAATAATACTTTCAGCACACTTTTTGCACATGAATCATGCAAAATGATTAATATGTATGTTTGTTTATATTGATTTTTCTCTTGCAAGCATTAATAGATTTAATAATGTAAATAACGGAAGTAACAAAAATAAATAGGCATTAATACCGATAATCGGTTTAAACTTTAAAAACTTTCAATATTGAATAATGGGTATTATATCGACCGCGTCAGTTCATTTGGAACTTTGAAATATTAATAAAGTAAAATAATATAGAAATAAAAATCGCAGTAATATAGAAAAAATTTTAATTACGAGTCGTGAATGTGAGAGAAGGAATTTAAAAAAGTGAATGACAAGAATGTTTCATGTTTGCATGTCACAATCCACGTTAATATGCTATTACATATACGCAAATGACATAATAACACATAAATCTGATAATAAGTAATAACAGTACCTAAGTTGGATCGCGTATGATATTTCACGATCCTTTTTCAGGTGACTTGTTTCAAGAACTTTTCAATACTATAAATTTCATCCTCTCCTCCTTTTCTCCCAACGTCGCAACAAGGTCGAGTGAGCTCAAGCCGCCGTGTGATCGATCATATATAGCCCGCGAGTTCGAGATTTTGTTTTGCCAGGGGGACGACGGTGACTGCCGTCTTGCTGGAATGTGTTTGGACAGCGGAGCCGAGAACCGAACCGAACCGAACAGAAGAGGGTAAGGAGCAACGTCGTCGTCGGTCGCGGCGGACGCGGGGAAGCGTGCAAAGTTCGCGTGGGAGTCCAACGACGGGTGTGTGTGCGTGTATATATGTGCGTATATATATATGTGTGTGTGTGTGTGTGTGTGGGTGTGTGTGTGTGTGGTACTGTGTGCGGCGGAGTGCGCTGCGCGCCCGGCGTAGAATCCCGAAGGGATGGGGAGGAGACCGGGGTCCAGATCCCCATCACCCCCTTCACCCCGCTGACGCCCTCTGCGCCCTGTGTGTATTCGCCGCGTCCGTCCGTTTGGCGCCGGTTACAGCGGGATGCAGACAGAAAGACGCCGCGCGTCGTAACCGTGGCGCCAGAGATAGTCCTCGACGAGACCGGCGGTCTCCGGACTCGCCGGAGATCCCCCCCCCCGTTTCTCCTCACCGACGACGAGCGATACCCACCCTGTACCCTCCCCCTCCGCGCGATCTCTCCTTGCCGTGTCATCCCTCGGCGCGTCATCCCTTCGTCCTCGAGATGTCTCCCTGACGGTGTGTACAGTCGCCGACAAAACGGCGACGATCCAGGAATTGGCCTTTCGCGGTGACGAGTATGATAAATTAATTAAGCACGCTCGACGAGTACAGTCGCCCCGCGACCCTCCCCGGGTACGCCCCGGGGAATATTGGGATATAACGTCGCGTCAATTATGTAACAATGTATATGTATCTTTTCGATTAATTTGGGGCGACTCATCGAATTGCTGGGTGCCGTACCGCGTGTTTGGACATTTAATTTTATTGTGCCGGGCACCATCGATCGCGGGGGTAATCAGCTTATTGGGCAGCCCGGGGAAAAAGTAAAACGATTTTTTTATGTTATAACGATGTATCATACCGTTAATTGTTGTTAGAGTAATTCATGGAGAGATTTTACGACCTTCGATAGATACTAACTGTTCGCGGGGGTAGAAAAGATTGCGTGAGCGTTTCGGTCCCGAGAGAGAGTGAAAGAAAGAGAGAGAGAGAGAGAGAGAGAGAGAGAGAGAGAGAGAGGGGAAAGCTGTTGTAGATTATAACGCACTGCAAGAGTTCAATCGTTTGAATAATTATTTTATATATGTGTATATCTCTGCACCTGCCGGGGGAAGGGAAAGGAGAGAAAGAGGCGAGGAGGAGGAGGAGGAGGAGAGGGGCGTCTGCACATTCCGCAGTCTCAATTCAGCGAAATGTAAATGTGAATTTACTAACTTCGCGCATGAAGTAACTCTTCGTAATAACTTCGCGTATCTCTCCCGCGGGCCCCTCCCATTTGCGTCGGCTCCTCTATATCGCGACGATGACAGAAGCCTCCGTTACTTATACACTAATTTTCATTTTAAAGGGCGACTTTAACGTATGCATTTCGCACCGCGCATCATGTAAATAGCGTGCATTAAAGCCGGTTTTAAATTTAAAGCGGCTCCAGAGAGGTATCTTATCTTGTAATACCTCGTGTAATCGCCGTCGCATGTATAACTATCCTTAATATCTAGTGAATAAACATACAACATGCATTTATATTATTACACCCCTCCCCCCGATCCCTCCGCGAGGTGGAAGAATTTCGTCGCTCGTTGTATACGTATATAGCTTTCAGACGGGCGGAAAAAAAAGGATCGCTCGACGAAAATCGGGTCGATTTTGGATCTGAAGGTCCGAGTCGTACGTCGCTAACTATTTTGACAGCCGCGCGTTGCTCGCGCTGCGAACTAACTTTGACAAATAGATCCTTGAAAGCGGAGCCACGGTGCGCCGGGCATTCGAAAAAGATCGAGTGGAAATGGAGGAAGCACATCGTAAACGCGGCGCCGGATACTTTATACCTACCCTCTTATATTCCGCGCAGGGGGGTTACCGGCACCCCCATCTCTCTCCCTCCTCCTCCCTCTCAGTGTACAGTCCGTAACAGAAATTTCAGCACTATTACTGACATCCGGGCTGGTTATCGGAGGTCCGATCCGGTAGCCGGCCAGGCGAGACGGGTGTATATTCTTGCCGTCTTCCGTTTTTGTTCCCGCGCGCGAGAGCCGTGCACTGCCAATATACTCCATATCCGCCGTTCCTGGTTTCTCGTTTTTTTTTCTTCCTTTTTCATATTTTTTCCCCCCTCGTATAGCGGTAACACAAACGACGTGAATGACACGAGCGATTCAACGCGAAAGAGCGAGCAAAGGGGATTACAAAGGAGATAATACTCCGCTAAAGAGCACACAATTTTGTAGCACAATTTTAACAATTTTATCGACAACGAACGATTATCGTGGCGAGTCGTGTCTCCGCCTCTGGACGGGACGCACGAGATTCTATCTCGGCGAGGTAAAAGTCTACGGGATCTATTGTACCTTTCATTCAACTGTTTTTCGCAATTTTCCCATGCTTACTTTTCTCTCTCTCTCTCTCTCTCTCTCTCTCTCTCTCTCTCTCTCTCTCCCCGCCGGTTATATACTCCTTTTACCGAAACCCCGCCGCGCATCTATCTTCTATGCCGTCCTTTCTTTTTGACGTTCGCCCGACTCCTCGCTACTGGTAAAACATGCATACATTTCCGACGGTTTTAAACCAGCGCGGCGGCTGGCCGGCGTTCCGCCGGACGGATATTTCTGAATTATGAACGGCCCGTCGTTGAATCATGTATACCGGGTTCATGCACGCCGGACGGAGGATCTCTTAATGCGAGTACGATTGTTTTACGTGCGGTGTATCGCGCGAGAAAGCGTGCACCACCGACAGATTCCCCCATATGTATCCCGATGGCGTCGCGCCCTCCTCTTCACCTTCGCCCTTTTACGCGCCTCTCGACACTCGCGTCACACTTATTTCTCCGCCTGTATCACAAGCCGACTCAAAAGTCAATACACACACGCAGAGCAGAGATCAATTAAACCGTCACAAGTCTTACCGCGGTGAAATCCCGGATGATTTATTTAATGGAAAAATGGTTACGCTTTTAAATTTTACGAGCCGTACGTGCGTGTGTGTGTGTGTATACGCGCAGTGCGAATTAATTGGAAATACACACAGAGTTACATATAGAGAAGTGTTTGAGCTCTGCCATTTTTTTTTTCTATAAGTTTATAAAGCGCGGCGGCTATATTTGTGCACCCGATATCCCGCGCGTTTCGCGTTATTTATAACAAACGGCCGTATATGAAGTTATAAAAATCGCGCTTGATTAAAAGGCGGTAACCATGCCCTACTTCCTATACACCCGCCATTTACGACGCGTAAACGGCGCAGTAAATTTTTCCACAGGCATAAATTTAGAATTTTGCCAGAGCAGCGGCGCCCGCGCGCGCATTATGCGGCTCCATACATCGTCCAATTTGAATGAGCCCCGCTGATACTTGCTCGTCTACCGCGTTGCAATTTTAAAGAGCGACTTGCTCGTTTTCCGCGCGACTCCACATTACCCCGGCTTAACCTAATGAACACAATTAATACGACACATTAAAGCGTTCACCAAGGTTATCCCCCCCCCTTCCCACGGTACATTCGTTGTCCGACATGGTCCGCACGGTAATGTACACCTCGTGAAAAAAAACGAGAGAGAGAGAGAGAGAGAGAACGTTTCACGTTTCCCTTGATACGCGGAAATACGCGTTTAATAACGGAGGACACTCTGTATATACATGCGAGCTCTCGTAAGCAATAAAAACGTAAAATATTACCAGTTACGAAGCATGACAGTAACAGCGGTGCGGTGGAAACGTTTTTTCGTTGTGCAATTAAACGCGCGATAATAAGTGCCGCTTGATTATCGTGCCGGAAACGTGACTTTTTGGATTTTCCAAACTGCTGCCGGAACGGACGGAGCGTCAGCGCGTGTATACGTATTAGTTTGAATGATGAAGCAGAAAAGCGATAGAGAGAGAGGGAGAGAGAGAGAGAGAGAGAGAGGGAGAAAGAAAGGGGGATAGAGAAAGGAGAGAAAGAGGGAGCGAGAGAGAGGAAAGGGGAACGAAGGGTAACGAGGGTTAAAGTGCGAGTACTCGTCAATTATGAAACGCTTCTCTCCATCGGGGGAAATTGCGCCCTATTAAGGAAAGTACTACGTGTCCGAGCGAAATTTTCGGCCGGCCGCGCGGCCACCATTGCGGAGGATAAAAACAAGCCGCGGCGGGGTGGAGGGGGAGAGGGGGAGAGTGGCGTACAATGGCCACGGAATAAATCGCCGGCTCGCACGCAGAGGGACACAAAGCGATACCTTAACGGTATTAATAAAATTATTATCCCCGGGCCACGCGGAAAGGGAAAGAGAGAGAGAGAGAGAGAGAGGCAAATGAGGTCACGTAAGGGCGAATACTCCGAGCGATTTATCGCGCGCGCCTTTCGAGAAAGCGAAGGGGCTTGGGCCTCTTTCCTCCTCCTCCCCCCTCCGCGCTCTCCCTCTCGCCGTGTATTGTACAAGCATGATATAAGGACACGTTCTGTCGCTGGTACTCTGGCGCGACGTGATTTCGTCTTTGCTTCATTACCGAGACTTCATTACCCGTAACAGCGAAACAGTGTTCCGCGTCCCTCCTCCGCCCACACCTCCCCCCTTCTCCGCTCACCCCGCCGCTGTAGCATCGGTATGACAAGATTCCACTTGCGCTATTGCAGGACTTTATTTGATTATCGCACAATGGCTTTCTTCGCGCGCGCGCGCCAGGCGCACCTGCAGGCAGACTGCGGCAGACTTACTCCTATGGAAAGTATACGAAAGCGGGTGTGTGCCTGCAGCGAGTGTGCCAGCGTTAACCTCCCGCCCTCCCTCCTACCCCCTCGAAAGTTGTTTCCTCCTCAGCGAAGAATCGTGATTTACATGTGAACGCGCGAGATAGAGACGCGTGTACGCGGCCGAGAGCGCGCGGGATATATAAATACGTTTTACGTTACCATTCGCGTGCGCGTGGTTGTGTGTGCCCTAAAAATTTCGCCGGTATTGTCGTCCGCCGCCCGATGCTCTCGCCCGCTGCGCTCTCGGAATATCTCACACATCTCGGCGCCGTCGACGCGGCCGGTGCGCGCTTTCCCGAAGTTCTCCGCGTTACCTTTTCCCTCCCCTCCCCCTCCTCCTCTCTCTCCGCCTCACCGTACGAAACTTTCGCGCGCTTTATACGAAATTGATGAACTAAGGAAGAGGTATTTTATGGAGAAACATCCGTAAAGCACGGTGGCGCGGTGCCGCACGCGGCGGTACCGCGGAGTACGTGCGGAGAGATAGTATACGGCCGCGGCGGAGGTGAGGCGCGCGCCGTCGAGAGCACGTATATCCGCGAGTTTTTGTTCGTTAACCCGAGGAAACTCCGGCGAGTTTCGCGAGGACGGACCGCGAAGCGGGGTAATGACGGCGCGGCTCGTAAGTCTCGTAACCCGTATAAATGAGAGCGCCGGATTTGTCGCCGGACTGCTCCCCGCAATGCTTTTCAAGTCCGCGATATCGGAAATTCATTTTGTCCATATGTACGTATATATATATTTTTTTTTCTCTTGCGAGAAGCCACAGCTATATATTTTACGCGTATATAGGTATGTATTTCATTTTGCACGAGCGACCGCCGCGTATTCGCGATTTCCACAATTGTCCGGAAGGTATCAGTCACATCTCGGTATTTGAGAAATTTCTATCTCGCATTTCACACAGCTGGAGGTTCTATACGTGCGCTGCAGCAGCCCCTTCCGGAGTGGCGCTTGGGATGTTACTTATTCGCGCCGTAATGCAAAGCCGCGCCCGGGAAGAAAATTAGCCACGGAACGGAACGAAATCGATTGGCTCGACCGGCTGGACGAGCGGCTTTAAAAGTAATTTTGAATTATCCGCCTCGAACGCGCGCGGTCGAATGGCGATAAGAGAACTTCGACCATCGAAATGGCCGAGGCTTTAGGACCTTTTTCAGGAAGGAAAAACTGCGTCGGTTCGTAAAAGCGGCTCTCCGCGCCCGGAGCACCGCGGCGCTTTTCCAATGACACACAGGTCGTCCCCGCTTCGGCAAGCAGCGAAGTGTGATAACACCATGAAACTTTTACGGGTAAATAAAGACCAATACACGAAACAACGCGGCCATCGTAAAATTTTTACGGGCCGGAAGGGCGTTCCGCTTCTTTCGTACTCTTTTTTTTTTCTTTCTTCATGAACTCCCTTAGTCGGAAAAATATCCCGGCGTTCCAATATTCCGCGGAGCCGGATCCGCAATCGTGCGCTGCAGTTACACTCCTTTTATTGTCCTGTCCTTTTCGTTCAATAAATAGTTTTACGGCGCGGATATATTATTAGACTTCATCAACGAGTCCCGATTTCATCCGATCTTCGCCGCAACGGTACACTTCTTGGCTACGCAAGGAATATATATAGAAAAAGAATACATAGAAGAATATAGAAAAAAAAGAGAGGTTTATATGGCATTTCGGAAGAAATGTCTTCTTTTAGCTTCCGAATTGAAGGACTTGCTGCAACAGAGAGCTTTAACTCACATTGTGTAATATTTTTTTTTATAAGAATGGAAATAATAAACTCTAAAGTTTATCACTTTACCTTTAGAGTTCATTTTCTTCGACGTTCCAAAATGTGGGTTTAGCCCACTGTTGCAGCAAGTTCTTCAATTGTATTAAGATAATATTATTATTATATCATATTAAAGATAATTATTTAACACTTATATAATTATAATATTTATACTATTATAATATTTATACCATTATAACACTTATAATATTCAACATCATCTTAGCGTTTGCAAATTATCATTGTGACAATGCCGAGACGTTTAATATATTCGATATCATATAAATTCCGTACATTTGGATCAAGTTGAATAATGTATAATTTGACGAGAATATCTCCTTATATATTATATACATAAATGCATATAATTTCTCCTCTGAGAACTCTGGAATTATATCACGGGTAGAAATTTTCGCAACGTCAAGGTTGGCTTCAAAGTTACCGCGAAGTTCTCCCGAAGTTTAATGCAAACCTTACAAAACACCTCGTATCACCGTTCCGCATTTAATATCGAAAATCAAAGAATTAAGTTTCCGAATGGAATAAGTAAGTAAGGGGAGCGATCCTTGTGCTTTTTAATTAGCCGAAGAAAATTTGCCGAAGGAGTTACCGAAGTTTCGAGGGGGCGAATCTCGCGCGAAACGCCCTCCCACCCCTCCCTCCCCTCCCGCCCCGTATTACTCGTTTGTATCACGCAAATACGGGTTCAGGGACGAGGGGAGGGGGCCGTATAATAAACTAGCCGGAGCGCTATATAGGATTTCGATCGTTCCAGAGCACGTCGGGGTCTGGACACAAAGGCGGCATTCTCGGACAAGAAAGCGGCAGTATATATACGAGACCGGAAGAGAGAGAGAGAGAAAGAGAGAAAGAGATGGGGGGGGAGGGACGAAGAAGGACTTGTGCGCCCGAAACGCTCAAAGGGATAGAAGGGAGGGGAGAGGAAAGGAGTGAAGTAAGGGCGCGCGCGAATTGCGGCACCCGGAACGCTCCCCCCCCTCCTCCTCCCCCCCCCGAACACACAATAAAACCCCCATCGATTTTCACTTAGAGAAAACTCGGGCGCTCGCTTTTACATTTATTCGAGTTATCTTGGTTTGTCATTCGGGGAAGCGAAGTCGATGTGCATCGACGGGACGCGCGCGACGCGCGAAGAAAAACCGCGCGCGCTTCCCGTCGTGATTTCCACCGCTCGCTACCACGCGGGATCCACCTTTTCCGCTCGCCGGTCTTCATCCCTTAACCTGGGGCGACGCGCTGCTCATTGGCGCCCTTATCGTCGCGCCTTATCGCCGCGTTATTTATTATTGTCGGCGACGGTGAGAGTACATTAAATTTCCATTACCTTCCTTAAGCACGAGAGCGGGGAGGGGGGGGGGGAGCGAGAATTCGATTCGTAATTTATGCCTTCCCCGTTTGAATAGCCGAACGCGTAACCTGCGTGTGTATATAGTCAGTTTCCTCCTTGGTACGTGTTAATGCCCTGTAAAAACAAAATTGGCACTATCGCCTCTCCTATAAATAACACATCGCAACGATACATTCTTCAGTTAGTGTGATTTAATTTTCATATCCACGTTACGTACTCTATCCATAAATCTGTCTGCAGACGCATAATCTTTATTGAAAATCTTCCATTAAACCTTTTGGCAATAATCGACGTGAACGCAGCGTAACGTTCGCGTGTACACTTACATACATCACAGACGCTGAAATAGCTGATATTTGTTGCTATTGTTTGTTGGAGAAGCAGCAGCGGAGAGAGCGGAAACCGGCGCGCAACTGGAATCTCGCTTGCCAATCAATGGCGCTCACAATCAATATGATTGGTCATGTGGTGGAGATAAAATTGAGCACATTCATCAAGCCTTAGTCAGACTGATGGCCGTAAACATGTTCCGGTTTTGTGACAAGTCTGGGTATCAAACAATTTATGCAGCCGTCGAACGTGAGCGGAATTGAACGGTACCGACGAGAGGAGGGGGGAGGGACCCTGTCAAAGATCTCATTCGGCTTATGTTAAAATAAAAATGGAACTTAATCTCCCCGACGTCAGGCAGAAATTTATCGTCTCGTTTCGTTTCGAGCGCTTTTAAACTGACATTGTCGTCGTTGCGGGCGAAACGTTTCGATTTCACCCCGCGATTTAACGGAATTCCGTGTGCCGGATATTATAAAAATGTTACAAATATACTCTCGATCAAAAGTTCAAGTCGTCCGTCCCTTTTTTTCGTATCCATTGCAAATATTTTGAAATTTTATCAACACCGCGTAAAATTTTATTACGTCCGCGGAACACGCGAGAGCGTCCTTTTTATTTTCTACTTGCGATTAAAGGGGACTCGTTAAACTGGCGTGGTCCTCTCTCTATACGTACCGCGCCACGTTTGTAATTGTGCAAACGCGCAGGCGAGTTATTAAGCTTTGAATTACGAAGTTAATGAACAGATGATTATTAAAACTGTCGCTATCTGCGATGTGTTCCGCCAAGCACACACAGTTCTCTCTCTCTCTCTCTCTCCCCCCGGATAGTTAATGAAATTATTTCGGGAGGTATTCCGGATTATCTGTTTCGGGCTCACTGAGCGGGCTCGGTGCTACATGCGTACGACACCTCTCCGTGTATGCGCAAAGAATAGGGTCCGCCGCGCGCGATCTGCGGCGTTCCGCGCGTAAATACAGCGCGTTGCGTCGAGTAAGCGCATTCCAAATTTAACGTCCATATACAACGGCAAACCGCGCACCGCGCTTTTGACGATTTAACAAGGCAAGATACAATCGATTTTGTCGAAGCAGTATACAAATTGCATTCCGTATATACGACGTAATTGCAGTACTAGTGTGGCCCGTTTTGTATCTGCGCTCGGGTCCGCTCTATAATACCCTAATTTTCAGGTCATAAGTATAAACAACGTTTCGTTTACGCTCTCATGTTGAAATTCGTTAATGTATCGCTCGTTAGGCCGTAATGAAGAGTAAATAGGGTTTGCCTCTCCCTTGTAGTCGGAGGACAAAAAAAAAGGACCGTAACAGAATCAGCGAGGCATGCAAGCTCCGTGATGCATCGTGCGCGCAGGTAGCGAAAACGGGCGATGGGAGACCGGCGAGATGAGACGGAAGGGCGGGGCGGAGGGGGGGAAGGGTGAAAGTTAAGTTTGTTCCACTTTTATCGTGTTGCCGCGGAGCGGCGGCGAAGTCGACCGCTCCGGAAGCTCCGGTGGCGGTAAATTCAATAATGTTAGAATATTTCTGATTATTTAGATTAGAACCACCCGGCTCCCGCGCGGCTGCCTCGGGGGTATCCGCGCGCGCATTATTTCCCCCCCCCCCCTCTCACGACCGGAATAAAATATACTCCCTTTTAACGCAGTTATGCAAACGAGCGCCCGTCGAATGTACTCGCGTCTGCGAGAACCGCGAATCGATATCGGGCTCCGACATCAAGCATGAGTGTATAGAGAAAGTTGTGTTATTAGATGTCTTGTTCCACGCGCGTCAGATATCCTTAGATTCGCATGCGTAGGAAACGCTTTAAAAATATACAAATTTGAAAATAATTTTGTTGGAAAGTCAAACTGGTTAGAATATCAAAACATTTCATAGCAATGTTTATCATTTTTTACTTTCCAACAAAATTATTTTGATGGCCCGACAATAATTATTTTCAAATCTGTATCCAGTAAAATTTTTAGATCTTCCAACAAAATCTTTTTTTTTTTCGTGAAAGCGTTGGAAATTTTAAAATTATTTGTCAAGAATTAAGGGAGTTCTAAGAAGTTAAATCTGATCTGATTTTCTTATAGCGCGTATTAATTTTCTGCTTCACATATTCATGGGCAAGATTCTACAGTTTTGCGCTCGAATTCTGCGCTGTCGCGTGTCACATGGCGATAAAACGCCAGACGTAATATCGTCCAGCTGACCGCACTCTTCTCGTTTTTTTTTCTTTGTAAAATATTCACGTGAACGTAGGAATTGCAAGGCAACAAGCGGGATGGCCGGCAGCCCCGACGTAAAGTTTATACCGTGTGCAGGGGGAAAGAATAGAGGTCCTTTGGAGGATGGACGGGAGGGTAGCGCCGACGATCGTGGAGTGATCGTAAGGATGTGCGGAAATGAATTGGAAATTTCTCGTCGTAAGTTCCTTCATCTTCTCCCTCGTCCGCGGGCTCATCCTCACGCGGTCCACGTTCGGGCGCGTGTTTTGCACAACTTCCGAGTGTCTTGCTGAGTTTTTTTTTGTGAAAATCGCGCCTTCCAAGTGTCTTTCTTTTCCCTCGATTTTTTTCAGACACCTGAGGACCGTCTCTTGATACCGTTCCTTCGATTTCGAAATTCGAATTACATCGTTAACGATAACAATGAGACGGCACGTATCACCGTCGCGTGATATACGTAAGACGCCTACCATGTAATTCTATAATCGTTCCATTGTTGCCCGGCTTCCCATTGTACCGCTGTCTCCTTGGAGAGACGCCCGGCCAATTAGGCCTGTAATTAATTACGTTGGTAATTACTGATTGCGTACATCCCGCGCAACTGTGTACATATCATAGGTATCGTAGGCGCGGGGTCGAATATCGTTGCAATTTTGAGCGCCTGCGATCGCTATTTCGGGCGTACGTAATCAACGGGCTCGTAAAAAACCCAGCGAACCATTTAAATGGGAGTATATCACTTTTACAATCGATTGGACGCGCGCGCGCGAAGAATATACAGATATTTCGAAAAAAACAATTCTTCATGCGTTTAGGGAGCTAGTTTTGACGTGCGCGTCGAGAGTCTTCCATCATTGCCGATTTACCTGCCCTATTCTATGTATATACGTCAGATTGACCGTGCGCTCGTTCTTGACAGCCGTCTACTTGAAATTAAATTAGCTCGAGTGAATGTGACAAATGTGACACGGACTATGTTAATTGGCCCATAAGCGATATGCACAAAGGCCACATCAAGGGGCTATTATTGCCGGCGCATGAAATGTTAGTTCGGATTTGAATTCGGGCGCATTATCGGCTCGGCCGAACGTTCCTCTAATATTCTGCTTTCGATATTGAGCGCCATGCGAGATCACGTGAGAATAATGGAAAAGTTTCTACACGGAAAGAACACTTTTGCTGAATCCAGATCTGAAAATAATTTTTGTTCAATAATCAAAATAATTTTGTGCGAAAGTCAAAATAATTGCTAAAATATCAAAACGTTTTACAGCAACGCTTATCAGTTTTAACATACCAACAAATTATTTTTATGATTTAATAAAAAATTATTTTTAGATCTTTCAACAAAGTCGTTCTTTCCGTTTACGCACAATATATATAGAGGCCGAGTTCGGAAGACTGTTGTCAGTTGCACGATAACATAAGGTATCAGAGATCGAACTCGTTAGTTAAGATGGCGGATTTGACAGTTGTAAGTAAATTGAAAAATAAATTAAAGAAAGAAGTACAGAATTAATTAAATCAATATTAGTTTCCTGCTAAAGAACGATTTTGCTGGAAGGTCTTAAAATTTTGAATACATATTTGAAAATAGTTCTTGTTGGATTATCAAAATAATTTTGGAAGTTTCGGAATAATTTGGAAAGTTAAGAATAATAAGCGTTTTTAACTTTCCAACAAAATCATTTTGATATTCTAGCAATCAGTTTGACTTTCCAACAAAATTATTTTCAGATCTGTATCCAGCAAAATCGTTTTTTCCGTGTTTTTAAATAAACATAAAGTTTAAGGAGCCGGATTTTTCAAGCTTTTTTTTTTAATGAATCCTAAGTCTTAAAGTCACAGTCAACTTCATTAGTTTAATATAACTTTTAAGTAAAATACAAATATCATTTCCAATATTTCTGATAAAACGAAATAATGGAGTACTTGGACGCATGTCAATACTCGCGTGTATAAAACAATATTAGTTTCCTGGCTTTTAAATAAATAAACATAAAGTTTAATTAATTAAATGTTACGACAGTTATCGAACTTGTTAGTTGAGATGATGCATATGTGACAGTTGCAAATAAATTAAAGAAAGAAATACAGAACGAATTAAATACTACGACAGACTTTTATTCAACATTAAGGAGCGGATGAAGGGAAGATGCACTTCAGAGGAAAGTACACTGACCGGAGCAATTACATATGCCGCCGAGCGAGGCCGGGGCCGCCGCCGCCGTGGTGTAAAATTCGCGGGGGAGTATGACACGAGGGTATCAGGTGCAGCGGGACGATGAAAAGGATATAAAGCCTTTCAGACCGGCGGCGTCGGATTGTTCGGATGTGGTAAGTCCGTTATGGAGGTTTGCTCCTTTTCACGATTTTTCCGGGGAAAATCGTTTCGCCGCCTGCCATTGTACACGGGGAGGAGGGAGGTGGGGAGAAGTAAGCCGATTCCTCGTCGTCGAATGGAAACGATTTGGTGTCCCGGTGTGTCCGTGAGGGTATCGCAGTGGCCGTGAGGAATTCGAAGGGCGACTGAATCACACTTTTATTATACTACATCACCGGCGACGAATCGGAAAAATACAGCGGATTTGCATTTTCCGCCGGCCGCCGCGCGCCGGCTGCAGGCAGTAGCGCGGGACGGCGAGAGACGGGAATTTTAAATTTATGGATTTCGCTCTGTAATGACATATATTCCCGTTTAATCGACAGACTCCGTCGGATTATCGAGGGGAGGGAGTAAATTCGATCATTATACGATTGGGATTACGAATCTGCAATTTAATCGCATTCCTTGATTCACGATATAAATCACTCGGTCGCTCGGAGAGGTGATGTCGAATAAAATAATTCGGCGAGATCGTCGACGTGTCTCGTCACGTAACAAAACGCGCGCGCGAACGTACGTGTTATTTGTAGTTAAAACTGTATAATATCCGCCGCGTAAATTAAATCGTAAATGCGTTTTATTAGCACGCCATTGCAACGCGATCATCAGTTGTGCGGCTGCACGCGCTCCGTTAGGCAAAATTAATAATCGCCCTCTCCCCCCTCCCCTTCTCTCACCACACTGTGTTTCAAGGGCTTCGACGAACAGACAGGCGTAATAAATACCGAATCCGGAAAAGCGCGTAATTACGCGCGGCGCCCGCGCTATTTGGCTTTTAAACTCATCACACGAATGCTGCATGTCAATATTATTGTCTTTTATTATTGAAATCATGTGATTTCATTTGTTTCGCGCCGTCTCCTGAAGCTTACACATTTACGTTAACGATGAGCGAATTAAAATCGCTTTCTGTCATTATCTCCGCAAACAAACAAACAAGCTTCCAGAAGGTTCTTTTCGCGAGAATTTCAAAATTACTTGAGGATGATGAAATAATATGAAAATTTAAATAAAGCCGCGCGAGTTGCACGTTAAGCGTCGTCTACAATGAGACTTATAAAGACTTAATATTTAAGAAAATTGATCAATCATAGTCGATTATCTCACGTGAGAAGAATAATCGATTCTGATTCTGGATCGAATTCCAATTTTCTTAAATCTTAAAAGTCTTAAGTCTCATTGTAGACGCCGCTTTAGCCGCGTCCTAGCGTTTCCATACAACAAGATCAGATTTCATTGCCTCAAATTTCCCGTTGCGCGATCCGTAACAGCCTCTTTCACCGTGATCTCTTCTTAATGCGGGACCGCGTCACACCATCTCTCAAGTCGCGCGATCTACCGCGCGCGGCGCGACAATTTGTGTCTCGTCCGTGCACGCGCGCGTCGCCCGGTTCGCCTGTGTGTGCGACTCCACGCCGACGACGACGCGGACTAACGCACGTGTGAGATGAGGTAATAAAAATATTACGAGAACCTCTAATCTTTCCCGTATAATGGTATCCATAATTCCTCGGCGCGCTGTGGAGTCATGATCGGGCCTCTTCCCTCTCGCTCTATCTCATCCTTCCCTCCCAACCCCCGGGACACCGCTATTCATCCTCCCGTAACCGCCTCCACGTGGCCGTCGACCACCGGGTTAAGATGGTTTCCCGATCCTATATACCCTCCGTCTCTTCTCACGCCGTTCCGGTATCATCTATCGGCGCGGCAGGCATAAAGGAAGGCGGCGATAAGTTTTAACGTCGCCGCGCCATCATCCGCTTATCTTTTTCGGACGATCTACCTGACCTCTCCCGCCCCCACCCCCGCCCCAGTCCCACTCTATCCCGCGCCCCGAGAAACCATCCGTCTTTTCTATTTTCACGAGTCCTCCCGCGAGTTAAGGCCCAACCGTTTACGACGAATTGATCCCGCGCCATCAACAGCACATTCCGACTGGCACTTTCGACGACGCGGTTGCGGCGAATCGTCCAATCGACATCGACCCCGCTTTATTAATACGTCGGTTTAATTTTTACGATCGCTCACTGAGAAAACGATCTTCTCTCAATCTCCAATTAAAATTTGCAGTCGTAATAGAATTATAGCGGTATATTTAATTTTGCGGCAATAATTAATTCTGCGACTCAATCCGTAACTCCTCGACTAGAATTTATTAAGTCAAATCAGTTCCCCTTTTAGAGAGCAACAAGATATCGTAATTCAATCGCGAAAAGGCTTTATGAGACAACATTATTAATGCATTCATAAAAGTTTCAGTTTTCCTCGCATTTGCTGGTTGCCCGCATATGAGAATAAGTTTAACGTGAGAGTCGACATCGGTAACAACTGCATTATATAAAACGAAATAATAGTTTCTGCGGAACTCCCTCGCCGTGTATGTACATATAAATGCAATGCCGGCGGTCACAAAAGCTCGTGAAAATTCACGCGAAAGCGTTTGCCAAGAATACCGGCGTGTTGCAAAGAATAAATGTCCGTCGATTAAAAATACGTTCTGAAAAATATTAATTATAAGCGTTTGTTACCGATCTTTGCTTCAGTCGTGCCTCGCGTCTCGTATTACTGTAATAAAAATCATCGGCATTTAAGTATTGTCGTTTCTTCGATAGAGCGAGGAGAACGGACGCTAACTTCTGAGCCATTGCACCATCGGCGGAATAGACGTGGCGCCGCACTGCAATCGCTATTGCATGCGCGGGTCGAGGGCAGTTTCCGCTAAATGAACTCGCGCGCATTCAACTTTTGGTTATTATTTCCTAACTTCCATTCCGCTTCTGAAACCGCGCGATTCTGCGGTTCAACGGCCGCAGTGGTCGTCCCTGTCGAGCGGAAAGGAAACGTCTGATTAAATTGGCGTTGGTACGTGTTCGACGGGCGTTTTGTCGATACACTTAAGACGCTAAGCTCCGAGGAAATTGGTTCATATTTAGATATTGCGTGTCCCGATCGAGTTCGATGTTTCGAATCGCGAATGTATAGGCTAGGCGTATGCCTCTCGCCGCTTCGAGACGTATAAGATGCGGACGAGTAGTGGGCAGGGCGCGGATATCATGTGAAACTTTTATCGGCAACAGATCGCTCGATAGCGCAACCAGATACACGCACACAAATTGCGAACGGTGTAAATATTGGAGAGGGTAAGAAGTTTGAAAATCTCGCGGTTCGGGAATAAGGACAGCGGAACGAAAGAGAGAGGGAGCGATAGAATCCTCAAAGAAAATGGACCTGGAAAAGGTTCTAGAAACGAGAGGAAAAAGTTCACAATACAGTTACACGATGGTCGATGTATTGAATATATAAACGCGGTTGTCGATACTGATTTCGCGAGATCCACCGCGATATCGTATTCATACGTTATGCATGTGTGCGCGACGGAGTCTAAAAATAGGGGACACCACGCTCCGTCACGAAGTCACAGCGACTTCAGAGAGAAAGAGAAAGAGAGAGAGAGAGAGAGAGAGAGAGAGAGGACACGACAACGAGCGGGACGATAAGGAGGCAAAGGAGGATGAAACTTGTACTCGTGGGAATCCGAAATCACGTCCTTAATTTCCATAAAAGAGTGCAAGGACTATACCCGTCCCTCGCCCCTCGCCCGCCTGCTCCTCCAATCGAGAATGCACGTGGCTGGCGCCCCCTCCCCTCCGCCTTACTTATTCGCCCCTTCTTTTTTCGCCTCTCAAAGGAGCTTTGAGCTCGGTAAGCATATCTCTCGGCATCCTCTTACCTACCCCTGCCGCTGTACGCGCGCGCGCGCGCGACGAGCCAGCTACTCAGCACATTCTCGGCAAATCCGCCGTCCCTTAAATTCGTTGCATTCGCTTAGGCAGGCTGACACACGACGCGAGTGCGCTCGAGATGCTGCTGCAGCTGTGCGAGAATGTTTGACCCGAAAAATCGCTCGCGCAGCCGAATCGAAGCAGAGAGAAGGACTATTCGCCAGCGTTCGCGAACGAGGCCACAGCGCGAGGCCGGTAATTCAAGCGTGGAAATTCTCGAAGTACATATACGCTGATCCCGAATGCAAATCAGAAGGAATTCGAAACTTCACACGGCGCTCCGCGCTGCTACGTATACTTATTATTCGGCGCTCATATTTCCCCATAATTTTATTTCAAATTTAATAGAGCCCGTGTCACACGGAAGTCACTCCGTAACCCGAATTGCCGGGCGAATGAATTTCCGCGTAGACAACTATTTAACGTAATTATCAGCACTCGCCTTCAAAAGATCGCGTAGTAAATTATTGGCCGCGGCATTGAGCGAAAATTACGTGCTTATAAGTGACCTCATTAAGCTGTGCATTTTCCAAGTCCTTCTCCGTCCTCCGCGCGACCGTGATTAAATTGCAATAACGCCCCACGGTATTACGGACGCGCGAGGCGTTACGTTAACGGTGAAGAATATTGCGCCTTGACGGGCAATCAGTTTCTCTCGCATATAAATTATTCCGCGCGCAAATTGATAAAATAGGATCCACTTACCTTCCGTCTCGGGAGGGAGAGCGAGAGAGGTGTCGTCCCGCGCGAAAGTTGCTCGCCATTACTGCCGTGGATAATTAATTAAGGATGAAACGTGGTCTCGCAGGCCGAGGCATGAACTTCGGGGGCCGGTGTTCAACCCAGTTTTGTCCCAGATAATTTGTCAGCGTGCTCTCGAATTTTTGGGGATCAGGGAGAGAGAGAGCGTGTGGGGCTTTCCCGACGCTCTCGAGAGCGCGAAACTTTCGCGAGAGCGCCCGTTGGAACTTTACCTTACGCCCTTGACGCACGTCGACGAAGAAATTTGTAATGCCTAACTTTGAGAGGGGGGGGGGGAGAATCGAAACTTTCTCTCCTGAGCGACTACGGTTCGGGAGATTAGCGGGTTATTGGAATTTATTAATTTACGCCGTCGATATCTCTCCGTTAGCGACGTAACGTTGACGTGCGATACCGCGTAAATTATTCTCGACGAGATTATCGCTATATCCGATCGAGCGTAGAATGGCAGGGGAGGATGTGGAGGAACCTACGGAAAAAAAATAAGAAGGAAAGATTAGAATTGGAGTAAACAAAAATACGTCTCCTGGAAAAGAAAAAGAGAAGAGAGAGGAGAGAAAGAGAGAGAGACACAGCGATCGCTGTTGCTGTACAATATAACGTCGCCTTTATTATTACCGTTTGCTTATTAACCACAATTGTTAAACGTTCACTTTTTCATATGATACAACTTTATTCTCTATACACACGCTTTTTTTCTCTCCCCCTAAGAGTTCCTTTTTTCGCCTTCCGCTGCTTAAACGTCTATTTTTAGGTAATGTCTGTTCGTGTACATTGTCTTTTCTTTTTTATTTTACTTTATTTTTTTTATATATACAAAAGCGCCTCGGATTATTCGTCCGTCGGCTAAGCTAACGGAGAGCCCAGAGAGCGCGTTCTCTCTTCCGCGCGATTGATCTACCACATGACTTCATCCTAATCTCTTCCTCTTCCAAACCATTCCTTCTTTATTATCCTACTTCTCTCTATCCCGGAGCTATTACGAAATTGCTCTCCGCCTCTTCCGCCAACGAGATACCGGCTATTTCTTCTTCTGTATCTTCCACCGAGATCCATCACGATCGTCCCGCGCTTCTTCCCGCGCTTCCGCTTCATTTCCCCCATCCCATTTTCCCACCCCCTTCCTCCTCCTCCTTCTTCCCCTTCCCCCTCCCCGGTTTCGTAATGGTTTTCGCTTTACATCGTTCACATCGTATCGCCATTGGCTACGAAGTAATTGACAAAAACCTGTCAAATAACTCGACCGATTTACAGGCTCATCAACGGGATTGATCCATTCAAGCACACACTTTTATTCCCTCTATTTCCCCTTCGTGTGAAAACAGATCGATCGTATAAGATTTTTATCAATGATGGGCCGTTTTAAAAAAGTCTTCTTACCTTAAGAGAGACAACGCCTATCTCCTCTCGCTATAGGAATCATCCATCATCTGAAAGTGCTATTGTCCATTTTACAAAATTATATGTAACTATATGTATACATGTGTGTACATATATATGTATATACATATTTATATATTTATATACATATATATTATATATATATATATATATGTGCACAACGTAATTTATAATAACACGTATTACTTTAAGTTGCGCCCATCCTTGATAACTGTTATAGTCTCCAATGCATAAACTTACAAACAGCATTAAACGAAAATCTGTATTCCCCGGCAAGACACTTAAAGCTCCTTTGATCACCCGCGTTTACGAGAATTACGTTAGTGTGCTGTGGAAACACGCAACTTTGTCCTCGCTACTCCGGAGAATGAAAACAAAATTTCGATCGACGGCGGCGAACTTATCTATACAAATTATACGCGCGCGGCATATAATTTGCGGATAATTATGTACACATAAACTTCTGCGATGAGAGACATAGCGGTTACATTGCACAACTGTTTTGTCCATCTCTCGGGTTATCGCGCGCTACTCATCTCGCGCATCGGCTTACTTATTTCAAAATTTTACTGTCTCTTTTCACACAGCACCACAGCGGGCCACAACGTTTCTTCTCCCGGATAGAAATTAGCTCTCTCCATCAGCAGCCTCCCCCACCCTCTGTCGCGCCGCATGAACCAATTTCGTTCCACGCCTTCAAGGAAAAGTCCCCTCTCGTGGTCCTGCCGCGGAGATGGCCTCAGACTACGTTGTGCGATAGGGAGCCGTCGTCCCGCCACGTGTTGGCTGGAAGGAAAAAGTCATCTTTTCAAATTCTCATCGAGACGATCCCTTCGCGGTGAGGCACAAAGTTTAGGGGCTCATGGAGCCTGGCTAACATCGTGTGTTACCTCTATAATGCATGTCCTGCGCCATCGACGGACACTTGGCGTTTCCCCGCTGCCGGAACAACATAGAAAGTGCATTTAAGTTGCAGCCCCGCAAAGGAATATGGTACATACTGTCGAGATTCATTCCTTTATGATCAATCAAGGTATTTATAGCAAGGCTACCTTCAGCCGGTCTAATAAACGTTATAGACAGTGGCAAGAAATCGATTTGAATATTAAAACAACCGACATCTGTTTATTTAATGTTATACAAAACGCAAAGGAAGAGCTTCTATTTAAATTAAAATTCAATTCAACTTAAAGCTCGTTATAATTCTAAAATTATATTAAAATACAAAGTGATTTATTTTTAAGTAAAAAGTAATCCTGAGAAAAAAAAGAATGCATATTTGCTTCTTTTCCTTTAAGAGTCCTTTAATGTAAACAAGTGATATGCTATTGTTACGAGATTAAATTAATTTCGCAATATGTCAATTATCCTGATTGACACTACATTCTTAGCGAAGTATCGAATGGCATAATCGTAACGTTATATTACCTTAGCAAAATCGATATTCGTCCTCACGGTTCTGTAATGAAGACCCTGCAGCGGTCTGGAATTGTTACCGAGAGGCGCTTTCGGCGCATTGGTGGGGCCCTGCATTAATTTCCTTAGGGCGTACAGCTAATAACAGAAACAATGCACTCTATAGATAGAGGGACGGGAGCCGCTGATTGATCCAACGGTATCGACAAAACTATCCCGGAGCAGCCCTACCGGCGCGGCGTCAGCCGCTACTTTCGATGATTCGATTATTACAGCGAGACACGCGAACTCCATGCGAATCAGAATCGAAATTTGGGACAAGGCGAAGAGAACATAAAAAAAAACACGTCAGGGGAGAAGCTCGACAAGACAAATCGACCGATTTGAAGGGACCGATGTTTACCTCTCGCGCCGTGATGTAAATTGGTTTGTTGAGGATCAGCCAGACCGCCGTTTCCCAACAACCGGGGTGCGTTGTACTGCCCTCGTAAGTCATGTAACCGGTGGTGTCCGGTAGAAGGCTTTTCAGGGAGAGGTAGCGCACGGGTGCGGTGTCCCCTGAAATATTAATTATTAATAAGATTTACACCGTCAAAGCCACACTGTCGCGCCGAGGATAGGGATTTAATTATCTCACGACGGAATTTCATCCCAATTATCTCGCGATGGATAATAACTATAGGGATACACGATTACCGGTTGTCGATTACCAGCGAATTTCGCTCGCTCGGAATTTTCAAGCGATACCAGGCTGGATAAATCGAGCGAGATCCAGTCAGTGATATACTTTTAATACGGGGGATTCTCTCTAGGCGTTAGACGGCCTTAAAAGTTTAATTAGATCCTTAGATAAGAGGTCGTGAAGCAGAAGTGCGTGTATTCCGAGATTAGGGGACGGGAGAGATTGAGAAGCAAGAGATTCTGCAGGAGGTGATTATCGCACATTAAACAACGTTGTACAAAATGCTAAACAAAAAATGCCGATAAACGATACAGGAGCAAACGATACACGTGAGTATTGGATGACGATCGTGATCTGATTGTCGGGATAGTCTCGAGTTCGAGATAGCCGATGTACGTATACCAAGATGAAGGGCTCGCTGCAACAACAGGCGAACCCACAACGTATAGTCGAATATGTGATATCGGTAGAAATGGATGGGAAAGGTATTTTCCCATCACTTTTTAACGTTAAAATTCATTTTCTCCGTTTTTCACGAACTTCGAGTTAGCCCGGCCGCCGCTGCTGCTGCTTCAGTTGTAACACAGAAGCGTGTAGCTCAACCGTCATTTGATGAATTATTTCACGGATTGTTCCGTTTTTACACGCACTTTTTCTACCCTTTGATATTCAACCCCTGTGTACCCCGCTCGCGAGAGACTCGGCAAACGAGATACGTTCTCGCAGCTGCTGCACGCGGCGTGGCGCGCGGCGTTCCTATAAATTCAACGATTATCCGGGGCGCGCAGCGAGCCCCGTACTTTTACCGATAACAGGCGTATGTGGATTACGAGCGGGGGGTGGGGGATCCGTAAAGCGTAAAAGTCTCGAATCTTTCTCGCGCGCCAGCCGCCAAGGGCGCGCGCTTCCCCGATCGGCGAATCGGTGTCGCCGATGCTCAACGACACGATACGACGGAGGCCCGGTTTCGCGGAGCGCTGCACGCGAATGCGAATGGACGAATGCGACCCGAAATTACGCGCGATTCGTTTCGCGACCTCGCTCTTTTGAACTCTTGGCACCCCGACGGGACGAGGTGGGCCCAGGAAAACGAGGATGAGTCTGGAAAAAACGGGGCAGGGGGCGAGAAAAGCCGGCGATGATTGACGCTGCGCAAACATACATAAATCGTGCCCAAGGCACGGCCATGTATGTATATTCGCGTTACATATTCAGGTACAATCTGCATTTCCAATCTCCCGTACGCGTGCACGAAAAAAATGTTAATGCACTAGATATTCCATAATTATACAACTATTATTATATGAAAATTAATATAGATTATCGCTCGTATTTATAAAAAAAAACGGTACATTGATTCAGGTCAATAAACGAGTCAAATTTTGGTACAAGATATTGTATTTTCAATTTTACAATAATTCGCGACGAGACGTTTCAACTTATCTTGGTCCTCTTCAGTTGTCTTAAATTAATACATTATGTATAAATAAATTAATTAATTAAAATTAAAATTACGTTTTTAATTGTAATTTATTTATTTACATATAATGTATTCATTTACAAGACGACTGAAGAGGACCAAGTTAGGTTGAAAGGTCTTGTCGCGAATTATTATAAAATTGAAAATACAATATCTTGTACCAACTTATTGAAAATTTCATTTATTGGCCTGAATCAACGTATTATTATATAGATAAGTTATAATTAATATTAATGTTATTATATGTATATTAATAATTTGAACGAAAATCTCGAAAGAAATTTAACGTTCCTTTCGTGAAAGTGGCTGATCATAAACTCGTATTACTACTGACGATCTCATGAATTCCCTTCTCTCGTTTGAGACTTAAAATTATTATTGGCGAATGCCATCCATTTGTCATCGAAATAATGGCAGTGCACTTAAGCGATAACGCTCTCGCAGTAATAATGCACGCGTTTAATTCTACACATTTGGAGAGTTATAATTTCGAACGTCGTCGGTCATAAGTGTATCATATAACCTGGTAAACAGTAGAATTACAAGAACAAACAACGTGCAACTCGCTTGTAAGCCGTCACTGCGCAAATATCTGCGTCTCGTGCAGAATAGTTGGTATATACGTAATGGCATTATGCACTATCCACAATAACTTTCTATCGACAATAGAGACTGCCATTCGCAATTCAATTTATTACGTGTAAATAATAAATCGTAAATAATAATTATTCTTTTCTCTGCTAACTGCACTGAGAGGAAAAAATCGTTAACTATAATTTATAGTGATTTTCAGTGTTAACTATATATTATTTTGATAAAACTACAAACGTAATCATTATTGCTAGCGTTACAGCAGTAACAACTATAAAAATGGAGTTCTAGCCATATAATTATTTTCATATAATTATAGTATAATTATTTTCATATAATTATAGTATCATATAATTATAGTAATATACAATATTATAGATTACAAATACCAATAACTTTGTTGTCATGTAAATACTTGCAAATCGTTATTTTCGAGTAAAATGAAAATATTTTTAGTTAGCGTCGCGGAAGCAACGAAATGTAATCAAAAGAGTTGTGAATATACAAGATCTTTTAATAATATTTTGTAAAATACTGAGTTAAAAAAATAGCGCGCGCGCGCGCGCGAGAAAAACTCGCCGAGGCGGCGAGATTAATAAAACGAGAATATTCACATATATAATTACGATTTAATTACGCATTTATACGGGACACTATACCAGATTTGGGGCGGACGGGGCGTATATCGCGCGAAATGAATTTCGGAGACCCGTCAGAACCGTCCGAGATATGTGCCGACGGAATTTACTCTTGAAGAGAGCGAGCGATGGGTTTCGAGTGTATATATGTATACGGTAGGATGCGCGCCGTCCGTAACCGCCAAACGTCCAGAAGTGATTTGTATCTTTCCTACGTAACGCTCGCGCGGGGCGAAATCCAGCGTAAAAGGTCATCATTTCAGAATGTGCGGTGAAAATAAATCTTTCGCTCGGAACAGTGCGCGCGCTCGCGCGCCGCGCCGGGGATCGTATTTATCGGGAGGATCCCTGGGAGGATACGTTGCCGCGCGATTTCACCGTGCGAATTTCACCTTCGATTCGCGAAGCGTGTCTCCTTCTCCCACCTCGCGTCCCGGCCGTCTCTTACATATATCGGCCGGCGAAAATTGATCTTGCGCGCACGGTCTCGACCGTTCAATTAGGGGCTCTTTAACGGTTTCTTTCGAGGGGAAAAAAAAAACTGGGCACGGTCGACAGCGTGATATCTCTCACTCGTGTGTATACATTTCGGATGTACATAAGATTACCAGAATCTCGTTCGCGAGATGAAAATCCGGCCTGAACCGTCTGTACACACGTCCGCGCGCCCGCGCGCGCGTGCGCCCAGTTTATCTACAAATAAAGGGATACATATAATCCACGATAGCACGGCGACGGTCCTACGTATAGCTGGCGTCTAAACACGGACTCTGTATGTGTGTGTGTGTGTGTATATATTGCGTCTCTTCTCGCATCGGGTCGCCGCCGTGACGCCGCCCGTCGCCATCGTCGTCATTGCAAACCCTCGCTCACAAACGGACACACAATCCGTCCTTTACTTGTATTGCACGGAATACAGCTAAATTTGCACAAACCGCACGGATGTATATATAGGTATTATGCGCATTATGTCAAAGCCATCCACGCGTTTTGCTTCATTAATTTAATAAAAATAATAATAATAATATAATAACTTTATTTTTATTTATGTCATTTAAATGAAGAAGTAGTATAAGGTCTTTTCGTTGTGTTCGATTGTAAAATTAATAATACAATGTACAATTAATGTGTTATAAAAAACCTACAATAGACATATTTATTGGATGTATTTGTTTTGTAATCGGAACAATAAATGACGATATAAAGAATCAAATGCTTGCGCGCGGAACGATCAAAGGGGGGGGGGGGTTGGGAGTATCGCAGCCGCGAGCACGCAATGGTTGACGAATTTGAGAGTTGTATGTGTGCAGCACGTCGCTTCGCGGCACAACGGAAACACTTTAAGTGCATCTAACCGTCCTAACGAGTCCGTTTGAAGTAGTAACGTAACGCAACGACGATTTCGCCTCTATATGTGCGACGAAAACCCCCGTCGTCGGTAGTAACCGCGACCGATGGGGGGGGGGAGGGGGGCGGAGGGAAGCGAGAGCGCTTCATCAAAATGTCGCTCTATATACGGCCGTCTATTTCTCGTATTGAGTCCGTGACATTAAAGATGGGCGAACGCGTTCTCGCAAATGGCAGATCCGGCACAAGGGAGCTGCCGTTTTGCCTCGCACAGAGAACGATCCTCCAACCCCCTTCGTCTTCCCCCCTCCCCCGGTTTCCGACGCGCCCCCTCCGGCTCACCCCTTCTGCCCCCCCCCTCCCCCTCGCCGTTTCCTCTTTCGCGCAGAGATATTCTTAGGAACGCCGACATTCAGGAACTCGCCTAGAGCAAAAAGTAGAAGCCGTCAAGTTCTTCTTGAGGCGAACGCCCCCGTTCGTAGACCATCCCCCCGCCGCCGTTCGCCATTTGGCGCTATCTCACTGTATATTACACATACACACATATGTCGACACGTATCGGCCGCGTCTCACGCCCGTGCGTGCGTGTTTTATTTTTATTCATCGTCGCGTCCTGATTTCACCTCCGGCGAACGAGGTCGGTGTACGAGCACCGGATGGTGGGATAAATAAAGCTTTCGAGGGGCGGGAGAGAGAGGGGGGGGAGGAGAAGAAAGGGCGCGGGGAGGGGAGGAGAAAGAAATCCGGCGAGATGACAAGTAATAATAACGGGGGCGTCGAAGAGCGGGAAAATATCAACTGCTTCCGCGTAACCGTCCGCGGCAATGAGGCGAGATGGAGAGGGACGAGAGAGAGAGAAAGAGAGAGGGTTGAGAAGGGTCCTCCTGGTGATTAATGAAATGCATTAACTCCTCTCCCACCCCTCCCCTCTCCCCCGCTCCGGGAAAGAGAGAAGAGAGCGAGCCTGAGAAAAGACCGCCGGCTACGAGATCGCTTCGAGAGAGTCTGCGGCGGCTGCCCTGCTATTGATACGTTCCGCACGCACACACACACACACACACACACACATACACACCACGCGATTAAACGAGGCAAAATGCAGTTGTATTATGCATTGTGGAGAGGACCGCTGTAAGAAGGGCGGAGAGATCTATCGGATCTCTCTCGGAATTATCGCGCGCTTTCCCGCACTCTCGTCTTGACGAAATTGAAGTGGATTTTTCCATGGCAAGTTTGACGAGAGCTCTCATCGTTCGTCGCGATTTCTTTCTTTTTTTTTTTTTTTACTTTATTTTAAGGAGTGTTCGACTCTTTCGACATTTCTCATAAATTTCTGATAAATCGAATTTTCGCTGTACGAGGAGTCGCCCGATCGAGTTGACCCTCAAGAAGCTCCGCTTCGTCAAAATAACTCTTGTATATGTATAATCGAATGTAGAATCAAAATGGATAAACAGTCAGCTGAATAATCGCGCAATCATGTAACCGGATTGAATTCAACTCTTCATATTATACTTGTTTTCTTTTCAGGAAAAATTCATTCCTCGCCGATCGCGTTGCAATTTACCGGACAGCCCCGTTATGATATTCGCATAATAACGCGGAGTATTTCCCTCGTGAAAAAAAAACAACAGCGATTTTCGGCATGAAAAGCGATACAACACATTTCTCGTTTAATAATTCATGGTCGACGCAAATCCGTGCCGACGCACCATTATCTACTATCGAACCGAGGGGAGGAGGGGGATGAGGAGGCGGGAGGGGGAGGAGGAGAGCCCCGGATGGCCGGATCGCAGAGATATTTCCGTGGAGGGTCACACGCACGACACGCGCGTCCGTTCCGTTGCGTGGAAGTCGAGTATCGTCGGGAGTAACGTGAGGTGCTCTTAGGAAAATTGACCGTGCCTAATGGCGCCGGGCACACACCGGGCGGAATAATGATGATGACAGTGGCGATAATCGCAATGTAAGAACATCTTCGACGCACATAACGAACATTGATTCCTCGACGCCGCGCGTATATATACGCGTGTGCGTGATGTGCGTATGTTTGACACAACACGAGATACTCGTGTTGTGTTTGACACACACACGAGGGTGCTCGTCGATTTCGCGAGGGCTCCGTGCATTAGGGTCGCCGCACGATGTCTCGGGGAAACGAGATTCCTGTTTGTCGAGTGAATAATTCTCGGCTTGGTGCCGGCCCAACTGCTCTCTCGAGCAGTTTATTCTGTCTTATATCATCGTGACCGAGGGCGCGCGAGCGAGGGAGGAGGACGACGACCAAACGATCATTTCGCTGTTTACCCTCAATTAGCGCGCCAACTCCCGGCACCAACGACCGCGAGGGGGATTTAATAAAACTCATATAAATGTCGAAATAATTCAAAATAAATAAAGAAACGTGACATTTGAATTACGTGCGACAGTCGAGTTGTAAATTCATTACTAAATTGAAACATTACAAAATAACTCCGAACTTAATCGTCGAAATCGTCTCTTTCGAATGTTAACGACCTTTTAATTTAATAATTAAAGGTAATTTTATCTGTAATCTTGTATGTATAAAATTGAAGTAAAAATATCTGACAGATGTAATTTTGAAAATATCACATGTGCGACTTCGATTAATTAGCCAAAGCGACAATTCTAATTAAGTTTTGTAATTAATAAAATTCTGCTTGTCTTTGTTTTTTTTTTGGTTACAGAAAAACAGGCTATTCCTCCCACAATAATCGTTTTTTCTCATTGGATCCTTATTGCGTTTATCATTATTTACGCATGCAAAACCCCCCGCAGCCGCGACCTAAATATTTGCTGCATATTTATTCATAACTATGCTATTCCGAATCAAATTGAAGGTAAGGCAAGTATCATACTATATTCGACGTACGTGAAACAGTCCCGATATGTTTTGAGAGCTTTACGGAGATACACGGCAACGTATATCAATAAATAATAACATCTGTATAAAACCACACCGTAACCACGCATGCACCCATCGCACATGTATATACTACATACACATGATTTTCGTACCGTAACATTATTTTCGTAACGTATACCGCTATATCAAATACGTTATATTTAATATACGCGACTTGTCAATTAAACATTGCGATACGTCTGTGAGCGTCAATCATAATCCTGAAGATATACAACGTTAATGCGCAATACGATTTTAATATATCAGAGTTTATTTTCTGTTTTCGCGAGAATAACGTCGTGCTTCAAACCCTTTAAATATCATCCTTTTTTTTTCGGTAACTTCGAATATCGTCGAATCGATGCAGAGCTTGTATCCGCGGTTGCCCCCGCCGCGAGCGGTGAAAAAAACCCCGAAAAAAAGGAGGATTGCTCTCTCGGCCCTCTCTCGGCGCACGCGAGTGAGAGAGGGTGGTCTGTCACCGTGATAAATTCACCACCTCCAATCCTCGTAGCCACGGAAAATATTTCTATCGACTAGGGAGATCGCGGGCGTAGAGAGTATAGGGACATGGGAGAGAGGCGAGAGAAGAAGAAAAATAGAAGAAGAAACACGCGCCGGGCAACGGCGGTGGCGGCGGTGGAGCGGCGCGACGGGGCCACATCGCAGGGGATGCAACCCGCCCCCGCCGTCGAAAGATAGAAACGCATCGGGGATGAGAGATACCTCGCGCCTCCCGACGGCCGGATCCGCAAACTGGTTTCTGGCGTTTCGTTATATGGCGAAACGCCGCACGTCTGGAGGGTCGAAGCGAGCGGTGGAGTATGGGTGGGGGGGAAGGGAGGACGGTCGAAAGATAGAAGGGGGCGGTTTTGCTATCCTGCAGCCGTATTGCGACGTTGTGTATACGATTGTGCAGCTGCGCGCGAGGGTAAGAGAGAGATAGAGAGGGAGAGAAAGAGAGACAAGCAGAGAGCGGCATGCAACCTGGTTGCACCGAGGGGTAGCGCGGAGGGGAGAGTCAGGAGACTCTGAAGGGTTTGCGCGAGTGGGCCCCGCGTCGGTGGCAGGGGTAGCTATAAAATACAATTTCAGGGGTGTCGGTTTAATACCACGCATACCGCGCAAATATTTCATCTATTATCTACATTTCGTAGATACGTAGGCATTCGCCGCGGCGGCGGCGGCGCGCGGCGGCGGCGGCGGTGTGCGGCTCGCCGGGGCTGGTAACGGGGATGCGCGCGGAGTAAATGGCCGGGGATGTATTACGTGTGTACGTTCGTGTGTACGGCGAGAGGCTACGAATATTCCTCCGGTACTAGGGTATACCTCCGTCCCGCACGCTTACTTCCTCGTTATTCGGGTTACTACGCCGGCAACGTCGAAACATCCCCCCTTTCGTGCGTGTACACGACCGCGTGAATCAATGCGTTTTAATTCACGAATTGGCGCGATTTCGTATTACCGCGGAAGTCATACAGGGCCGACGATAATGACCTGCAGGTAAGATGAAAGATAAGAAGATGAAAGTATGACAAGCGGAAGAGAGAGAATTTCCCGTAATACACGGACATTGAAAACGTACATTGATGTGCTAATTACGTGTGTTCATTAGCTGCTTAATTGACATGGCATAAGCTAGTAGATGTCTTCGCCGAGTGACGGGGAGATTTCGTGGACCTCAAAGACCCAAAACTCTACCGATGTCATTTTTGCAGGAAACATTCGTTTTTGAACACGTTCACACGTGTTAGCATATGAAAATAGACTCTGTTTGCGCAAAATTGTCTCTTCCTCTTTTTTTTCGCGGCTTAATTGCAATTATAAAATAATTTACATTTATTCTTGCCAAATATTTCAGGCATGATACATTAAAATATATCACAGGCGTGGTGATAAAATACGTATGAATACTCGAAACTCATTTAACGAGTGTAAATTATTGCTTTATAAAATTCGAAGCAATGAGCCATGGCCCCGTCGAACAATTCGTTCAATGCAGATTTGAAGCAGCGATTTAAAGAACGCAGTTGTAATAAAAATTAGTAATTATATATGATATATGTAATTTATATTCGGGGATCTACAAAAATCACGCGCGCGAATAAACGATACATGCCGTTCCGGGAATAACGAAAATATCCCAAAAATATTCGGTGACGCGCGTTGACGTTTTCCGCCCACGCGTGCTTTTTCAATCCATCTGCGCCGGGCCGTAATCACCGTTAATTACGTGATACGCATTATTGATCAAGGTTTAAAAACGCATTATTCCCGAAATCGATTTGGCAGGGACATTACTGACATTATTATTAATGACGCCGGCGAAATCAATTTCGCGGTGTGCGCATTATGTGCGCGCGGATAAATGAAAAAAAAAAAGATCTTTATACTCTCTCGCGATTGCGTCGTCGTGGCCGAGTCTTTATTAAACGCTTAACTTACATCTTAATAGCTATTAACAGCTACTTTGCATATTAATACACACGTCGCTTAACGCGTCGCTTACGCTCGTCGCGAAGAAATCTCATTTTGGTCGCTTCGTTCTTATTTCGACAAAATTCTCAAAAGTGTTTTTTCCCTCCAATCGTTGGGCAGCTCGAGGGCGACCGACGTCTCGATATATCGTCGCGTTTACAAAAGTTTCATCCTTCGAAGCAAAGCTCCACACGTACCTATATACGCGCGGGTTTCGTTCATTTGGCGGGCAACCTGCACGCGAGCGTTCTGTACAAAAAACGTGTTTAGCTGATGAAAAGCTCGAGTTAAATAAATTTCACGATGGCACGGGCGAACTATTGTGGGCCCACTCTGTATATATGCAACGTGCCTGTCTCGGCACGTACACGACAATGGAATACTTAGATCCCGCTGTAGCTCCCCGCCCCCTCCCTGTCCCGCGCGCCATTTTCCATTGTCTTATGATTTATGTTCCCTGGTCGCGGTGTCAACAGGGTATTGATTAAAATACACACATATAGCCTCGGTGGCGCCCGGGCCCGTGCATACAGATTTATGCACACACCAGCCGGCCGGGAGTATGTGACATCGCCGTACCTTGTAAATCGACCCCCGTGTCCCCCTCTCCCCTCCCATCCCCCTCCTCACCGTGTCGTCGCGCGCCCACGTTGGAGCCGTTGATCGTGTTAACCGTGTAAAAAGCGCCAGGCACGCTTCCAGGTCGAATCGTTTAGCCGGTAGAGACACCGAACGCCCCCTTATACGGACTTATATTCACAAGTGAAAGGGGGAGCGGGGAAGAGAGAGAGATAGAGAGAACGGTATCTGAAATCCTACCGGGAAGCACACCCGAAGTGCGCGCATCGATGGTCCTTCTCCTCTCTCTCTCTCTCTCTCTCTCTCTCTCTCTCTGCACGGCGTGCGGCGTACGTCTCTCCCACCCCCTATCCCAGCCTCTCTCTCTCCCGAGAATACTTGGCTGTAAAGTTTATTTTCTTCCTCGTCGAGCAATGCAACCAGCCGTGGCATTCGCAGAATTATGCCACGCAAGTTGAAGCGAGGAGCGAGGCGCTTTCTTGCCGGGCGCGAGACGGTGCGCGGCACGACGGATGCGCGGATGCAAATCGCGGGAAGGAAGTTCGTTGCGCCGATGGAATCTGCGAGCGGGGAGAAAGGCGCGGAAGAGAGAGAGAGAGAGAGAGAGAGAGAGAGAGAGAGAGAGGAAGAGCGGGGAGGACGCGAGGGACGCGTGAGAGGGAGTCATATTTCGATTTTACGTCGGGCGCAATTTGCGTCCGTAAGTCGCGGCGCGATGCATCAAAACGGTGGATCGCACGCGCGCTCCCGCGCGCCGTTCTTGACGCAGCGGCGCGGCGGCGGCGCGGCGGCGCGAGCGTTATAATCCATTATGCGCGCCATCCATTTAATTTTAATATCGTAACGAGGCTCTGACGGGCGTTAATTCGCCGAGACAAGTTATGAAAAATCGCGAACGGATCGCGATGATATAAACGCGCCCCGGCACCCTAGTGCATATATACACACACACGGCGACTCAATTCACGCGCTCACACGGTATAACGCGCGTTATCGGCGCTTTGATACAGCGCTACGATTTTCTTCCGCTTCAGTATTTAGCATAGTTCAGTAAGCCATAACTTGCGCGATATTATGCGAATGTTGTATCGCGCGTACGTTAAATACACAGCGATACCGAACAGCGATAAAATCGGACTGATATACAAAAATATATTCGTTATACAACAGAATTGTAATATTAATGGCTCCGAAAGGACGTATGATAATAATGACGTTGTATTAAACAATTTATGATTGTGACAAAACCGACGGGATGCCAGGTTAAATATTTGACGTGACGTCGCACGCAATTCATTATTTTAAGTTAACAATTATTTGCAAAAAAAAGAAAGAAACGGAAAGAGAGCTCGACGATTGCCTCTTTTTTTTTCTAAAGAGAAATATACTAATTACTCTACGGCAATTAGAAAGCTGGAAATTTATTAACTAGTTGTCTAGCAGCATTGTTTCGCTTACTTCGATGCACGGGCGAAGCATTACGGTAAGTAATTTACACCGTCGGTTCGCATTTTCTTCATTACTCTTGCTCTCCGCTAAAACGCTTCCTCGTTATTCATACTCACTGCCGCTTCTTTTACTTTTTGTCATTCTCAATGGAACGCGTATTTCCTCGTATTACGATACAAACGAGATGCCCGAGATGATTATTATTTATACACGCGTGTGTATACATATATGCGAGCGTTTACGCGACAAGAGGGATGACTTTCGGACAGAGCCGTGTAAAGGGGGAGGGGTTCACAGCATGCACCGCATCACGGCCCTCAATTAAGAGACCTCGAATTTTCTACACTTAAATATATTTGTCGTATAGAGCTCTAAAAGGGTCGTGCACGACGATGCGATGCGAAAGACGGGTTCGGACAACAACAATTTATACATATATCCGCACGTGCGTAATCATATGCCTGTGTCTTGGAGGCCGGCGCGACACGGCGGCGCCGCGGCATCGATTAAGGGACTTCCGGCTCTTTCAATTTTGGGTCCGTGTGCAAACAAGTAGGATCGTCGCTTACGTAATCACGACGGTCACGTTACCGAAAGGGGACCAATCGGAAACGGATTGACGAGTAGTGGAAATCCACGGTCGTCGGAAAAAACTTTCACTTCGTTCTGGATCGTTAGACTGTTCACGTCGAGCGCTCTCAAATCGATATATACGTAGTCGTCGGCCTACAAGACACAAGGTGCGCGTATCAAGCCGCGACCCAAAGCACACGCGCTTTGAGGCGTCGTCGCGGCTCACACCGACCCGCATAGAGTAACCTCTGCAAATTAAAGCATTCGCGACTCAGGGCATCACAGCCCCCAGGCGTCGTCGCGAGTGAAACAAAGTGTTCGCGACTCAGGGCATCACGGCCCCTAAGCGCGTCGCGTAAAAAGGCGGATTGTATGCGTCAAGCGAACTATACGAACTATGCGATTAGGCATTACTTCGCGCAGTGTACGTGACGCGAATTAAATAAACATTCTGAATAAACGTTACACGAAACTACAGTGAGGATTCCAGTTGTTTCCTTCCTGATCTACAAGACAATATTTATCTTTTATTGTTTCTAACTAAATCTCTATTCAATTTAATTTGCAAATGATATTCAATTATATTTTATTTATACTTTATAATCTTCATATTGTCTAAATCCTTCAAAGCTTTTTTAAAATGAAATTTATGAACAGATGGAGCCCCATTTTTGCACTAGAACTCTATAAAAACCCCTTGCACGGGCCTGCTCTTTCGGGATATCGTCCTTCGAAAAGTTATCGTGTTATTCGATTACACGAAAAAAAAAAGAAATTTTTACAGCTCTATATTTCGAAAGATACGAGAGCGAGAGAGTTATTAAATATGTTTAGAAATGGCTCGCCCGGAAAGGGCTAACATCCATTACTTATCCAACCGGATATGACAACTCATCGTTCTTACAAATTCCAACTTAAGATCGGCGAGAAAAGGGTGCTTTTCACCCTATCCTAACGGCGGCGCAGACGAGCGTCCGCTGGCGCGAATACTCGGTGGGTCGAGGAAGTGACTCGTTATCTTGAGAGAGTCATTTCGTCCCCTTTCGTCTTTTTCCTCCCCCGTGGAGGCTGCAGCTCTCGACTTTTCACTCTCGACTCGAGTGCCATCCGCTACAGCCGTTGCCGCCGCTGCCACCGCCGCGCCGCGCCGCGCCGCCGCTCCCCTATAAGCTTCCGGGTATCGCCGGCAAAACTGACACTCTTCTCTCGTCCTCCCGACGGCGTTTTATTTATTATCCGCGGTTACTCCGGCGAACCGCAGCATCCGGACAGAGCTTTCCGTCTCCGAGGCTCGCCGCGAGTACCCGATGCGTGAAGGATAGCACTATTCATCGCGCGACGCGAAAACATACCCGATTCCTACCTGCGTCGCATTCTTCGCACACTAGCTTTTTAACGGAGGGTCACTAATTGCAAGCCGCGTTTTTCAGAATTCCCAGGCGACCGTGGAGCCGAGAATTTCAGTGACCGTTATTAAACGCCTTCAACTCGGGAACTTTAGAATTTTTTTTTATTTTCTAACATAAACAATTTGGTCTTGGCCAAAACTATTAAATATATATATATATATATGTTTTTTATCTGGAATTTTTTTACTTGTATTGTTTCCTACTACCGGCATTACATACAGTTTAAGGATTCTTAGAACAAAGAATACTTTAAATGCCATAAATTTTTTAGTTAAAACGTTAAATAATATTACCTATAATAGTTTAAAGTTAATAGTACTTAAAATTTTTGGCCAAAATTGTATTTGGATGTTCCTGAACCATCTCTCTTATAAACACGAGTCTCGCGATCGATCGAAAATTAATGTTTGCGAAAAGAAAAATGATGCGACAACTTCGTAGAAATGGCGAAACTAAGGGCCATATGACTCACAAAAAACTTAAGCAGTAAGTCGTAAGCGAATCGACTAGTCACAATCGAGAATATAAGGCTACAACGTAAGCAGTAGCAAATCCGACATGTTGATTTCTCTACTATTTACGTTTTTCCATGTGCCACGGTCTTAAGATGCAAAAAAAAAACTATATTCGTGAAAAATGCCTATAGTGTCGTAAATCTATTTCTATAAAAACGTCCACAGAGAAATATCTTTTTTCTACTTTGGAATATTTTGCAGGAATACTGGAGAAAGACTTTCTACACCTCGATTTTCATACGAAACAATCAAGATGTCTCGTTATTTCGCGAAGTTTCATCTCTTGTGTGCAGCGTCGTACATTTATTAGCCTTCGACGTTGGAGTACGTCGAGACGATTTCAATGACACATTTAGCCGAGGTATTGTAGGAAATTAGTATCGAGCTGCTGCACAGCTTGTTCGGGATTTACGTTCCGGTGGCACAATACGGCGTAGTTACGTCATCCGTCGTTACGTCGCGTCGCCCGACATAAAAAGCACCGGTAACAGGAGACGGGAGGGGGAGGGGGAGGAGAGCGCGATCACGAATAGATAATTATTACGCTTGATTCGCCTCAATCATCAATAATGTACCAGCTGCGTTCATTGGTAATGGAAAAAAAAAACCAGAATGCAAATGCGGGTGCATTAAAACTTTTCTCTCGCACTCTTACTTTCAAAACCGAGTTTTCCAGAATAAAATCGTTCCTGCCGATTAGAGAATGCTTCACAAGTTTTTGGCCGTTGAAGGGAAATAATGGGGCAGCCTTTAAACACGACGCGCGCGCGATTTACTTTTGTATTTACGCCCGCGCCGCTTCGTCGATTACGAAGCTACATTTACTCGGCCCGCGAGATGACGTACTTTATTTATATTTACTTAATTGACAATAAAATAGCAGGGATCAGTACTTGAAATTGTTTAATATGTATTTCGAGATAAGTATATCGTAGCGCGAGAGGGAGGAGATCGCGGGCTTCAAAATGGACACGCGCGACACAAAAGGAAAGTTGTCCCGTGGCATCCAGCGGGATCCTCCATGCGGGTCGCGAGATTAAAAGGAAAAAAGTTATCACGTCGTTGAACGCGAGATACACAAGCGAGCGTAATATTATGCAATAGAGAGAGAAAGAGAGAGAGCCAAGGTTGACGACGGAATTTCCAGCTTGATTTGGGAAGAGGGAGCGGAGGGAGGGATAGCGTTTTACGTTTTTCTCTCCGCGACGTATTGTACTCACCTCGATGTATGACCTTGTTGAACACGCTGGTGATGATCTGTAGCTCGGGATTTAACGTCTCGCCGAGCTGAAACAGAAAACAAGCTTTCTTTGTGTCATCCTTGTATCTAAACGACAACGGCGTACCGCACGTAACATCGCTACCATCGCCGCGCGTGCTACCTGCTATACCATCGACGCGATGTGTCCTTCGCTATTTTCCCTCCCCCTCCCCTCAACCCCCTGCCCCGTCGCGCCATTCTCTCTCCGCCCTGATACGTTTTCCATCGATTTCCCATGAAAAGGGGTTGCTCGGTCGGTGCTAAGTGCACCGCATAAAGAGGTGAAGGCAAAGAGTCGTTTCGAAAGTTCTACACTGGGCGCCATTAAAGGTAACCGTAAAACCCCTGACTAAACCGACCGCGGGATTTTAAAGTAACGATAAATAATAAAAGTTGATCCGCGTGCGCGCGCGCGCGGCCGCGTGGGTCCGCCGCCGCCGTCGATCAAAAGTTTCGCCGTTTCCCTATCCCGCGTGGCACGAAATTATTATCGCCGTCTCTCTGTACCGTAAATAGAGATAAACAAGGGGGATAAGAAGATGGATAAAATGAAGTAAGATACAATCGGGGAAGAGACGGAATGATGAACGTCAGAGATATTTCTCTTTTCACATCAATGGACATATTTCTTGGGTATCCAGATTTATGGATAATTCGTTCGTTAAAACTACCGACGTTGTTGCCGCATGAAAGGACGCTGCTTGCGAGAGAGAGCTGCTATGAAATACTAGAGGAACAATATTATCTCCATTAACCTTTGAGTACGTTGATTACAGCAAAGGAAAAATGTCATGTAAAAGTATGTAAGTATAAAATATATTGAAAATGCGTTTGTTGATATATCTTGTACTGTGTATATCTAATAAATATTGAAATCTTTTCTCATTTAATATACCTTAACCTGCTAAGCTAGTTTTGACATTAAGTTTAACAAATCTGGAATATTATTTTAATACTTTATAAGATGCTTGTAAAAACAGCATCATCAATTGAAAGATCAATGTATTAAATTGATTCTTCAATCAATATTTAACATTATTTTAGCGTTATGATTGTGTTCTTAAAAGTCCCGAAAGTAATCGGTGCGCCGTTTATTATAACTGAAATTTAAAAAAAAAAGATACTGAAAATGCGTTATATAATATTTTTTATTGTGTAACAAATATCATATATTGAAATCTTTTCTCATTTAACACTTTCACCTGCCAAGCTAGTTTCGGCATTAAGTTTAACAAATCTAGTACATTATTTTAATACTTTTTAATATGCTTGTAGCATAATCATCAATTGAAAGATCAATTTAATATAAAATTCATCCTTCAATCGGTATTTAATATTATTTCAGCGTAAAGTTACAATTGCGTTCTTAAAAGTCCAAAAGTAATCAGCGCGCAGTTTATTACAGCTGAGATTTAAAAATAAAAATTATAAAAATATTATTTGGTACCTAACATCTATAGCCTCGGCCGTACGTTAGGCTTTCTTCTATTTGTATGTTGTATACATTTTACATCCTGATTGAAATTAGTGTTGTTAATACTTTTTGTTTCTTTAATAGTCTAATAGAATTTATATTTTTAACTTCGTAATATCTTAAATACCTAATAAAATCATTCTTAAGCGGCCAAATATTATAAAATCGTTACTTACAAATGAGCGACGACAAGATCCTTATAAATTGTGATATATACATATATCACTCAGAGTATGATTAACATACATAACATGGCAGTCCAAATGTTAATTAAAATTCGCGATAATTAAACTAGCACATTAAAATTTTCACATATATCAGACTGCTGTAATTTAAATGTTTTATAAGAAGTCAACGTTTGAGTTGAGCATTTATATTTTACATTAACAAATTTCATAATATTATATATAGGTATATATATATATATATATATACCACGTTTATTGGTTAAATTACGTATACTGAAATTATCAGGAGTTATAAGTATGTAAAGAGGTGGGGAGGGCAACTGTTTTACCTTTTAATCCAGACACTCGAGAATTACACGGGACGTAATCGAGATTCAGTTGCAAGACAGGTAAGCGGACGCCGACGGTTTAATCTCCGTTTAAATTTCTTGTAATAAAGGGAACCTAATCTTAATTATGAGCTAAGAGAATTAATCTCAATGACGGCCGTCCTTAAACGTTCTTAATCTCGTCGCTCTAGGATAAACTTAACTGGGAAAATTCGCGGTAATCACAATTTCTTCATATTCATTTAATCAGAAGGAAAGTTTTTCTTATCTTATCCGACAACGATGAAACTTTAAAACGCGCGCTGAAAATTTTGCCCAATACGTATACCAATAAAGCAATTTCGCCGAATGATGTCTCTTCGGACTTTTCGACAAAAATATAAATCTAGAAAATATTTATTAAAAGAGAGTAATATATAGAGAGGCGTATTTCTCTCTCGGTAATCGAAAAATTATTGACGTATGTTATTTTTCGATTTTATCATTGTTTTGTTTAAATTAATTGCGGTGCGTTTGTTGAAAAAAACACATTTAATTTACTTATTAATTCGCCTCGTCTCGCGTTTATACCACCCGATGGCCAGTGTAAAATACTGCGAAATCAGCTGCGTTAAATCCCAACACGGGTAGGTACGACCAAAGTCTATCTAGTTAAATCCGGTCTGCAGTTGCGGCTTACGCCGTCAGCATGTTACTACTTGTTTGGCAAATCAACTGTACACTAATTTGTAATTGTAGCTTCGTAATTTCCGCGGCAGTCGGCCAATAAACAAGCAGCCAAACGACGACGCCCCGTCGTCCTGAGATCGTATCGATCGCGCGACGAGGGTCCGTCCTTCTGATGGCGTTCCCTCTTCTGGGGGCGCCGTGCGCTACGACGATTGCACAGATATAGGTAAAGGGGTATTGCGTTAAACCGGTGCAAGGAACATCAGAGGCGCCCGTGCTCGACTTCGCGTCATATTATGCAGTCCACTCGACGGACACGGGGAATTAACAAGCCCGATTCATTCATTCTCTCTATGTCTCTCGCAGCAGCACAGATATCCTCCATGTGTCGACCGAATTTCTCCTTCCGTTTGATAGCGCGGAAATCCCGTCTTTTGTCATTAGATCAGGTCTGCTGACTGGCAGTCACATTAAATTGACGCGCGACGTAATTACGGGGGTTAGTAATTTTCCTCCCAGTAGTTAAAGTGATAAACAACCGACCTAATCATTCGGCTGTATCGATATAAAGGATATTTGTTTACCAAAGGAGAGAAAAATCCGACGATTTCGTCCCTCTCAACTACGATTATATTATATACAATTAATTGCAATTACATTAATTGATTACTTCGAGAGTAATTTACTTTCAAAGAGCGAGAAGAAAGTCAACTTTCTTTCTATTTTATATGCAAATCTCGCTCTCTTAATACCACACGCGCGGAATTCGTGTTTGTACGCAATTTACCTTTCCGACGAATCACAAGCAATTCGTGAAAATAAAGTCGCCGGAATCGCGTGTTGCGAAATAAACTTTTTCGACCTCGCTCGAACGAGGTTTCGAAACTTTTTTTTTCTAACGGCTTTCCAGCGTAACGTTTATACCTCGCGGCTTTTAGGTCGTAGGTCGTACGATTCTCCCGTCTTTTTCCAAGAAACTTTCAATTCCGTTTAGTCCGCCGTTATATAGCTCGTCTGTGACCTTTTCGCATTCCACAAAGCAATTGTCGCGACGACGCGGCACGCGCGAGCGTCGCAAGGCCAGACAGGTAGGTAAGTGGCGCATAATTGCCGTCAATTGTCGCATAATTGCGCACGAATTATAAAAATCGATTGTAATCGGTTTATTATTAATCTGCGTCCGTTATAACGAAGTCGATGTTGAAATTTAGAATAAATAAGAAATAAGAAAATATAAGGCTTCACGAATAAATCAATTAAACGAATATAAAATGCCTATAATGGCTATAATGAGCCGCCGCAGTTGTGCACGGAGAGAATTTTATTTTAAAATTTACCCTGAAAATCATGTTAATCGTGGGACAACATAGTATTTCGACGAATTTTATGTGATTTTTATTCTTATTATTTTTTAAATATACTACAACAAATTTATTAAAGTGCACAGTAGAAAACAGAAAATTACATAAAATTTGTCGAAATACTATGTTGTTCTACGATTAATATGAAATTTTAAAAGAAAATTCTCTCCGCTAGATGCGTGAATCAATATAACATTTTATCAATATAACATAGACATTTTATATTTGTTTAATTGAAATTTAGAATGTGTTAGCGCATCGCGGAGAAATCGTCAATATTGAAATTTAGAATGTGTCGGCGCATCACGGGGAAATCGTCGATGTTGAAATTTCGAATGTATCGGTGCGTCACGGGGAAATCGTCGATGTTGAAATTTATAGAATGTGTCGGCGCATCTTACCTCCGTGTATATTGACGCTGCGAATTTATACGAGTTTATACGATTCGAAAGTTTCCGGCGTTAAAACGTCCGAGGTCGAGTACGTTCGGAGCCGGAGGTCCGAGATCGCAGAGAGAAGAGTACCGTACGGTATCACGGGGTACCGACTCATTTGGATCTCATCCCTCAGACACCCCAGGGTATAATCCGTTTGAATTACAGTCGTCAACCCCGTTGCCTCTAGACACGCCTTTACGATCTATTCGTCGGGAGATCGAGTACCTGTTAAAGGCTCCTCCTGCAGGAAGGATGATGCCGCATTGGGATTATTCAAAACGGCTGACCTCTTCGCGGACGCGCGGACGCGGTTCCGCCGTTATTTCGTCCGCGTTTATTTCACCTCTCATTGAAATTTATGATTCCGTAGCGAAAACATATATTTCCGCCGAAAATGTGTTCTCCGTTTTGTGTCGCGAATTTTAATTTATATAACATTTCAAACACTCCCCCCTCTCGTTCGTCACGCGTCTGGAACAACTGCCAAGCGCCGCGGCTTCCTATTACAACGTTTATAATTCAAGATCGTCCATAGCGCGACTGTAATTAAATGAAATCATTCTTTGGCTAAGTAATTTTAACTAACCAAGAATAAATTCATTATTCACATTTTTTTTCCTTCCTGCAATATTAATTCGCGGGAATGTATGGCAAATGAAAAAAATCTTTTGCACCCATCTCCGCGGAAGCTGGATCATGAATATTTATACTTATCTGTCATATTAATCAGCAGACGGTGGCTGGCGTGCAACGAGAGCCAGCGGTAAAAGCGCAGCGCAGAGAGCGGCTGCTGTAAATTCTAGCGGAAAAAGCGCTATTATGTTCGGTATTATCGCGCCGACGAACCCTTTTCACCGTCTTACGGCCATCGCCGTCGCCTTAGAGCGCTCGTAAACATCCTCTTAAAAATATTCAGAAGTTGCTGTCGTTTTGTCGACACGGCTGCGAGCCGAGTCAAAGTGCGTCGTTATGACGCATAGTCGCTGTAATGCATACAGCTCCTCTCCTTTCTTTCTCTCTCTCTCTCTCTCTCTTTCTTTCTTTCTCTCTCTCCCACTCTCCCTCTTCCTCCCTTTTCTCTCTTATCTCGTCGTCTTCGTTACACCGCCACGTAGCCGCGGTTTCGAAGGCTAAGTTGCTAAAGAGGGCGGAAAACGGACGGGAAAAGGGCGCTCGTTGAAAGAGGGTGCGAGCGAGAGGTGGCGCGAGAAGACAGAAGGTCGTCGCTGAAAGTTTCAAAGTTATTCCGGAGGTAAATACAGTTCAGGTCGGCCGTAGTTATTGCATGTTTTATATCGCGCTCTTCTCACGGGAGAGGGGAGAGGCGGGAGGAATGCATCACGTGACGATAATCTCTTTCATTTTAGATTATTATAAAGCAAAAAATATATTCCTCTCTCTCTCCACCCCGGCAGAAAATGTGGGAACGGTATCACCCGCGTCCGTTTCTCCATTTCTGTTCGAATAACACGGCTGAAAACTCTCGTCAGTCCACACTCTCGTGGTTTTTACTACGCACGAAAAACACGTATATATATTTAATAAACACGTAGTTCCGCGTCTAATTCTATTGAGTGGGATAACGTTTCATATAAAAGCCTACCGTTAAAAAAATTGTAAAATTTCTATCTTTGCAAAATTTTTTTCCTCGCGGTTCGTTTTTTTTCAGTTATAAATCTATTTGTATAACGAGTTATCCGAAAAGATCTCTCGCAACAATGTGTTATCCATAACTATGGTATAGCAAAAAATTTCAATGTCAGATTAAAACAAATTTATTTTGCTTTAATTGATATTTTTACAAATAGTGCAATGACTAATGGAATAGATTTCTATCAACGAAAAATAGAAAAACTCGTGGAGGAAGACATATGTCGTATAATACTTCTATTGAAGAAAATTCCAAATTTAATTTGGAGGAAGCTGCAATCGAGAGAGCGGTTGTTTATGAGTGTTGAAACGAAATAGTTGTTTCGCGATAATAATTGCGTAATTTGAAAAGGACAACACAAATGGGAAACATTTCGATATTTTTCGATATTAAAATCATTCGCTTTGATTGCAAGTATCGATACTATTTGATTTAATCCTTATGCACACGTATATACATTTTGTATACCCGATATTGTTGCCATGTAAAAAGAAAAATAAAAGCAAAGTAATGTAATACTATAAATGTAATTCGCAAATTATATTACAGATATTCGTAAGTATTATATACATGTATATATTTATACATACGTATAAGTTCAAATGAAACATAGACTGCACTATATACATATATACATATGTGTATATAAATATCTGTAATATAATTTTCAAATTACAATATCACATTACATTTTATATCACATTTCATTGTACATATTAATCGTTTTAGCTCTGTATCTACATTAACAATTTTGTTATTATTAAAGTATTAAAATATGTATGTATCATAATCCTAAGATAATTCGTCATCGTTGCATTTAAACAAAAAGGATTGTAAAAATCTTCTTGCTTTATGATTTATAACTCGTTTACGACTTTAAAAAGCGATGCCTTTTAGTGAATAAAAATCTATATCAGCCAAAATTGCGTAAAATCACAACTCACGATTCGTTGATTTGTCAATTTGCGTGCTCTCATCTAGCGCGTGAAACCGTCGCGCTACGTTTGTTCCGTAAAGCGTGGTCTCGGTCAAAAGGACAATTTGGCGTTTATAACGAGAGTGAAATGAGAAGGAATGGACCGATGAAAGTAAGAAGAGAGCACGTGAAAGAGAGAGAGAGAGAGAGAGAGAGAGAGAGAGAGAGAAAGAAACGAACGGGGGATAAGAGAGAGCCGCGGCGCAGCTTTAGCCGGCCAGCAGGTTCCTCTCAAAACTTTGGAATTTATTCCTGTGTTAAGCGCCGCGTCTTGGAAAACTTACCGCGTGTTTGCCCGCAGCCTCCGACCGAAATGATTATGCCGTAATAATGATATTGTTAGGTTGGAAAACGTAAGGGCTCTGCCGGGGTTTGCCGCTTGAAAAAATAACGGGTAATGTTCGCCCTCGCCCTCGTGACGTAATTAATGCGCCCGTGAAGGGGAAACTTCACCCTGTCTACCTGTTGTGCACGCCGCGCGTGCGCGCGTACATATACTTCGAGGATGAAAACATTTTACACGCGAATTTCTCTAAAGTCATTTTATTCGCATCGAAAACACGTGTTACGTTCTTCGACGCGTTATATTCTCGATACAATTTTTATAAAATTCATCGGATTCATCGGTAACGAGTTATTTTTTCTGGCAAGATTCACTCAGATGTGATAATTTCGCAAAAAAAATTCCCCGCAGAAGTACTGGAGGGCTCGAGGGAAATCCGACGTAATCGAATATACTCGCCATTTATTTGTCACAAGACAAGCGTTATTAGGGAGGCTATACGTAGCGTCTGTCACGTGCTAACTACCGTAATCTCTGATACGCCGAATGAATTTGTAAGGGGAAACTAAGTGCGGTCCGAAGTCGGGAAAGTTAGTATCACGATATGCGCCCTGTTAGAAACGGCTCCGCCATAGCGCGCGCGATGGCTTGACAAGAGTCGGGGGGATGGAAAGCCGGCGCGAAGGTGTTAACAACCAACATAATTATCAATTTACATGGTTCGTTCACCTAACTATATGCGGGAGGGGGGGGAGGGGTTTAGTTGGAAACCGATCATGTAAGTCAATTTCAACATGTATTTTTTTGCAGTTTACATTACGTGCGATATTAATTGATTGCGGCGCATGTTAAGTTACACATCGCTTCTCGTCGACCGTTGTCGACTTTATCTATTATAATTAAACGCTGCATGCTCACAATGAATATTGAGCTTTTCTTAAAAATGTACTGAGGTAGTGTGCGAAATAAAAATAATTACTTAATAAACAAAATGAATAATTCTCAAATCCTAATTCTTTAATTTTCGAAAGCTCCTCCAACCCACAAAAGTGCTTATGCATTTTGAGCAGTTTGGGAAGAGATCGTTGGGTTAACGTTTTTTTTTCTAACTCAATTTTACTTGCTTATCTAATAATTGTAGTTAAAATTGTCTCAGTATTAGGGAAATATTATTTTTCCGGATTTTTTCTCTCATTTTAAAAACAGGAAAAAACAGTAATTTATTTTATTACTTTGTCGAGCGAATTTCTCTCAATTTATTTTTATTAAAATAGTGGCTTTTACTTGCACTAAAGAATTACAAAGCGAAAAAATAAATCATTGTTTTCTTCTGTTTAAAATGTGAAAAAAAAATATTTCCCAGATACTGAAACAATTTTAACTACGATTTTCGGATTCAGCAAGTAAAATTAAATAAGAAAAAAGGTGAGCTCAACGATCCTTGCGTGCTTCTCAAATCGACTAAAATGCATACACGCTCTCTAAATTTTCTGGAGTGAATCTCACTCCAAAAGAGTGAAAAGTCATTCCAGAAAATTTAGAGAGTGAACTGCTTTTAAAGTGAACGTTGTAAAATTATAATTCACACTTTATTCTTTCAGAACTGCGTGCATTCTCGATTCTACTGAATGCAACCAATATCTGCGCGATTTAATTACGTTTTTATTAATGATGTATAAGATTAAATGACTGTAAAAATTTACGGTGAGGAAAGTTACGTGCGAGAAACTTTTACGGACTTAAACAATTTGAAAAATGGACGAAACTTTCGTCGGGTGTACATATGTGTATCCATCGAGTATATATATATATATATATATATATGGAAAATTTACTCACCTGCACCATTAACGAGATCGCCACCAGCCCCTGACTTTTATGCTGCGCCTCGCTCATGTTGTGATACAGTTCGGCATTAAAGCCGTAGACTTGTATCTGCAACAGAGAGAAAACCACAAAGAAATTACTTCCCGGTGGAATCGTGCCGCGGGCATAATCGTATCTCCCGCAACGCGATCACGCCGACAAATTCCGTCCCCGCACGAACAAATTCACGAGTTTAGAGTTTAGATTCCGGAACATTTCGTGCCCGAGGACGCGTCGTACCACGTCGTTCCTCCCCTAGTTGCCCCATGCTTCTATCTCCCCTCGAGATCGACTCGCTGCAATCACGTCTCTGGTCGACCGTTGCTTCGTTGCAGTTAATTAAACGCCAAATCCTCGATGTATTAAATATTAAGTCAGTTTTTTAATATAAACTCATGCCAAATGCGGGTAACAGCTAAAAAAACGTGCTTTTACAAAAAAGTCAATGTATTTTCAGACAATTATTTCTTTTAGTTTTCACAAAGCGTTATTATATCCCTAAAAATACTGAAGTCAATGTCATTAAATTATTCACGTCTTTCATAAATTGCCATTATAAATTGCCTTTATAAATTCTTAGCTTTATATACGCTGTGAATGTTGTTGAAAAAAAAAAACGAAGAAATCGATAGGAGATTCCAGAATCTCTGCGTGCTCGAGGTATATTCGGTCCCCATCTTTTATGCCCTGAATAAATATTCCAAGAATATTTATCGAACACATACCTATTAAATCACATTCTTACGCGAGTATATAAATCTTCAATTTTCAGAGGCACCAAGATTCTTAAGCGCATACCGTATGTGGATGTACCTTTCCTTTGACATTTTTGCGCGCCTTCTTACATCAGAATCTTCGTTTTTAGTAAACGGAAATATTCTCTCGCGAGTATGCGAGACACTTTTTGTATAGAAATCTATTGAACTTTTGCGAGAAGAATAAGGTTTTCCTCGATACCTGATCTCATCTCGCCTTTAATATGTCGCCTTTGCCCTTGTATTCTCATGTGTACAAAAATAGATCAAATGTTATTATTACAACAAATGTTCTTCTCACTGTAACCGCAAAATTGGTTACCGAGAATCGCGACTCATTGTCTTAGTACGTGAAAACCTTCAAGCGGATAAGTGTAGAGTGTATGCAGGTAAGTCGCAAGACGGATCCCGCATGCATCGTCGCGCGCGTGCACGCGCGGGAGAGTAGCGTTCAGTTTATAGAGAAATGGAAACCAAGTCGCTCGTAAAATGTATCTTGTTTTTGGAAACATACATCTCGTTTCATGTCTCATTTCCCGCGAATGTCACCTGCTATAAGTTTTGTATATGCTGGATAAGGCGCGGAAAAGACACCGACGACGTGTACGTGTCTTTCTCGCGAAGAAAAGGATTTCGCCGCGATCGCTTTTCTTTGCAGTATTTCCACCTGCCCTCCTTTCCACCCTTTCTCCCGCCCCTTCTCTCTCTCTCTCTCTCTCTGTTCTTTTTCTCGTAGTTCCTCTTTTGTTTCCACCATCTCGTCCGACTTGGCTGTATCCGTATACCTGTTTCTTTCTACAGGTAATGGCATTGCCACGGCACTTCCGGTTGTGCCTAAGGGTATCTGAAATGCCCGCGACGCGCGACGAGTTCTTCTTCAAAGACGTCGGGGGTATAGCTGCTACAGCGCGACAGATGGGGGCAAGGATATGAAGAAGGAGGAGGTACACGCGGGGATAAGGGAGCGATGTGAGATACGCGAGAAGGAAAAAGGCAGCGTGACGCGACAGGAGGAAGCGGGAGGATTGCTTGGGAGTGAGTGTAAATCCACTGCGTCTGATCAAAGTACGACTCGTACTACTATAGGAATAGGAAAGATTCTCTCTTTCTTCTCATTTTCGTGAAATTTTCTCCCGTCCCGACCGCCTTCCTTTCTTCAGTATAGCGCCCTCTCATCGTTTCTGCCTTTTAGCAGGATATTTTTCTCTTGGTAACTTCTTCGCTCATCGAAGAAAGAATCTCTCTTTCTCTCTCTTTCTCCCTTTTGTCATCACGTAGTCAAAAAATTTTATATCTTTTCAAATGCGATTCTATTTCAATTAGATGATAGTTCTAGCGACATGGCGAGAATGAGAAAAGGATATTCAAATTAATGCGCTTTGAAAATTGAAGAGTAAACTATAGAGCTAACTATGTGCGTTTTTTTTAAATAATATTAAGCGAATGATTAAGAATATGAATAATATATTTAATTCGTATGTATGCAAATATTTATAGACGCGTAATAATATTAATAATATGTGAGATACTTAAATCGGTTTTTTTATATAAAAATGTCATAAATATTGATAAAAATTAGTACTCTTGCCAGTAAAATTTATTGGCCATTCTGCCAGCTATGCATTCATGCGATTTTTATGTGTTAATTTTAATTCGCATTTTGATCTGCCGTATATCTGTTATCTCAATTTGAGCCTCCAAGATAAAAAATAAACATAATAATGAAAGAACTGGAGAGGAAGTTCCGCCGACGCAATTTTCCAACAAGGAACTTAAGAAAGAAGAAATTATGTGAATCAGCAAAGCGACTTATTTCGACGTTTGATTGACGGTTTTTACATGCAAACTGGAAGTTTCAATATTTATCGCGAGTAAACAGAAGTGGAAGTTAGGTACGAAAACAGCAGTCTGTGGAGAGTTCAGGGAGCATTCATTCAAACTTCATGAAATTTAATGCACGAATATATTTCAAGACTATCTACGACTGATTTTAAGGAAAATCAAGTACGTGCGCATTTAACTATAATTTTTACCAATAAATTCTAAGCAATAAAATAGAATTACTTTGATCATAAGTGTTTGCCATTTAAAGATTTTATGAAACGAACACCTACAAGATATAAAGAATCAATTTTTCTATCTCTTTTTCCTTAAAGTTATCTAACATAATAAATTTAAAGACTTGCAATTACGAGTCTGGCTTTCATGTGAGTCATGTGACAAGTAATTATTAATTGTATGTAAATTAATTTGACTTAATTGAAGCAAATAGTCGAATATTTTTGACATAGCAACACGTAATTTCAATAAATATGATTTTTTCCTAATAACTTCTATGGTTATCTAGTACGACCAGATACGGCTGAAGAGAGAAATTGTTATTAAGAAGCATTCTCTCGACAAATCAGCTTTCAGTGCGCTCATTATATATTATTACTGATACAGATCGCAGCAGCTTTGCGCTCTAAGTATTATAAAGTATCACATTAGAAATATCTTTTACGTTTTAAGCCTCTTTCCTATCGTCAAATAATTTATAGCGTGTAGCATACAAAATTCTGTTTTATATCGAAATGTCGAACACGAGCGTACAACCGACTTGATGTTAATAAAACAATTTCGTGCTAATGGCTACATAAGAATTACGTAACGCAATTTATTATGCAGCAGTGCGTACATAATTGTTATTACGCGCGCATAATTTTCGCGCGATATACAAAAGTGTTCGTTGAGAAGGAAACAGAATAGTCCGTGTGAGACAAATAAAAGACGTTGCTCCCCTGACACTCCTTTTCACATTCTTTTTTTTTCATGCGCGAGCTTTTATTCAGAAATACGGTGTAGTTCCTTTCGTCCCTCCATTATCCCGGGCCGGGATAAAATTCTGCGGCTCTTTGCCGCGCGCGGCGATCCCGAAATTCGTTGTCACGGGCGGGCAAAATCCTACTTGACGACCGGAGCCAAGGCGCGGTATATAGCCCGAGCTTTCTGAAATTTGCTACGCCCTGGAAATTCGGAATTCACCGCGGGTAACCCGCGAAGTGCCGAGCTGGCCCTCTCCACCGCGCTGGAGCACCTTCACTTCACGTGTATACCATCCGATCTCAACGTATCTTCTGCACTCTGCCTCTCAACCTCGCCCGATGCCTCCTTCACGACCGCCTCCTCGTGCTTTACCCGCCACTTTGCCCGCCACTAGAGCATAATCACCATCCTTCCACGAAGGCTTGCGACGAGCCCGCAAACACAGCCGCGCATTTGGTAAACGCATTATCCTCTCTTTAAACGGCCCCCTGACGACAGTCTCGGGCGAGGATCATTTTTACGCGCATCTGTAGTTAATCGTCGTCGAGGAGCTATTCCCGCCTAATAAAAAGAAATACCGTCCGTGATGTCCGTGTACCAGCTTCATTAAGCGTGAGGTGTCGCCTTAATGTGCTTGCGATTTTCAACTTACGTTGGTTCTTTAGTAAAGTCGAAAATTTAGGGTACTTCACCAGGACCCACCCAAAATCACAAATATTTGTATATAATTTGGATAAAATATTAAAACTACGTGTATATTTAATGAAATAGTTTGAAACAAACGATATTACTACTCCGCGTGGCAATGACAAGGATAAGAAAGTGAAGTACAAATGTACATTGTCAGTGAGATTGTACGATATTTTGCCATTTCAACATTAAATATGTTTCCAGATTGGCCGATGATCTATTATTTTTTTGTGATTAAAATCGTAATTTTTTAAACTATTATAATCTCGTCTTTTTAGAAAAGTTTTAAATTACGTTTGTGTGCAGTTAATCAAAGAAACGTTTCCGGGCCCAATTTGTCATTAAGTTATACGTGAAAAGTTACATTTTCAACTTTTTTTTTTCTTTCTTATTCGATTTCATCGATAACCTTAGAATTTTGCACATATCAAGTTCGGCACTTCAATTTCATTACATAAAAAAAATTAGACATTTCTTAAATAATTCGATTTATTAAAGAACCACCTTTCCGGAATGTTCCGTAACTTTATAATTTAATAACTAACGTAATTTGTCGCGAACATAATATTTATCGTCATAGTGTAATGTATGCAAAGAGAAATCACCCTACTTTCGACGTACATTATTAAAGTATTTTTAAGCGTGAAGGGGACGCAAGTATAATAATTGGACAAGTCTCACTTTTTTTTAAAAAAAGCTATACGTTTTGTGAGGAATATCAGATTGCGATATCAAATTTATTTTACATTGCAATATATAATTCGATACGACATTATGCACACCGGCATTGCGGTAAGCAGTAATAGTAACTGATCCGACGACACTAGTTAACCTATTGGCCTGGACCTACGAGGCTATCTTGCAGTGGCAATGCAAGCCACCCGACTGGACACACGAAATTGTCTCGTATGCAAACTTTGTCCGGATCTGATTACAAACAGTCGCCCGTCGCCTTCGCTCCCGCAAGCAGCAGTTTCCGTATTAACTATATATACGTCGGACGTACAAACCTTTATTTTAGCATTTCCACAACCGCGGCGCTTTTTGTTATGCCAAAAAGAGAGAAAAAAAAAGAGAGAGAGAGAGAGAAGGACAAATCTCTCGATAAAGCCAGATTTACGAAAATCAAATCATCCAGGATGAAAGATAAATCTATTTTTTTCCCTCCCTTAATTGATATGCTCTCGTATTCATGGCGCTGTACACGTTCTTTCAGCGGCGCCGTGCCTGTACTTTGGGAGCAGGTGTGATAACGCCGTGCGAGTCACGGCCCGATATGAATATTCGATATGCGCGGTTCATTCGTCGGGTGCATCAAGTGTGAAATCAGCGAGTGCAATCGCGAGGGGGTGAACGTACTAAACTGAAAAATCGGCACCTCGGGATAGACGAGGTCGTTTATATAAAGTACGCTCGCTGAACATAGAGAGTTATAAAATATCTCTATCAAATTTGGAATCGATTTTTTTTCCCTAAATTAGCATAGGGGGACACCGAGGACCAGATGATGAAATATAAAAGCTGGGTAAAAATTGATGTTGAAGAACTAAAATAACTCGATTCGAAACAGAACGTTGCTATACGCGCGTATAGCAAATTATGATGACACGTTGTCAATATAATCCGTGCTCGAATGGTCGGACATAAAGTGGACCCTGTCGACTCTCAATTTTTCGCTCCGATTCTCCGAATCGTAATTATAATTATAGAAAATTTCGAACTTCGTGTATGACGTGCAATTTAATCCTGACAGTATGTGTGCAACCGGACGTAATAAACGATTAGCCGTAAGCAAATAAACCGTAGCCAATAAAACTGGGTAGATTAAAACCCTGTGCTCCGATAGACTTAATAAGGACGACACGTCGTGTTGCTGTCATAATTGAAAAATCCAATATTGCCGAACCGAAGAGCGGCGGAAATCGTATTAAAGCAAGATAACGAATGTCAAAACATTTGGCAATGAGTGTCTCTCTGAAGCTTGAGTTTCCCCTCGTGTGCTTGCACGCTTGCGAAAAATCAATTGTTTAATAACGCGGAAAATAAACGGATCTCCAGAAAATGCAGCAAGACATCGTGTGTCATAAATAAAATCGCTTGATAGGTGGATTAAATTATAATAATAATAAATTTATATAGTAGTCCTCTTAAGGAAAACCATAAAGCAAAAATGAGCAAAAACTCAAATAATTGAGACCAATCAATATAGACGGATTAAATCAATAATAAAAATTCATTTTTATATTAATTATCCATTTGCCGGCGCTTCAATTATTTTCTGTCTGATCGATATTTTCCAAGAATATCTCGCACATATATTCATTAATTGCGACAGTCTTTCTTTTGAAGCAGAAAATATATCTGTATACCGCTAGCGGCTTGTGTAAGTAAAAGATGTGCCGAAACGAGGGTCGTTTTTGCTGGTTGGCGCAAAATTACCGCTATACCGCCGCGATCTCACGTTGCGTCATTACCCGACGCCTTTTTTCTCAGGATTCGCGAGGACGTGCATCAAGGATAATTCACGCATTAGGGGCGGCGGGGAGGGGAGGAAAGGGGATGCGCGCTTACGGCGTTCTTGCGGCCTATGGGCATGCCATCACGATTTCTGGCACAATGCGCTATTCTACTATGATAGATATACAGCTGTAATGCCGTGCGCCGTGCGCCCGTCCCCTTACCGCCGACCCTTCCACCCGACGGCTCTATATTAACCCACGAGTGCCGGCTGCACAGACACGAATGCCTATACGGGCACAGCGACGTGACAATACACGCCGGGGGGATACGCGTGCATTAATATGTAGATATACGTGTGCGTGTGTGTATATACACGTATATACGTATAATACATGTGCGCCGCCCACGCACATGCACACAGCCGTTCTGAGAATTCCTACTATTCATATGTAGATCGCGTCTTGCGTCATTTTGCTTGAAAAACCGCCAAGTACTCCATTACCGTCCGAGCGTTACCGTCGCTCCCGCATCACGGATACGCGCGCCGTTTATATCGCGTCGCGGTTAATTGAATGCCGAGGATTATACTTTCAAATTATTGCTAATTACGTTTTAGCGTCGTTAATACGGTTAACCTCCGGCTTGTAAAAAGCCCCCCCTTTCTTCGCGTTGCGCGAAGATTATATCGTCTATCTCTGTTTGTCCAGCGGCTTTCGACTGCAGCCGCCGCGTTTTCGCGTCACGTGAAAGTCACCCGCGGTGGCGTCGAACGGTGAGGTGAACGGAAAAACGTTTTCTACAATATTCCAATTTTCCCCGTCGTTTCGGATATCGTTATCGAATAACACTCGCGACAATCGCCGGCGATCATCGCCGCTTAGCGGCGGTTGTCGTTTCAATTAAATCAATTATCGCGCATTTCGCGGCGGTGGAGATTTTAATAAACAAAGGCAAGTATTAATGTATGTATACGCACATCTGCGCGTGGATCCGCGTATATAGTCCGGGTGAAAAAAAAAATGTATATATCACCGCGTCGTACACGCGTACATAATGATGCAGCATAAACATAAAATTAATTAATAAGTTTCCGAGGCGCTACACGGAACCAAGCGTTTCGTAACGCGTTACATCATTCCGCGATCCAATTAAGGCGGATCGATATCGCGAATCGCGATTATTAATTTATTCGCCCGAGAGTTCGAAAGGTCCGCGCCCTCTCGACATGTACACATAACACACTGCGGCGCGTGTGGCCGTTGTAAAATTTTAATGACGTTCAAGTAGACGTCGAGATGCGGCGTCCCGCCGAGAGTCACGATGGCGCGGGAACGATGGAGTGCTTTATGTGTGAAAAAAAAAAGTGCCGAGAGAGCACTGCTCTCCCTTCCACGGGCCGTCGCCGCCGCCGCCGCGCCGGTGACCTTTTAGCACAAACCGGAAGTAAGGGTGGCGCTCGTGACAACACACAATCGCGACGCGACGAGGGTCGTTCAACTATAAACGACCACTACAATTACGGAAACGCGCGCTAGGGTCTCTCGACTGGTTAAAGCTCTGCACAGAATAATTAAATGAATATACGCGCTACCATTTCGGATTTCCCTTTATTCCGCCATACGTTTGCCACACGCGCTCGTGACCCGCGGCCACATTCCTCTAAAAAGAGTTTCCCTGTAAACTTAATGATGGAGCTGAAAAATTAACAGATTGAGAGACAGTCCCTAAAATCTATTGTTACTGTGTATAATATATATAAATATAATACCACAACAATACGTACGAATGTGATAATTAATTATGTGGAGATTATTACTATTCTCTCTTCACTATTCTCTTGTTTCATTGGCCGTTTTAATTATGATATTTCGTTTTAAAATTAAAGTCGTTAAGGTCAATGACGATGATTAATTTAATTATTAAATAAATAAAAAAAAAACTAAACGTAGACTAATATATGAAATTTCATTGTCTTTGCGGGGTCCATTGGCGCGGTGAAGTGCACCGATAGCGACGGGTGGCTTTAAGGTATTAGCGTCCTTCCAGACAATTCCGAACGGCCGCGTTCCACGGGCTGGACGCCATGCAGAAATTAAACCAATTATGCCTGTCAATTTGTGTACGCTCTGGTGGCATAATCATAGCACTCGAATCCCGTGCCACGTTGTTTGACCATTAGTGGGTATACCGGCTGTCAGAGCGCCGTTCCTATCAAAAGGACCCTCGGTATCCTACGTCGCATTTGCACTGCCACCCGGTTCTGTTTCGGTTTTGGTGCCAAAATTAATCGGTCAATTAAATTGAAACCGCGGAAAATAATAAATAAAATGTATTATAAAAAGGAGAATGAGAACGGGAAGAGGACGAGAAAGAGAGAGAGAGGGAGAGAGAGAGAGAGAGAGGGAGAGGGAGAGGGAGAGAGAGAGAGAAAATATCATATCGCAAAGATCACGATCTAATATTTTGATTTAATCGCACTTATTTTTGCTAATTAGATTTCTAAAAATTAATATCATAAACTGACGTGATAATATCTCTTGACATAATTTAAAAAAGAAATATTTATTTATGAAAAACTATGACCATAAGATGGCATTTATGTGTAAATAGATGTAATTTAATTAAAATGGAAAAACTTTTAATTAGCAAATTATAGTACAGTGAAATTTTAATTATTTTCTTTATCAAGCGGTGCTCGAAATTTAGCTCGTATAAAAACTGAACGCGCAACTTGCAAAATTTCCCTTGCTACGAAATCGCTTGTAGCTTCAAAATTATTATACCGAAAAATCTTGATGCACTCGATATTGTAATATTTCGAGAGATTTTCAATAAAAGGGATCTTCGATGCAGATAGCTGGTTCTCCAAAGCTACACAGATTATTTTCTACGTCCACAGATCTGCGGATCGATATGTGTATTCGTTATACATCACATTCCCCGAGTAAATCTTTTCCCACTCGATCTCGAAGACGTATCGAGTAAAATCGCGCCGACGTTTCTTACGTGATCGATGGCGGACAATAACAGGCAACGCGCGCGGTTCGCCCAATTTGGCCGGGCTCACGGGCGGCCATAAATTCGCGAACGGTCTCGACAGGGGCCTGTCTGCCGCGTTGCCGACCGGGGTGGATAGCGCCCCGGCACTCCCGTGGACATCCGTTTCGCGACGCGAAAGGGAGGAGGGACAGGCAGACGGACCCCATTCGAGGAGCGCGCCACTCGAGGCACTCCATCAGCTGCTCCTCCTCGAGTAGGCTTTCGGCATCAAAGCGGCTCGTCCCTCAAACACGCTGGTAATGGGTCAGACTCGCTCGAGTGTCGTGGCTCTTGGAATCCCCTTGTCCTCCCGAACTAGGGCTTTCAGACCGAGCCTTCCTCCCCAAATCAACTGGCTCTCGGTCCTCCCCCCCCCCTCCTATCCCCCTCCCCAACCGCTAACCGCCGTACTAAACCGCCATTCTCTCTCTCTCTCTCTCTCTCCCTCCCTCCCCCTGGGCTTTCCGAGCACACGTATTAATGCAGATTTCATTATGCACGTCGCCGACGCCTAGCCGTGATCCAGCGAACCCCGCCGCCGAGTGTTTGCACGACCAAGATGCCCGTCGCCGTCGCTGCAGCTTGAATTATTCGCGTCCCTTTGACGCCGCGGAACTATGCGGGGCCCTTCACCGCCGCTGATTAATCGCCCTTTTTAACGCGCCGTTGCCGCTAACGACGCCACTGTTGCATTTGAATGCAAATCGTGTAACGCGCTCGCGGCGTGCGTGGTGCCGCACGTAGAGCCGCGCACGGAGCTGTTAGCTCTGTCTGATGGATCGTCAGTGGAAAAAAAAAAAGTTTATTTCCTTGCGATAGACGCGGACGAGCGAAGAAGTAAGAGTTTTAATTTAAAAAAACGTATACTTAATATGTGGGTTATATACTTATAGATATATTAAATATATACCCTTGGCGGATTTACGTCGGCGTATTATAAATCACATTAAATAAAGAATACCAGGAAGAAGCATTTTGCAATATTACTAAATTACTAGACTGCGTTAAACTGGATTAGTCTCATGACTCATAATGACGTCACACAAGAGAGCCTACTACGGTTTTATTTTTAAATAAACAAATAAGAAAGTGTATAAACAGATAAAAAGGTAATCTATTCGACAGATGTAACGACATACACACGTTAAAAATACTTGGTTCGATCCATCAAATATCAACAATCTCATTTGGTTCACTTTTATGATGTCACATCCGTCGTATCAAAAACGCGACATGCTCCTTCTCCTACTCTTTATTCAATAATGAATCACGATTCCTATCTAAAAAAAAAAAGACACGTTAAATCGATACTCAAATTATCGAAAATCTCAAAGTTGTCGGCTTTTTTCTGCGACGCTGATTCTCTCATTGATCTTACTTTGTGAGGGGCTGTCATCGTATTTATATTTTGACAGTTGTGCATGTTGAAGGATTAATAGTGCAATACAATGTGAATAATTATTGTAAATAATGTATATATATTTTGTAATTATATACATATGTGAACGTTATTTAGTGAGAGGTAAAGAAAAAGCGAAGCTAAATAGCGAAGCGCGCGTCTGTAGACTTAGTGTGTCAGAAATTTCGATTTTATAATCACGTGGGACGACGATCAGCGATCGAGATTCGACATTTAATTTTGCAGCTTCGGGGGTTCATAACCGGTGTTTCAGTGAATGCGATCTCTTTCTAAATTGAGCGAGTAACTTTTGTCATCAAGCACACAAGCGTCCGTTGAACGTGTACGGTATTATATGGTACACCTGGCATAATGCATCGTGTTTACCGGTGCCGAATGTAATTGTGTTTACCTTTTCCACCGGGAGTACTGAATTAATGATCAATAAACATGCTATGCTCTCTTTATTGACTGTATAACGTTATGTGCCGCGCGATTATCGTCTGTTATATTTATTCACCTAACATTCGCACCTTCCCCGGATTATCTCCGGAACGTCTGATTACAGCTCTCGACTGCCTGATAAATAGTCTTAGTAATTCAAGACATTTCCGCATTTGGCACAAGATATAGTTTTATTTCCGGGAATTGCACGACGAAACAAGATTCCCTCCCTCTCAAGTGTCCCTCGCTCTCTTATATACAATACAAAAATAAAGCCTCTGAGAGAATCTCGACGTCTCTTTCTTTAACTTACAACTAGCAAACCCTTCTTCAGTTGATTCTCGATCAACTGAAGGCAAGCGGAAAAGTACACCGGATCTGCCTTTCTTGCAGCCACCAAATTAATTCACATACGCTCTCGCATAGTCGGTGGCCTGTATAGAGGAGGCGGCGAATAAGCTTGACTAGGGGAGGGGGGTGGTGGTGGACCGTGCGATGGTAGATGACTGGCTTTGATTCACGACGCCATTGAAAGCCCGTTCCTCACCAGGGACGCAAGGATATAATGGCCGGCCGTATTTGGCGCTTCTCTCCTCTGGTGTCTTGCGAAACAGCAATGCGTTCATTACCCCTCTTCTCTCTCTCTCTCTCTCTCTCTGTCTCCACATAGCGCACTAAATTACGGCGTATCGAATCTTAATAAATACGGGGGAAAAAATGAAGAAAAGAGAAAATGCGATTTACGCGTACGTATCCTTATTGCGAGCTGTTTCTTTAGTGCACGATTTGTTGGAAAATCTATGCCCCACGAAAAACGGTAACCACGTATTCGGATGCCTGTGCGCACGTCGAAATAAAAATACACTCCTAAAACTCAGAAACTGCATATCTAAATTCCTCGTGTCTTGGGCTAGATGGTATTCAACATTCTTCCATTCGCGTATCGCGCCTGATATCACACGCACACATCCGGAAGAATATATATGAGATCGATATTCCCTGAATTTCCCCCGTACATCTTATATATCATGCTTTTGAAACGAATTGGAGAAATGGGCTTTATCTCTAAATAAAGATAGCTTTATCGATGTTATAAAATGGCTTGGAAAAGTCTTAAAAATTATTCCACCGCGGTAATATTATTCTGCTGACAATAAAAAAATGTTAGCGAAAACGTTTCTCTCTCAAAAATATTATTCGATAAATGGTTTATGCCCGCAATTTCATAAAGATTTATTTCATTTATTGTGCGCTTCTGTTTTTATTTATTTCATTTATCGTGTTTTTGTATGGAGAGCTACTTTTATCAGGATTTCTGCAAATTGAATTCTATATAAAATGCTGCATATTAAGCAAGATTACACTTGGTTTTAAATAGAATCAATCAACTGACGTATGAAAAATAAATATAAATAATCCTAAATACATATTATAATGTCATATTCTTTTTAGCTGAACTAGCTTCACTATATAAGTTCATAGTTTATCTTTCTCTTTCTACATTGGAAGAAGAGAGATGAACTCTGAACAAGTGCAATCAGTTCAGCTAAAAAAAAAACAGATCTATGATTGTATTATGTTTCTGATTAACTTCCATCCAATTTCGGACACGTTAGAGAAAAATAGAAAGCGATCGCGATTATTAATTATTAGAAAAAGATATCCATTTTGTATGAAGGTCATACCACAATTAATTCTTATTAAAAATTAATTAAACAATCAACGTGTTTTGACACATAAATAAATAAACAAAAATTTTAACCGCTTCTTTAAAATAAATAGAGTAAGCTGTGAATAAGAGATTTATTAACTCGACTTAGCTCGTTTATTTAACGAGTATTTACGATATTCGTATTAAATTATCGTCAATGCTTGTAACTCATTACCGCTATCTGAGGGGATTTGCGACCAGGAAGTTGGTTATTATTGGCATATTGAATTTTACGTACACCGAGTTTTAATAAATGAGAAATCCGTGTTGGTCGTATCATCGACATCCTACAAATGCATTTAGACTTCTTGATTATCGATTCTCGATAATTACCTCTGGTTGCGCGGATTCATTAATCTGCCCTTTTTAGTCATTAAGAAAAAAGGATGGAGAAGTATCCTTCGACCTGTATTTACGAGAAGTACTAATCGATATTGCATTTCCGCCGATTCAACCGCGCTCGCGCGCTCGCTTTCGGAAGTTTAATTTTTTAGCAGGCTTGGTAATACCGCTCGTGTAGAATCCGTTCGGGCTGCATCCCGCCGCGAATTTTCCCATCGCAATTTATCTTTTCAAAGAATATCGTTTGCTTCTATTTTTACTATCCGATGTCGTGTCTATTTTCGTCATATATCAATTCTCTTTCACCGAGCGAATTTTGAAAATTTTCAAATGGATCCTCTACCATCAAATTTATGACAATTGTCTGCAGAAAAATTGACAAAACGTTAAAATATATTAAATGGAATATACTAGGGTACAGTGGGGTAATTTAAATAGTGGGGTAATTTGGATAACAGTAAGCATTTGCAAAAATTTCAGAAAAATAAGAGATTTTAAGAGACATTTCGTTAGATCAATGTCTGATCTATATAAATGTATCTTAAAATCTCTTATTTTTTAAATTTTTGCAAATGCTTACTGTTATCCAAATTACCCCACTATTCAAATTACCCAGCTGTATCCTGTACCGATTGCGAGCGAATACAAAAGTAGCAACAACATTATCATCGTGTCCTCTTTTAGCTTTGTCAATGATGACCGATCGCGCCATTATTTTGTGGATTTAAGAAAATTAGATTGCACAGAATAGGATCAGGAAGAGGCTGTATGGATCCGCGTCTCCGAGAGAAATAAACGGGTCACAGTTAATTGGGCCGCCGTCATGTCCCGTTTATCGAATGTTTAATTTGTCTCGTTACGATGCCGGCACGTAATTAATTTCAATTAATTATATCGTCATTCCCGGGTCATCCTCCGCTCTCATTTTACGGCAATGATTCTACAGTACAGTTTATTCGCGAATAAAATCACGTACGCCAATATGTGGAGTTTTACGAGAGGGCCGTGAGCGCGCGTCGCGCCGTGCCGCGTGCCCGTGTCACAGACGCGCGGTCGTCGACTGCATTGCGGTTATAATTAATTGGCAAACTGCAAATTACATGATAATTCTAATTATTTGTCGCTTTGTAAAGCGATTGCTAGGATAATGGCGTGATTAGAATTTCATGATTGTCTGTACCGCGCGTTTGTGGCCGTCGTAACCGAAAACCCCGCGATCGCAATTGTAAGTATCCCTTCATCCGTAGAACACCGTAGGATAATTAGTTAATACACGCTTACAAGCGTGCGGTATCTCCGAAATCTTCAAACTTTTTCTGCTTTATCAACTCCGTCGCGAAAAGTACTTATTATTTTTTTTTTAATAAAAATCAATTATGTTTTTGTAACATCTTTTTTAATGATATTCTACAAGAATTTCTTAAACGTTCTTCCAAACTAAGAGACAGAACTTCCAAAAAAGTACAAAACATCAAATATAACATTTTCAACATTGGGATAAAATTTTCAATTTGCGGAAACTTGAAAAAAAATTTACTAAATGAAAAAGCACGCCTTGTGACCTGTTATAGAATCAATCGTTTCAATAGTTTAATACGTCAAAAGCCGGATATATGTATCAACTTCGATATTGAATTTTTCATTGTCGCAAATCGAATAACGACACACTGATTTCAGAATCAATTGTTACCGTGGGCCGTTTTCGAAGCGCAGATTAGCAATCAGTTGTAACGATTAGTTGAAACGCATTTTACGTATCTATTTCGAAATCAATTTTGATCGCTACTTACAACTCTTCCACAGGCTTCTCCAAAGGAAAAGAGAATTCATTACGAGCGATATGTGAACATTGAAAAGTGCATCGATTTATAATTAACATTCGATCCACTGATCACCGAAATAGGTTCTCTCCTTGCAAATGGCATATATCCGTTAAAGAATGTAAGCATTTTCAAATAGTCATCGCAAATCTGCGATTCAATTAGCTACGAAAATGGGTTCTCTTTTTCCCTTAATCTAATATAATAGAGGCTATCTCTTTAATCTTTCAATCCTTAAATTCCTCATAGGATTAACGATAGAATTGATCTATATATTCGGCTCTGTGAAAAATGTAACGGACATCTTTGGTAATTGCTACAGAAAATCATTCGAATCAATTTTATGTTTCACGCCGAATTAAAAAGTTTAACAAAAATGTTATTTGCGCATTAAAGCGTACGGTTCTCTTTTTATACAAAAAATTAATTAATATATTTAATTACGCGATTATTTCACTGTCATTAAAATACAGATTTTATTTGCGATTTTATCGGGTACAACTGTACTGCGACATAATTGACTGTTACTAATTTAAGTAAAATCGAATTGTGATGTAATATACATAGCCGGAATATTTTATATATTGTGCATTCTACTCACTTCAGCGGGGAAAGCATAGTTATTAATACGATGCTCGGAACCATGACCGTCGTCCATTCCATAGTGAATATATATCTCTTCGAACTGATAGTGATAGGCGAGCGGGCCACCCGTTATATTAACCCGTATCTTCGCCTCCCTGTCTGCTCTGAATACCAGGAATTGCCCAGTATTATGTAAGTGTCCGGAAATCTGAAAGCACAAAATTGATTGAAGTTTGTTAGTACCAATAACAAACTTGGTGAGCAGAATGCAATTAGACAGATTCATTCAGACGGCAGTCTAATTGCACTAATTGATTGATACTGGAAAACGAAAAGAAAGTTCGCTACGTATCCACGAAACTAGTTCATATTCTCCCTCGAGTATAAACAACAACAATAAATAATAGCAATAAATTGAAACTGCAATAAATATGATTAGGAAAATTAAATTGCTGTAAAATTTTAATGATACTTGAATAAAATAAAATATCAACAAACAAACGGGCAAAAATAATTAGTTACTAGTTAGTTTAACTTATAAATTGTGCAGGGGATCGCAGACTAAGACGTAGCTACAGCCAACACGAATTCGTCGTTTTTATTTGTAAACCAAGACTTTTGTCGGCGGTAACGTGAAAGAATTTTCAACACTAATTCGATGTACTTTAGAACGAGATTCGCAAACAATGAGAGATCCGCATGCCTTATCGTAATGAGCTGCATAAGAGCGCGGTTGCAAAGATGTCTACAAGAAAGGGCGGCAACTCGTCGTCGGCGGGATAATTGATTAGGCATTTAATTGGATGGAATAGCAAAACCAGACACGGTGCCATGTCGCACGGGAGCTCGCCGGCAAAGTGCAAGACGAGGCCGGGGAAGTCCATTTTCTTGTACGTCGCCGAGAACCTGAATTATGGCGTCATCAGTTAGAAATAATGAGGTAACCTCGGGGAGAAGCCAGCCGCGGAAGACACGTCGGCAAAAGTCGTCGGGAGATAACTTATTATTTTGCAATAGATTTTTGGCCCCTCTCTGACCTCCTTTCCGTGCTCCGAACCGCTTCTCGTCTTCCGCGCACAACGATTTCCTCTCGCGCAACTTACTACATTAATATAGAATCTTCCTGAGTGAGAGAGAGAGAAAGAGAGAAATGCGATTTCTTAAGTTCAATAAAAGATGAGTCCACTAGAAACTGAAGCCAATATTCTGTTACATATAAAAATATTTTTTAATCTTTTAGCGGCACTTTTTCAGAACGAATTTAATAAAGTAGCAAATCAATTAGATGCGATAAATTATACAAGTTACAATAATTTCATTATCGCAATGCAAAAATTTCAATCAAAAATCGTATATCGGGTGTGACTTAAATACCGACCACTAATTATATGTATATAGCGTACGTTATTTCTTGTACAACAATTGAGCCGAAAAGTTCTGAATCATTTTTTCTACAGTGCTAAATAAAGCGATCACTACTGCAATAATTATTGCTTCATTAAGCATTGTAGACAAAAAAAGTTCTTAAATAGTATTCACTGATCATATAGCGTTACTCCTTATAAAAAATTGAGTTAAAAAGTCCTGAACTGTTTCTCTCTACAATGCTCAATGAAGCGGTAATTACTGCAGTAGTGATCGCTTTATTTGGCACTGTATAGAAAAAAAAAAGACTTTTCAACTCAGTTTTTTTTTACAAGAAATAACGCTATGTACTTAGTGGTCGGTTTTTAAGTTACACCATGTATAGTTTTTTTCCAAATTTAATCGATCCTACATCGATCATTACTCTCACTTGAAAGACTCGCCATTGCTGTTTCCTCTCGAATTCATTAAGATATGGAAGAGCGGCGGCCTCCTCACGATGACAGAGAGAAATGAATGCGAACAGGCGGCGCGACGGGTCTCCCCCGACGCGTGGAGGAGAGTCAATGGCGCATAACTCATTATTTCGCGATAGATTTCCACCCCTCCGCCCGCCCGGAATAATTCGTCCGCCACCCCTTCGGATCGTCTTTTTCGTTCGCGCTCGACTTCCTTTTTCTCCGAGTACCGGAGACGCCGCCGCCGCCGCCGCCGCCGAACTTGGATCAATGGCGGCGCGACTCCGAAGGGCGAGAGCGAAGACCGGAAGGAAGAAGACTCACGACGGCGGAACACGGTAGTTCTCCGTAGCTGCGATCTCGAACGGGGGAGCGCACAAAAGCGGCGAACCCTTCTTTCGGGCGAAACTCAAAGTTCGGCAAAAGGGGGTGGATCATCTTCCATCCTCACGCCCCCGTCTCTCGGCGAGCCGCCTTCCCTCTTCGCCGGTCGTTCCGCAAAGTCGTCCGCCTCAGGTCCGAACAATCGTCATTGCGCATTCTGGCCGGCTGCCGTAGAATCCACTCCCATTTTGCTTCCACAGGGAGCTGCAGAATTCACGAGCGATGTTGGGAAATGGCGGTCGACGTTCGAGGGGGGAGGAGGGGAGGGGGGAGAGAGAAAACGGGAAGGACGTCGGGATATAAGAAGCGCGCGTGGCGCGCCGAATCTTCTTATAAAGTTCATCGACTTTGGCGCCGCCGCGGCGCGATGTTTCACGATTAATACCGCGCGGCCTCCCGCCCCCCAAACCGACGACTTCCTTTTTCAGGTAATGGGAACGTCGGTTTTGGGAGAAGTCGTGAGAATAATCGAGTTTCGCAGGAAGAGGGAGAATGGGCGGCCAGGGGGACGGAGAAGGGGAGGGGAGCGCTTAGTTAAGTGCACGCCAGACTCCTGATGTATAAAGTCTGGTTCTCGCGGAGTGTTTACGAGATTGCCGAAACTCGCTAAATCCGTTTTCCATACGGACTGCAATTTCGCGATTACGCTCCAGAAATTCGGGTGGGAACTATGAAAAATGGATTTAGTTGTATAATGCGCGAGGGAGCTCTGGCCAGGGCATTATATTTGGCTCCGAGCTTCCCCTCCCCCCCACTGCGATCTTTATTCGTGATCGAAGTGGCCGCAGCAGGAACGGACGGAGTCTGGTCGGACGAGAAGACTGCGATAAAAAAGAAAGAATTAAAAGGACAGATCCCAATCGGATGAACTAGCGAGTTCGTACACCAACCGGCGGAGAATCAAGCTTTCGCGTGAAACGGGAATCAAGGCAGTCGGAGGGGTGTGGGAGAGGGATTAGCGGAAACGCCACGAAAGACCTCCAAAAGCCGGTTACGGAGTCCAACATTGTCCGGTAATTAACACGAATCGAGCGACCATCGGAATCACCCCCGCACGCGACTCACGTACGTTTCCTCCTCCTCCTCCCCTTCTGCACCCCTAGCTGCTAGTACATGGAATGCGAAAGGCTATATACCTCGCTCTTCGCGCGCGTCCCTTTCCCGCGCCAGTTAACTAACAATCCGCTCTGTTTATAGAACGGTTAACGTCGTTTCAGTTGCGCCGCGACAGTTTCTTACGCCGTTCCGTTCGACTCGACGGAGTTTATCGAAACGTGCCGCTTCAATTATGGCGGCGCCCGGCCACAGTGGGCACGTCCGGGAATTGGCAATTCCGGCGCGCGCGACGTAAGAGAACGCCGGCTCGTTACAGCTTCGATTATGGCGAGCCCGGGGTATACACATACAATTCGCTAGTTTCGCGGAGGGAATTGTTCGTGCGAAGAAACGTACTACGGGTATCGACGGGCCGTTAGCGGGCGGCTTTAGTGCGCGCCGGAGATAGAAGTAGCTCGTAAAGGCCCCGATGCCGATTCCCCGACCGAAATCTACTCGATCACTTGTTGCAATAAAATTACGACGGCCCCAGGCGAGAGTAGTGCGCCGATACACCGGAACGGCTCAATCTTACCTTACGAAAATTTCTAGATTACTCTCGTTACTTTCTAGATTACTTTAGGATCCACTGGAATTTCTTCATTATAATTGGAATTTGTTATGTGCTCTTTAAATCTGAATAAGCGGAAAAGTCACTGACTGAATCAGTTACGCCTTGCATCGCCAAGAATAAGCTGAACAAAGCCGAATCCGCTGTGCAATTATCAAGAACAACGAAGTCCACTGATTCGTCAGCGATTATTCACTTATTTATTAGTTATTTCCGAGAGATAATGAGAAATTGAATTTCACTGACATTACCATAGTAAATATACTTGGGACTGATGTGTTCAATGAACAATCATTGATAATCAGTGACTATCCATCTGATTTAGAGAGTAACTTCAATCTAAAAAATATTGCAAGCTGATCCAGTTACTGATCAGCCGATAGTAACTATATTGTTATTTTAATTAAAAAATTTGCCACTGATATGTGTCCAATCATAAGATCTTTTACTCTTCTGTATATTTTAATATACATCACATCACAATTCACGTAAAAGATCCGACAGTTTGCAATCTCGGGATAAAATACCGATAATCAAATCCCGAAATCCTTTTTACGAGATTGCCGAATCGCAGCAGATGGGACAATGGCGAGAAAGGCCGGATAGAAATTGACCGAGGAGAATTAGGTTTCATCGGAAACGTGAGTTTCTATAGCGAAATTATGGCACCTGCCGGTATCTACGTCTGCTAACCGTACGGTGAAACGATCTATAGACATTTTCGCGGGCGGACTGGCCACACGAGCGGTACTCCGGGAGAAAGAGAAGGGGCGGGGGTGGAAATGGAAGGGAGAGATGAAACGGCTGGAGCAAGCTCCGCTGAGCCGAAGACGTACGTTCGACTCCAGGAGGTGCGCCGGGGGAGGGGGGAGGGGAGCGCGCGGTTCGTTCTATTGTTTAATTTAAGTGCCAAAGTTTTAACCGGGTTAAACGGCGTATAAATTCACGAGGTCCCCCATCCCCCCACCCCGAGGTCTCGCACGACTTCGTCGTACCAAACGGAGGGTCGGTCGGACGGTCGGTCGGTCGGTCGGTCGGTCGGTCGGTCGGCGTCGGCTATGAAACGGCCTGAGACCGCGTTTAAATAGCGGGACCAGGTGTGACGTCAGTGCGGTTTCCGTCGCAGCTTCCTTTTGCCCTCCCCCCCCCTCCTCCTTCGCGCGCTTCCGACAAATCGAGGGTCGAGGCCACGAATATCACCCTTGCGAGAAACTGAAAGATTCGCATCTTATCTTCGAAAAAGCGAGAAAGACCCTTCGAAGCTACGTATATTTCTCTTTTACTTTAGTTTCGCTTTAATTTGATCTCGCTGCCGCATCTAACTCAATTCTTTTTCTCTGGGCCCCATTGATTCCTGTTTGAAATGAAACTTTCAAAAACTTTCGCGCCTCGTGTGTTTGCCGCCGCGTGTGATTTCTCGGCGGTTTCACGCCGCTTGTTTCAATGAAAGAGAGGCGAAGGGTCGGCGGCGGCGGCGGCGGCGGCGACGCGGGGCGTCGACGCGGTTAACAGCGCGGAGCAAGGAGGCAGGGAGGATACTTGAGAGAACTCTCTTTAGCGCGCTTCCCATTTCGCTCGCGCGCTACGGTATACAGAAGGGAGGAAGCCGCTTGCTGGAGGGTTGGCAAACAATGAAGAGTCCCGTTCGTGGCTCGTTTCAAAGCGCGTCGGAATGCATCCGGTGACGATGTAGCGCTCCGCGGGCTCGAATCGCACTGCAGCCCGTGAGAACACGGGCTACTGACGGCGACGTGGAAAAGATTGACTCTACGATGAGGGCGGGGATGAGGAGCGAAAGGAGAGCAATGGAAACGAGAGATCCGAGAAGGAGACGACGACGACGACGGGAACGAGGACGGAACAGCGGCGAACGATACACCTCGGGAGCGCGTTTAAACCTTTTCACGTGCATTTCCGCGGAAGGCACTTTGTGGTCTCCGTCTGCGCTCGGCGAAGTCGAAGAATGCGCACTTTTCTCCCTTTCACCCTTCTTCTCCCGTGAAGCGGGAGGAAACAGGAACAGGAAGCGAAATAGATATCACATCTACGACTTCCGCGGATAGAGTGGGTGGACAAATAGCTGGTTGCGCTGAATAACGCATGTAGATATATACGAGCGGAATAAGCCAGGCCGCTGCGGCAAAAGTCGCGAGGAAAATAAGCGAAAACGCGTGGAATGTGATGTGAAAGCGAAGCCCCGGCAAGCGAGGGGGAAGTGGAAAAGTTTTTTTCGGTATGAAATTCGTCAGTTCGCAAATATCCATCAAACCTCGCCTCTCTCGCGGAACTTATTCTATTAACTAAAGCGGTGTCGGGTTTACAACGCAAACGGTTTTTATATTTATATACGTTTTATATATTTTAGGCGACATTTATCGAAGCGGTAAAGATTGCAGTAGATATACGCGAGCGGACTTTTATCAGCTCCCCTCCCCACCCCCCTCCTTCCCGCGAGATGCAACGAAATGCGATAAAAGGAGTCGCAACATTGAGAGGCACCGACGTCTCGCAATAATATCCGCGCGTCGCGAGCCAGTTCTGGTCGCTTGCATCTGGTACAAAAGAGTTATTGTCACGATCGCGCCGTATTTATTGTATCCCTTCGCGGGCAATATCGCGTCGCGCGTGGAGTTTTCGGTCAGCGTCTCGCATGGGGAGACGGGCGAAATACGGGAGTCCGCGTATCCGTCTGCGAAACCTCTCCCCCTTCCCTCCGTATCCAATGCCGTATCCGAGAGAAGGCATTGTCACGGTTACTCGGGCATTTTTCATGTTCGCTTTTCTGAGGAATAACGCCCCGAGACCGCGACCCATGCCAGCGCGCGGTGCATGTCCCGTGGAAAATGGGTGGGAAGCACATTGAACACGAGAGAGAGGAAGGAGGTGACCATATAACGCTTCGGTGCCGCGATAGAAATATCTCGGTGGGAGCGTTACGTAGTACACAGATCGACGGAATTGAACAAAGCGACGTGCACGACGGACGAAGGCGACGGTAAATTGATAGAAATGGAAGTCATAATGAAAAAATTTACGACGGGACGTCGCCGCGTCGGTCGCTTATTAATTTTATAAAAAAGGTCTATTATCGAAGTATTTTTTCATGCAAAATATGTGTGGTTTTTGTAAGGCAAACCAGAAAGTGAGAGAGAGAGAGAGAGAGAGAGAGAGAGAGAGTCATTAAAAAATATATATACGTATCAAAAAATAGCAGGTGTTATTTTTGCGTGAATAATAAAGTGTGATGTTCCCAGGCAGGTATATAATGCGCATGCGTTTCATTTTTCCCTTCCGTCGAATCTCCGCGATCCATCCGCCGTGTACACACTATACTTTCCGTAACTCTTTTTTATTCCCTCTGTAAAATTCGAATTATAGAGTTGTGTCCCGAAAGCAAAAAGATATGAATGAGAATATAAATGGAGATGTAAATCGAGCAGCGCGCGCGCGTTACAAGTTCTTCCATTCTACATCGAAAGTTCATACTTCTTCTATATCGAAAGTTCACAGAGACTTTTCGTTCATGCATTTATAAACGGCTTTCGACCCCTCAATATATTCTTCAATGCGCTCATACTACATGCATGAGTCACTTGTACATGCAGATAGGCGAAAATTCAAAATAACGCGAATATGGTTGTATAAGAAATACAATACATGGTCTGAAATAAAAAAAAGAGACAATAAACGTTTTCCTCAAACAGCGCGCCATTTCTTCGTGTCGCTTTCTAAAAATTCACATCCACGTCCGATCTGTCTTTTCATTCCGCTGAAAAATTATTAAAAAGTTACTATCGTCAAAAAGAAAAAAAGAATCGATCCGAGCAGCTTCGAGCAGACGAGTGGTATGATGAATAAATGTTTTCTTAATGGTAAATTAACGTTCCTCCCTCTAAGCTCTCTTCGAGGCATCCTCTCACTGATGGAGCGGAAATCAGCGTTAAATAGGTGGCCTCGCGTAATTAATGGCTTTATTATCGAATCAACGAACTCGGCCAGTGAAAAATGGACAGCGGGAAAGTGGAGCAGCTCTCGCCGGTGAATTCCAAATCCATTACTATCACGCGACAGCTCTGGGAATACTTTTACGGTAACCAACCGTGATTTTATCCTTGCCTTTCGAAAGGTGTTTCGAGCCAAATGAATCATTCCCCGCGCGTTATAATTTTAATTTAACTTCGGCATTAATACTGAATGAAATATCGACTTAATAACTTTTGATGCGGAATTCTTATCGAGTTTAGACAACTTCTTAGACTTCGATGTTCGAGTCAATGAGTCACCATGCGAATTTTTCATAAATACTAAAAATATACAATTTTATATTTGCGTCTCTCTCGTATATTGTGTAGAAATGTATCGCGTAATGTAACAATTCTCTTCCATTTCGCGAAATAAGAATTTCGGTAAATACGAAATTTTAGCGTGCATATTACAAATGAAAGCTATACAATTATGCAAAATGAAAATTGCTGTTATATTTAACGTTAAACAGAATCATATATTTATTCAGTACGTGAATCGAGTTGCATTGTGTAATTATGAAATTTCATTAACGTGCACTGCATTTATTTTTCTAGCTGCGATACCATTTATACTTCATTTTATTCGAGATAATGTGCATCGGGCTTCAAATAATTAAAATAATTATCATACTGTTATAATTTTATTCTGACTTGTTTTAATTATAAAGTGCGGCTCTTTATTTATATATATATATATATATATATATATATAAATATATATAAAATATGGGTGTGTGTGTGTGTGTGTGTGTGTAAAACACACACACACACACACATATACATATAAATATAATATATACAGATCTCGCGATGAAATCAACTCAATTGCAATACACATCATGATAGTGCGTGACGCGTAATTACACGCAATAGTCGCAACGTATTCAAAACGTATCCGCAGTAAACAATGCATCATGAGTCATAATGAGTGGCCGCGTTCGGAAATCATTAATATCAATGAGAGGTATCTCTCATTACCCGTCCGCCAAACGCAAAAACCCGAGCAATTTAATCATCCCGCCGAGGGACACCCTGCAGTACGTACTCCCGCTTGACTAACGAGCGTCCATCAGACGACTCTTTCGTCTTCATTTGAAGTGGACGTGCACACGGGCACGAGAGACCGAACTTCGGGATTTACTTCTTCGCACCCTTCTCCGCGAGATCATACTCGAACGCGCGCAATGATGTGTACAGGTCGCACCCGCGATGTTGTCGCGTTAAATCTTAATTTGTCGAAGATTGGCAAACCACGGTAAATAATGTGGAAAACGTATAAATACTTTGTAAATTAAAGAAAAAAATAGAGTACGCTGCTGTGAAATTAGTGCGTATTCTATGGCAAAATACTTTGCATAGTTGACCTTAATTAAATATTTGTACGTAAGTCGGGCATTTCTTAAGCGGCGGCTACAATGAGACTTTGAGACCTGAGATTTAAGAGAATTGACCAATCACGATCGATTGTTCTTCTCGTGTGAGATGAGTAATCGACTATATGATTGATCGATTTTCTTAAATCTTAAGTCTCAAGTCTCATTGTAGACGACGCTTTAGATACAAAATTTGCTAAACCTCTCTCTTTCTAAAACAAAGTTTTAAATTACAACTTCTCCACGAAGATCTAACTTTACGTCTGCGTGTCCTAAAAGCCTGCAAGAGTTCCACTCGCGAATCACTTCGCAATTTTCGCGGACCGAAAGGTTAAATAGATTTACCCTGTGTTTGTCGACGTGCACCGGTCTCAAGTGACGATCGAAAAGCAACTTGTCGGGCTCGATGTTGATGGGACTCTGTCGCCTTCCTTTGGAGCAGAGGGACCACTGCGGATTTATCAGGCCCCAAAACGACGGTCCTGCAACAAACAAATTATCATGTGTCAATTGGGTAAGACAAGACAATTGCAAATAATAGAAAATCAGAAAATATAAAAAGAACTATTGCGAACATTAATTTGCAACAAACTTTAGAAATTCTAACAGAGAAAAGAAGAGATCCTACCTAGACTATAGATAATTGCATAAGGATAACAATTTTTTCAATGGAAAGAATTGTAAAAATTTGTCGAGAAACCTGCTGAATGCGTTATTTCACCCCGAAATTTTGTATCGTATCTCCGGGGCGTCTGGGAAGTACGAGAGAAACTCGGTCGCGCCAGAGCTCCCGGGAGAGATTCTTATTTTCTCTGTTTGAGTATGAATCGTCGTGTCACGTGTCAACCGCTCAGAAATCTGAAATTTTTATAATTTCAACTTTTCCGGCTGGTCGCGCCGACCGGTCCGTTTCCTTGTCCGGCCCGCGTCAAGTTTCGCCCCGCGGACGGGATTTTGAACTCGTTTCGCCACGGCTTCTCGTACGCCAGGGACCGACGCAACTCCCTCCCCTTCCGATACTTTCGTCTTAGGGACCGACCGACCAACCGACCGACGTTCGCGTTTTCCGGCACTCCTCTGAGAAATTTAACTTTCTTCACGTCACCCGCGAGGATCGATATCCCGAGAAAGCCCGACTTAACGAATCCTCTCGGTCGCGAATCTCGAGCTCGTGAAAAAAGGCACGAACTGCATTGTGCACCTATATTTCAAATATTCAAAGTTTGCGAATAAATCCGCAATGGATCGAACACGATTATGTGTATATAAAAATCAATGTCAATTTCTATTCTCAGTCGAACCTCGATAACTCGAACCTCTACAATTCGAAAACCTCTATATAAGACGAAAATTTTGTTCATTATCTTCCACTCCATTTCGGAAAATTTTTATGAATCAAAATAAAACGTACTTTAACCCGAATTATTTGTCAAATATTTAGATTTATTATTTTACCTCTGCAACTCGAATTTAAAGTAGCCAGACCTCTACAAGCCGAAGTTCACCTCTTCGCCCCTATAAATCGAACTTCTATTGTCGCTGTTTCTACAATTCGAAATTGTATATAGCTATGTATAATCATAAGTAATAACCTGGTATTTGTTTTATGATTACATTTATTATATGTATGCAATAAATAATTCACTGTCAAATATTGAATTTTTTTCCCTTTAGAAGCCATTATAATCGGAAAATTATAAATTATAAATTCTCGTATAAAACCTCCGTAAGTCGAATTTTCATATGTTAAAAAAACAATAAGTAAGTAAGACAAATGGGAATCGACGTGGTTATTGGTACGCAATGTTTAACATAAAATTTACTTTATTCTAAAAGTCAAACGTTTCGGCTATCTTTTATAGCCATCTTCAATGACAATTTACAATAATTACATTTAACTCTCGCTCTTAAATGTAACTATTGTAAATTGTCATTGAAGATGGCTAAAAAAGATAGCCGAAACATTTGATTTTTAGAATAAAGTAAATTTTATATAAATTAAATATTGCGTACCAATAATCACGCCGATTCCCATCTACCTTACTTACTTATTGTATTTTTTTTTATAATTCGGGGAATCTTATTATGTTTATATTGTTTCATATGTTAACCCTCTTTTACTCGAATTTCGATAAGTCAAAAATTCTATAAAAGTTCTCGAAAAGTTTAGCTCTTCCCTTGAGATTCGAGTTATCGAGGTTCGATTGTGCTTGCTTATGTGTATCATCTATATATATCCGAATCCGGCTTAAATTATCACTCTATATTCCCTGAAATCCTAAGAAGAATTATAAGTCGCGCGCTTTAATCCACTCATTCTCACGAGAGATAATGAACTTTCCACTCATTCTCACGAAGGATAATGAAACGTTTTACCTTGAGCGAAATTTTAATCTTTCTAATCATTTTTTTACGAAACCACGGTCGGCGACTCTCGTGCGGCAGCGATTTATTCGCACCACGTCAAGGGTGAACGATAAATTATTAATATAACCACTCACATAAGTGACACGCCGAATATGTCGAGGCGGGAACCTGGCAATATGACAACACGCGAGAAACTCGTACACATACTGATGCGAGAGATATCATTGTACAAAGAGTGCCCTATAAAAATCTAGACTTCCATTCAGTCTAATTAACCGCAATTGATTCATTCATAAAAGGAAGACACGCGCGCAAATTATTCGCGCCGAACTGCAATTAGTCGAAATAATTGTGATATCGGAGTAAATATAATTCAACATATAATATTCCTCATATTGATAAAATTAATAACCACTACTTCTATCAATTTTGCAGCGAGTACACTAGATGTGTGAAGCATTTCAACATTTTATCATATTGATTACACAGAAAGCTCATTTGCTTGTTTTTTTATTTATCAGCAGAAAATCCCTCTTACTTATCAATATCATTATCGTGATTATCGGACTTGTCGCAAAGTGCTCGAACTCCAATGTTCCTCGTGCTGTCGTACATTACAAAAAACAGTTGTATATAGACACTCGTACACTAGATAGAGAGTCAGAATTACGCAAACAAAACCGATCATTTTAGATTACCCGATACATGCGCGCAGCGGGACAGGTGTGCGAACGCGAATACGTTCCAAGCTCATATATTAACACTGAGGATCCACAACGAGAGAGGGGCGAGGAGGGGAGGGGGGAAGGTGGGTACGAGGGATGACACGTAATGACATCCCGGCACGCGAACATAATCAAAACTTACGGCCCCGATATAAACGTGCGTATCGGTTCAATGGCGGGCTACCCTCTGGACGGGTTTCGCGCACGAACGCACCCACGTACGCACGCACGCACCCACCCACGCAGGCTCGCTCGTGTGTGACAACAATGACACGTCGACACTTTAGTGTCGTAATAGCGATGCAATTAACCTCGTTGTAATTAGCATTTTCGCGCTAGCACTTTTTTCATCTCCGGCTGTCACGTGAGCTCCCCGCGCATGACGCGCGCGTGTACGATTCACTTTATCGAGCGGAACTCTTTAATTAAATATAATTACAAAGAATTACGTCATATGTTATCATATAGCTATTATAATAAAAAGATATATATATATTTTTTTTCATTATTATATATATATTATATTAGGTGGGCCGAAAAAAAATTTTTTTAATTGATTCGTAATACCCTCCCCCCTTCCCAAAGTTAGCTATAGACCTCAATATAGTCTGGGTAAAATTTCATCGAAATCGATTAACATCTTCGAGGTTGCCTCTCGACTTTGAAATTAGTAAGTTTTTGCATTTTTCTTACAAATTTTTAAAGCAAATGTGTATTTTCTTTACACCAACAACTTTACAATCGATTCATCTCATTATTCTGTGCCTAAAAATATTATAGCTACCATTATCAAGAAATCAATAGTTTATGAGATGTTTCATATTATATATCAAAATACGGCACGATAAAGTATAAAATATCTTGTACAATATTGATTTTTCGATAACTTTAATACTTTTATGTACAGACTAATTAAACGAATCGTGTTATGTAAAAAAAATATAATTCCGGTTTAAAAAAAAAATCGATGTGATCTTGATCTGAGCTTAACCCCGCCAAAATAAAATCAATGATATTTTCTCATGTCCCCCTTCGAACCGTACAATTTTTATTTAAAACACTTTTCCATATCTATCATATTTTTCGATAAATCTTAATGTATTATTTAACGATATATTTCGGATCCGTCATTTTGAAATGTATATTTCTGACCTTGGATTCATGTTCAGCGACCAAATACAAATAATACTAAACTGTATTGAAATTCAAATATTTTTTCGAATTTTGACACATCTATGAAGAAATGCATAAACTTACTAACTGCAAGGTTGAAGGGCAACCTGAAGATATTAATCGATTTCGATGAAATTTTATCCAAACCATATTGAGGTCCATAGCTTTTAGGAGGTATTACTAATCAATTTTCAAAAAAAAATTTTTTGCGGTTCACTCTATAATATATATATGTGTATGTTTTATACGAGATGTGATAAAAAAGATATGATAAATATTGAAATAAAAAGAAACCTATTACATTAGACAACTTAAGAGTACAATTAGTTTCCTTCAAAATACTCCTCCTCGCTTCTAATACACTTATCCCATCGTTCTTGTCACTTGCTAAAACAATACTGCAAGTCCTCTTTCGTAAGTACCTTTCATTGTGCTGTCGTAGCTGCTCTTCGATGTTTCAAAACGTTTACAGTGAACTCTAAATATTATAAAGGCTTATTAGAATGTTTAAGAAACATATAGAATGTAGAAAAAGACGTGAAAAAAATGGGCAAACGGTTTCGTCCTCCATCATGAAAACGCTCCGCGTCATACATCATTTCTGATATGACAATTTCTGTCAAGTAAAAACATTGCGGTATGTCCTCATCCACCGTATTCAACGGATTTTTGCACTGTATTTCTGGCTTTTTCCCAAAATCAAAATGATCATGAAAGACAAACGTTTTGAATCAATTTAAGACATTGAGGCAGTCACGACAATTAAAGGCACTTATGAATAAGATTTCCAGTATTGCTTTAGCAAGTGACAAACAATAACGATGGGATAAGTTTATTAAAAGCGAGGGGGAGTATTTGAAGGGGACAAATTGTAATTTGTCTCTGAATGCCATAAGTTTCTTTTCATTTCAACATTCGCCGTATTCTTTTTATCACCCCTCGCACATGTAAATTGATTTTGACGCCTATTGGAAGAGCACCACCTTCCCCAAGCGTTCACATTCGCTTTCAATGTAAAATCACTAAACCCTACGCATCATAAATCTCAATTGGCTGCGGCGGTGGTGAAAAATGGGCTCATATGACGCAGAGGGATATTATTTCTTGATTTATTTTTCTGAACAAGTTGTTACACATTCCCCGGCACGCTCTTTATAACTTTCCTCGCACGTGAAACGAGAGAGAGAGAGAGAGCACGCGGAGGGACTAAAGAGGGCCGCGCGCTTGATTTCTTAAAGTGAAGAAGAGGGTCGCTATATTATTCGCAATCCCGCGGCATACATTCCATCGCGTTCTCATGCTTTTCCCCCTGCCGCGAAATTTATGCCGGAGGAAATGGCACGCCACCGGCGCGCTAGCCACGCGAGAGTTTATTAAATGACGCACGCGGTATGTGATGCATATGCGCAAATGCACGCTTTCCCCTTTCAATTCTCCTCCCCCTCCCCTACCCCCTCCCCGATCGATTCGTCGCGCGACACTTTCGCGTCACGGTACGCCCGATTTCCACACCCTCTCGCGATCTTCGTCGTACATATCTCTTCCTTATCGTATACGCACCATCCACCGACGCACACCCTCGCACGCACGCGACGCGGCCGCGAGATACTATACCTTATGCGCATCCGCTTATCAGCGTTACACGGATTCGCGATTCATTCGATTAGGAGCCTCACAAACACGCCCGCGCTGCACGCTGAGACTCTGTGCGTGCGCGGACACGCAACCGCGCCGCGGAGGGAGCGCCTGAAGTGGTTTTTGTTGCAATTTAGATTCCGTATCGCTCTTCAGATACTGGCGTGCTCGAGGAACATAAAACGCTCATATACGCTAATCTAGCGCTCCGTAACAAAAAAACGTGCCGCGAAAAGTGAAAAGAAAAAAAGAACGCGTTCCCGTAAGTCGGTCGCGTTTATGATATATTCATAGCCGTTTTACCGCCGCGCGCGGTATCGCGCTCGCGCGGCTTTTCTCAGTTCGTTAAGTCTCGTGGAAACTTATTAACGAAATATCGTCTCCTTAGACGGGAGTCGTGTATTATACATTTAGCGTGTCCCGCGATAAACACGCTAACGGTATCCCCCCACGGGAGCGAAATCAAGCGTAAGGGGAACTGTTACCGCGCGCGGGAGTGAATTATTTCAGCAAAACACCACTACCAGTGAGATATATCACTATATTAATTTTATTGTGCCGCACTTTGTTCGGCGGGAGAGAGAGATACATTACGCGTGACAGTGAATTATTAGCTCGCGGAAAGCATCGTACGTTGTATGTATGTGTACCGGACGTGTAATCTACTATTGGATTATAGTTACACGGGCGCCGTTTAAATCGATTCGCGCCAGTGGACGATCGGACCTAAACCACATCGGACCGTATTCTATTAAATTAAGCCCATTGTTCTTCGCGGACATAGCTACCGTTGTATCGGACCCCGAGAACAGACCAATTTAAAGCCACGGGATCCAATTAGGCTCGATCACGCGCATTCTATCGTGGACCGCGCTAACGGGTCCCGAGCGAAAGTTTATTAAATATTTCACTCGCACGCGCATAATGATGGAAGAAGAATTTGTGTCAATTAATTTTAATGCAATCTAGAGAGAAGGAAGCTCTTGATATAATTATTTTCTTTTTCCGTTGTAACCTCATGATGGATAAGTTCTCGAACTGCTCAGTGGAAAGAGAGAGAGAGAGAGAGAGAGAGAGAGAGAGAGAGAGAGAGAGAAAGAGACAACCGTCACTCGGTACGTTTCGAATCGATCCCGTCGCAAACGGTATGATACATTTGATGTGATAGTACATCGATCGTAGTAATGTACAGTCCTCTGCGCAAATAGTCGGAAGAGGCAAATACAATGTCTAAACATGGACGTATGTGTGTCTAAATATCTCAATCGAGATAACTATTATTACTTTTTTTTTATAGATTATCCTGAATTAGATATTGCGCAACAGAATGCGGAAGTCAATATGCGATAATTGCTCATCGATTAATTCATACGAGCAAAAAAATTTGATCGCATCGCGTCGCCGGTGTGAGATGTCAAAACATTTTGCTGCGCGAGTCCAATTAAAAATATCCAGGACTGGGCAAATATCATTAAAGTATTTGAAATACAAAATACATTTTAATTTAATCTTTTAATTACGATATTATATAATGTTAACCCCCTCCCCTCCCCCTCCCAACAGTCCCCTCTCCACTTTTGGAGAGAGAAAGAAAAGTTGTTTAACTCTCTTACACTCTTTAACAGTCCTATTATCCTGTATCAACCGTACGAGAAATCTATTTACTAATGTGAGATTAAGAAATTTGGCTCTGAAGACTTGATAATGCTTGACAAATCTTGACGAAAATAGTTAGTGTCGCTAATTGTCATATGAGAAAAATTTACTGTTAATTGTTAGGGCTTTTATTAATAATTTCAAGGACTTTTATTAATAATTTCTTTAGTATTTCAAATACAAAATAGATTGAAATTGTGTTTAAAATATAAAACACATTAAATAACTTTTTTGAAATACAAAATACAAAATGCTTTTGTGTGCTCCGCTGAAATACAAAATACAAATTGTATTTCAAATACTTGTATTTGAAATATGCCCAGCCCTGAAAATATCCAACTGCAAACGTACGTCTCATACGCTCGAGATACGTCGCGATAATTCGATAATCGCGAAATATAAGATTACAACGTCGCGCGGTGAGTCTCGGATGGCTATCCCGGAAATGCATCCAAACTCGCTAAACCGCGGATACCGCGGCCTTCGTCCTCTCGCTGCTAATTCATCGAGTTTTACTTGCGCATAATTGCATAATTACCTGCCCGACCGTTATTAAGAAGCAGCTAGCTCGCTGATGTCGGTGCAACGGATAAGGGTGGCCGAGACGCTCCCGCGGAGGGACGCGGCAAACGGGGAGGGGGGAGGGAAAGATAATGAAATAACGGCGGGCAGATGGAATGATTACTTTCTTATCACCCGAAGGCAGGTAGGCTATTATAGCATTCATCACGTGGAACCTCGAGGAGGCGAGCTCCGACGACGGCGAGGCGGAACTTCCAGGTGGCGAGGGAAGAAAGATGAAGGGGATGGCGCGCGAACAGACACACAGGCATCCCCCTGGCCCCGGTGTATAACCGGGGGCTACGAAGGAGGTCCTGGCGGGGGTGTAACAACCCCATTATTGAAACTTCAAGCGCGGAGCAATCATTCTGCAATTAGCAAAAGTGATTAAGTGTGGAAGCCAAGGTAGCCTGGCCCTCCCTCCCCCCCCTCTCTCTCTCTCTTCCCACCTCAGCCGCATTTACCCCTCGATCCTCGAGCTCCGGCAACCAGAGCGTCGTTGTGCCGGATCCTCGCTTAAGCGGTATTTTCCGACCCTTCAGCACGGGCTTCAGCCTCTCTCCCCCCTCCCTCTCCATTACAGCGTCATCGCGCGGCGGGCTGTAGTCCTTAAACACCTGTTTTAATTATTCACCTATCCTAATAACTCCTAATGAGAGAAGGCGAGTCGGCGCGAGAAGAAAAAAAAGAGAGAGAGAAATAAGTGGAGCCGGGCCGATGCCTCGCGTCTCCATCCTCGTTAACCGACCTAATTATAGGCTAACAGGCGCCGGGAATAATTGCCGGAAATTTTTTGTCCCTCATCCTCCTTGCCCCGCCGCTCCATCTTAGCCCGATTTTCTTTTTCTGCCGCTTCAACCGAGCGGAGTCGTTTCTTCCCTCTCTCTCGCCGTCAGATTTCCGTCGATAAGAAGCAGCACGTTGCACGGGAACCGGCAGCGGGATTAATCAAGGGTGGATTAGCCCCTACGGGGATGGGTCCCGTCGATAAAAACAATTAATCGACGGCTAGAGTGTTTGAAAAATGCCTCGGGATCGAATCGGCTTTGGGCCGCGTTTTAATGATTTCCCGCAGACGCGCGAGGAAGATCGAATAATTGTGATAGAGTTCCGTCGTATCGACGAAAGCCGAGGGGCAGCGCGAGCTTAACAGATTTCGATAATAAACCCAGTAACTGGAACGAGCGAAAAAAAAATCTAGCAACGACGATCTCTTCACGTGACCCAAATGCTTAAACTGCGAACTAATTGATTATTTAAAACTTTCGCATCCCAATATATATCGCTTTAATTATTCAACGCTATTTTAAAAATAATAACGTTATATATTTTATGCCTTTATCGTACTTGACTAAAGTTTATTTATATTTCGTCGAGTCGAAAAAAATACATAAATAAAAGAAGCCGTGGATTTTCATAACTTTTTCAGAAGGAAGGATTAATGTGACACGACGTGTGTTTTATCATAAAAATATCTCCCTGGATGAAATAAATAATATACTTAGCTGATGCATGCAATTGCTGTGCAGCGCGCGGGATATTAACTCCCCCGCTCTGAAAAACAAAACGAAAACGCTTCCCTTCTGTTCCGCCCGGTGCGAATTGTGTTACGGAAAACCGTGTATAAAGCAATTTTTGAATAGCGGTACTCGGGACGCGAGAGCGCGCGCGCTGCAAAACTCGCGTGGCGAAACGCAAACGAGGCGGGAAAGAGCCTCGTGTTTCATCGCGACATTTAAATTTCACGAAAAAATCGTGACGTACAAACTCGTTCGCGCCTCGCTTAGTACAACCGTGGGAGGGTCCGTAACAACGGGTAGGTACCGCCGTGCATAAGATCTGAAAAACAAATGCTTGTAAAAACTGTGTTAATGGCGCGTTCTGGAGAAAGAGAGAGGAAGAAAGAGAGAGAGGGAGAGAGAGAGAGAGAGAGAGAGAGAGAGAGAAGTTGAGGGAAAGTAGGGAGCCGGTTATTTGCATGGTATTCATTAGCATATATATTTACGCGTCAGCAAAGACCCCCGGCTGTTACTGAATATACAACGGACTATTTTGATAAATGCGTTGTGCGTTCGCACTTCCACGGAAGCGTGGTTTGAATGCCGATCCTCGGTCGTTTTTCTCTCTACGCGCGATATATGAGAACGTTACCTTTTTACCACTTATAAAAAAAAATTGAGCAAAAAAAGAATTGAATTAGGATTGCAACAGTAATTGAAATTAGCGCGTTGTACGCTGCATAAAAAATTCTCTTTAAATCTTTGGAAATATTAAAGCGCTAATTTGCACAATGAAAAGACCATATTGTTAAATATATTATATTCCCAGGCATAAAAGCGCGATGATAATGTCTCACAATAAAATGGCGAGAGAATTCTCTTGATTGTACGGTATTATAATTTCAATAATCAATATTTAACTAAAATTATATATGCAATTAAAGGGAGGAGAAAAATAAATTGCTCTTCTCTCTTTTAATCAATCCGCCAAAATGGAACCGCGATTAACTATTTAAAGCGCAGGAATTCCATGAAAACGTAAAAAGAAAAAGAGAACGTTATTTTTAAAATTACTAACCCAATTTAGTACTTTGGAATACGCCGAAGAAACACATTTTTCTTGTTTAAGATTCTTTCCTCGCATGTAACTAAACATCGCGATTATCATCTTTTTCGGAATTCGTACGGCGCGTGGTACAGATTTCTTTACGACGTTTAAATCGTCATTGTCACGAAAAGTGTCGCGGTTTCCACGGACACGATTTGGCGATATACTAGAAAGCCGCGGTAAACTCGGTCAAATAAACGAGCCGATTGACTTCCGTGAGAGAGGGTTTACCTAAGAATTCCGTTAAGTTGCGGGCGTAACACGGGTTTTCAATCTGACTCGTCGATGCTTACACTACCGTGGTAAAGTGAAAAAGAGCTCGCCGGGCGAAAACAGTAAAAATTCTTCCAGCACGTTGTAAAAAATATATCGTGGAGAATTGGCTGGCTGGCTGGCTGGCTGACTGGCTGGTGTGATTTTCGATTCTCTCTCTCTCTCTCTCTCTCTCTCTCTCTTCGGGGAAACTCTCGTTTCCCACCGAAAGGGAGGAAGATTTATCGACTCCTGTGAGAACATGAAAAGTGTCGCGACCGACCATCGGGCGCAGCCCCGAGTTTTGCCACGGAGGAGGCAAAGGTCGTCGATATAAGGAATATAATGGCGCCGGAGGTCCTTCATAAGTTGTGGAAGTCCTGGAAGGACGCTTGATTTTATTTTCTTCATAGCTGCCAGCTTCTTCTCGAGATCGTTAAGTCGCTTATATCATAACGGAGAGCGGGAAGACGAGAGGGGAAAGGGCGGCTGTCTCAAAGGAGAGGAGTGATACGAATTATCAGTAATAAGAGCAGAATAAATGTTCCGCTCAAACGGGAAATGTGCAAAGTTTCTTTCGGTTTTCTCTCTCCTTTCCTCTTTCCCTAAAAGTCTCGGCGATTAAATATAATTTAATCAGCCCGAGGAGATTAATATACATCGAAAGATTAAATTAATTGGAAGAAGCGCGCTGAAAAAATTGAAATAATCTCTCAACTGTTAAAGCACACAGAATAATTTAATAAAGATATGCAAGCAGAACTTTATACTTCTCGCAAACTTTTGTATTCCTATACATTTAATTTTGTGATTTCAGTTTCAAAAAAAGTCAAAGTTTAAAATGTACATGCAAGAGCCAAAAAAAAACACTCAAATGTAGATATGACTTTCATCAACAGTAAAGTCTTTTTCCCAGCGATGTTTGGCTAGATTTGTTCGCGTCTCGGATTCCTCCGGGACGTATCAGAAGTTTGTATAAAAGCCGGAAAGAATTAGTCCCTTATTCTGCCCGCTGGGCGCCTAACCTTTGACCCACTTCCCGCGATTTTTTCTCGCGAACGATAAGAGGGCATTCGCACCGGTCGGGCTGGTAGCAGCCCGCCCGAACGAAGTGATCGCCGGCCTCTGATAAAAATAAATTACGATCGCTAATATCTCTCTTTAGAATGCCAAATACAGTATAGATCGCGAAATTCCTAGGAATTCCCCCTTAAAGCACTCGCTGTCAAATAATCACTCGAAATTTTGCGGAATTTCTTTTAAATAGATTAACTGCAACATTATTCGATATTGCAACGCGCGTGAGAGGCACGGAAATAGATATCGCTTGACGTAACTTGCTGAGCTTTATGATTAAAGGCACCTCTAAAAGCAGATCGCCATTAAAAATGACACTCTTTAAAATGACATTTACATCTATCATGATTAATGAAGGGAGGACTGTAGGGATCAAATATTAAGAATTCACGACTTATTGTCCGTGGATTATGACATCATCTCGAGGGGTCTTCGCTTCGGCTTCGACGTCGTTAAAGCTGTCGCATCACTTCCAAATTAATTGCCGTTGTATAATTAATCAATGTCGTCGCGACGTCACGTCCTTTACAAATCGAATCGAACTACTTCCTGAGTAACGATATCGTCGAAGACGGGAACATCTCGTGCCGCGGGAAAGCGTAAAGAAATACAGAATGATATTATACTTCAACGTATTAGTATAATTTTTGTTTTCCATGTTTTATAAACCGGCTTTTATAAATTTACAAAATATAGAGTCGGTGTCACGAAATGCCAATAAAATATTCAAAGAAAAAATTGATTTAATCGATTTTGCACAACTTGCTCAATTATACTTAAACAGGTTTTTCATGAAAATGCAAACAGGAAATACAAATATAATATGAAATATCAATGTTGCCAATATCTACCTTCATGAGAATAAATTTAAAATAAATATTTTATATAAATCACAATATTGTCAATTATATAAATTTTTTGCTTAAAATTTAAAATGCTAAAATTTGAAATTCGATAATAAAAAAAAAACAAGAGCAGTATTTAAAATCAATATTTATTTTTCTCACACAATAACGTTAAATTAATTATTAAATCATTTTCGTAATTCCTCGAAATAATATGCAACTGTAAAAAGACACTATACGTGTACATTTACTATCCTATATAATACATTCTATTAATTAAATTAGCCGTCGTGATATCCATAAAGTGTTGATTGTTGGCAACGATTATGTTCGTCCCCCAAAGATTCCAACGAGAAGCATAATCGAGGTGGAGGTGTGAAATGGAGAAACAGGAGCGGCCGTTCATTAGCATGTGGATATTCCATATCCCAAAAAAATACTTGGCCCACACTACTGCGGCAAGCCTGTGGACAATAGCTTCGCAGCCGGCTCTCCAATGGGTTGATTGGGGAACAGCGAAATGTATTCATGTATGCATATGAATTCAGTCCTCTCGCGGTAGGCCGAGGCGACGCGGCGCCTAGATACGCCAATGTCTGCGGACTAAAGCCCGGCCGTTGAAAAACATCTTAATTGGACTTCGCGCCCTACCGGTTTGTCATCCCCAACCCTCTCGTTCTAAGCCATCCCTATCGCGGGCTCAACATACAGCAGATCTTCTTTCTCTCTCTCTCCTACCTCGCCCCCCCCTCTCTCTCTCTCTCTCTCTCACTCTTACTCTTCCTATCTAACTATGCTGATACACGGAGTATCCCAAATTGTTCGATCTAAAATTCTGTTTCATTAAGTTTCTTAATAAAAGTGTCGGAAATAACGCGAATGTAACTCCAAAGATAAAAGCAGTATGTTAATGAAATAATATAAAAAAAAGATTAAAGAAAAATATTTATTTCATAATAAAACTATTTTCTATTTAATTTAATCAAGTACTCTTATTGCTTCAACAAAGCTGCAGTTTGAGGTTTAATTAGAGATAAAAATTAGAACAGAAAGAAACTAGAACTTTGAGTAAAAAGCATAGTAAGAACCTGTTTTTTTTACTCCTAAAAGTTCTTTTATTCGGATGTATATTTTTTTAAATATTGACGTCATATTATTGTTTTAGAATCCAGTTTTTGTATTTATTCAAAAGATATCTGGATAAAAATAGTTGTAAACAATAAAAATGTAACATAATAACTAAGTGGCCGTGGATATATGTATTTAGATGACACAGTTTTGAAACGGCATTATTAATTCATTAGGCATCGCAAAGACGTTTCCTCTCAATATTTAAGTTATAAAGACAAAAGATAAAGAATTGGTATTAAATAATATCAAAATAACGTAGACATTAAACATTTTAACGATGCACATAAAGAAAAATAAATTCTATCAGTAATATCTATACCAATTTTCGAATTTTGGTAAAAGAGAAAACAGTTTTTTTATCATTTTAATAAAAATTTTGTTTTCTTTCATCTCTAGGCTTAATTACAAAAATACCTTTAAAAAAATATCTTTCTAGAAGAAAAACCATGTCTAATCAAATTTTCACTCAAAAGAGAATCTACTTCATTTTAGTTCAGGAATTCATGAATAAATACGCAGAGAGTTGTAGATCTGGGTTACCCCATAGATCTACAACTCTCTTCCCTATCTCTAATTCTCCCTATGCGCCCCCTAAAATCGGCGCTCGTCGATAACCGAGAGCGAGAGCGAGAGAGAGAGAGAGAGAGAGAGAGAGAGAGAGAGAGAGCCCACGATGCATCCCCGCGACCGAGGATCGGAAGGAACACATATTTTTCCTGAAGCCGGCAGGGAGGAGATGCCGATGGTTTTCCACCCACCAACGCGGGTATCGGCGGCGGGATGGCGTGCCGCAGGTAAATTTGTAGCCGAAGGGATGCGCGCAAGATGCGTGAAGTCGCGGGTCGATGAAGGAACCGACGTTGAAAAGTGGCGAGCTACAAGGAGGGAGATATCGGGACTGAAGCTAACGACGTCGGGACACGTCAACGGACTGTTATAGCTTTTCACTTGCTACCCTTCCGCCCGGCCGGCGTTCCTCCAGGTCTCTTTTTGTTGCGCTTTTCAGTTTAAGATCTTGTGCTTTTCGCTACGTGTTAGCGATATTAACCGGTCTTGTGTAAGTCTCAAATGATATATCATCTCTCCCTCCTGCGCAGTATATCAATTTCTTATCTTATATAATAAGCAACTTACATAATAATAAAATCATTCATAAATTAAATATATGTAAATCAACACATTATGGTTATCATGATGGCTAATTTGATTAATAGAATATATTATATAGGATAAATATATACGTATAAGTGCCTTTTTACAGTTACATATTAATTCGAGGAATTACGAAAATCATTTAATGAATTTTACTGAAAATTTACAGGAAATTATTATATAGAAATTTGCTTGTTTATTTTATAAATCTAAAAGATTTTTGCCATCTAAGGAAACTTGCTCGGATGGTGCTCGATGGCAAGCAATTAGAAATTTTTTCATAAAAAAGCTTGTGACCATCTCATTTTAATATATATAACTATATGAAAGTAAAAAAGGGTAACCATCAAAAATGTAATAATTTAAGAATCTAGAAAGGACTAATGGGATTACAGCGCGGTAAGTAGTGCGCAAATTAATTTTCAATTAAGCTAGAATATTAAGGTTGAGTGACTCAACCTCAGTCCTTCCGTTGGGGCTTGACCACAGTTAACTTCGCTGAAGATGGCTCAAAAATGGAGCTAAAACATTCGAATAAAGATAAAGTAATGTTAACTTTAACATCTGTCTTAATCAAAAATTAATTTGCGCGCCATTCTCTCATCGCGCCATTATTCTCTTAGCTCTTTCCGGATTCATAAATTATTTAATAATTATGTTTTCTACTTGATGAAGTAGACAAATATTAAACCCAGATAGTCACTTTCATTTTTTAAATATTATCATTTTTTTAACAATCCAACTTAATTTCAAGCAAATATCGACATATTTGGTATATCTTCCTGATTCGCAACGCGAAACACAAGGAGTACACATCGTACAGAACGGCGCCTTTCATCCCGCCACCGGCAGATCGATTAAAACCGATTATTGCGTGCTTACAAGCAGTATGTAACTTGCGCGAAATCAGCGTTAAACGACTCTGTGCTTTCGTAGAGTTTCGCTCGGATAATAAGCGGCGCACGTGCGAGACGTAAACAAAACGCGCCTCGAAACTGAGAAGCCGCGTTTCCGCGCGTTACACGCGCCGGGACGCGCCGCGCAAGAACAACACGTGCGGCGCAAGATGCGGAAAAGTTAATTGTCGATGCATAACGCCCGTTGTAATAGTCGGCCTCGCACGTAATGCGGCGTCGTACTTTTTCCACGGCTGCCGGGCAACTGCTTCGCATTCCGAACTTCGCCTGTTAAAAGGGCTTACGAGGGATTTCAGGGTGAGAACGGCGGCGGAGCGCGGATATAACGCCATAATAATGTAATGCTGTTTTAACGTCACGTCCAAGCGCGAGCGACACGCGCTCGCGCGCCGTCACTTCCTCCCCCCTCCCCCCGCACACGCTGGACGCGGCGCGCACGTACGTAACAATTACATTTAATTTCAACATAACATTGTCGTATTATCTCGTACACACGCGCGCACGCTGCATACAGCCGATATTTGGCGTTTGGCGTCGTAATGGCAACCGGTTTAACGGCCGGAGAGGAGGAGGGGTAGCGGGAAAAGGCAGGGGACCGAGGGGGCAACAAGTTTAGTCTGGAGGATGAAAAATGCACTGGGCACGGGGCAAATGAATTAAATTTTACATCGTTCGCGAGATTTACGGCGCGTAAATCCCGGCGCGATTAAAGTATTCGAATATATCCGCGTGAAATATTTTGTCACGCGCGGACGAGATATTAAAAAGCCACGTTATTGATTTTGAGAGCCATACCGAGTGGGCATCGCCGAACGTTTTGACGTTCACGTCAATTTGTAGGCGCGCGATTCGGCCCGTCGTATTTTGAGTCACTATATATTATCGTACTAAAATAGTTTACTCGAACGACGAATTGTGCACGCGAGTCCTATAGAATTGATGATTTAAAGTCAAAATTTTGGTAAATGATTAATTTTCGAAAATGCAAACAAATAATTCAATGTTCGCAATCAATACACACACTGTTAAACCAATATAGTATCAAATATAGCCCTATTTGAATCGCCACTGCGCCTACTTAATATACATATATAGTTATTTTTAATTAAAACAATGGAATTTAACTGAAATTTGGATTAAATTTAAATTGTTTTAAATTATTTTAATCCGTTGTTTTAGTTAAAAATAACTATATATATAGTAAGAGCAGCGGCGACTCAAATAGAATTAAATTTGACACTATATATTTAACAGTGCATACACTGAAAGAAAAAAGTGATTATAATTAATTTAATTATAATGTACAGTCATTTTCGGCACCAACTATATATTTGTTTGGTAGAACTATAAATATAATAATTATTATTATTATAGAAATTAAAATTATATAGGAATAATAAAAAAATGGGACTCCTAACTATTAAATTATTTTATCACGCAAATTATATTTGCAAATACCAAACATTTTTCTCTTACATGTGAGTGTATGTGTATGTGTATTCTGGAATTTATACTACGTGAAGGCCGAGGCTAATTTTCACGCCGGAAAAATACGGTACACTTGATGGACCCATGATTGTAATTGTCTTCTTGTTATTTTTAAAGTCAGCGCTCATTTATATTTCACTTAAGCTAATGGACCACTTGTAGTCCGTGGAGACTACGAGCTTATCCAAAATGCATCGAGCTAAAATACAGGCGCGAGTTTCCCCTCATCGGCACACAACTGCAACTACGGCAGATCAGGTGTTCGAAGGACTTGAAAATTTCATCAGCTTTCGCAGCCCGCGCGCAACCCGCCATTACGAATAATCTTCCGAAATAAAAAAATCGAGTTAGCTTCAAAATCTTAATGAGAGTGCACGGCGATGGTATCTGCCGGAGGGCTAACGCGATCCAATATCATATAATTTACGGAAATGTGTCAATAAAATTTGGCAAGTGTGATGTATCTGCATCGTTATCATTATCATAATTCATAATAACAACTTCATCGGCATCGAGCATTTTTATCTCAGGACTAACAAAAAAATTTTTGCCGTTAATAGCAATATCCGGCGAAAAAACATCCCGGGCGGAATATTAGAATCATTCACGCGACCAATATAAATTGTAATTTGCATATGGAATTTGCAAACAAACTTCGATACCGTTGGCCGTTTTTCAATCCTCGGGAAAACAGAGGCAAATTGCCGCTAGTTTTCGCTACGAATATAATGACATTTACAGTTTCAGTAATTTGTCATCGCGCTAGCGCGCGCGCGCGTGCGTGTATACGCGCGTACGCGAGAATTTGCGGCACAGTATCCATATTTACGTTAATCAACGCGTGGCAAAGTGGCTGCGACAAATATATAGCCCCGGCATGTGTACATGTAACCTCGACCCGAGGCACGACAAACCTCGTGTCGCTTTACGCGCGTTTCGGCACGACGAATTCTTTCCAAGATGAAACGCGCGCCACCAAGATGAAAGAATATGTGTGTACAGCGCGTGGAAAACGGGCGTAAGTGTCGGTCCACAATAAGGATTTTAAGAATAAATAAGTAAGGCAGATGGAAATCAGCGTGATTATTGGTACGCACTAATTGATTTATATAAAATTTGCTTTATTCTAAAGTCGGACGTTTCGGCTATCTTTCTTAGCCATCTTCAGTGACAAATTAAAAAAATTACATTAAACTCTTGCTCTTAGTTTCCTAACGTGTGTGTTCTTCCACGTCTATAGTGAGTGAGGAAGCAGTTGTAGGTACCTCCAATAGCTGTTCGTGCGTTGAAGGGCTGCATGGTCTAGTTGTTTGTCCTCAAATTAAAAAAGTGTAAAAAAAGAGAAATTTGATCTAAAAGAATTCACGCTAAAGTTCACTCACTTCGAACGTAATAAAACACACACTTCGCATCTTGGCCACGATACAATTAATAAATAACGGAAATGAATAAATAATTAAAATTAACAACTTGGTCAAAATAAATAGTTAAAATTAACGATGTAAAACTTGGTCACAATTTAAAATTAAAAAAAAGATAAAACTAGTCGTAGCGATAGACTGAAGAGACTGTATTCGTCAAAGTCCGAGCGAGTAATGCCCTATTATATATCGTTCTTCATCACCAGTGCCTATAGGACAAAAATTGTTTTCGTCTCTTTATATCTTTATAAACAATGGCTTGTAATCATAGGAACAGAGCACAAGCGCAATCTAAGTATTCGGTGTCTGTTTGCAAGTTAATATTACTTTTTTGGCGTTTAATGTTGATCATTTCTGATATTAATCGTTTATTAAAACTTTTCTCTACATCCAAAATTTCCACATTCTCCTAGTTAAAATCATGATTGTGAATATATGTCTATATAGTCCGTTACGACCGAGTGGGAGTTGGTATTTCTATTGATATCATTTTTATGTTCAGCAATTCTAGTCTTTAAAAATCTCTTTGTCTGACCTACGTAGGAAGGATTTCCGCGCGTAGGAAGGATTTAAGCCCTATAAGCAGTAAGAAATGGACCAATCGTCGTAGTCGAATATGAGGAAAATAATTAATTGTAATCGGTCAATATCTTACGGTGTAAGGCTTAAAAGCCTTATTGTGGACCGACACTAATTAGCAACGTTCGCACATGCACCGCTCGGCGATGCACGGCAGGGTAATTCGCGACGCCAACGGGCCGAAGCGAAGCCTCTGCCGAGGCTTAATATACACAGCGATAACGATATCGCCAGGTTACGTATTCACGCCGTCACCGTCGCACCGCCCATACATGGGACATGCCGATCTGCTGCCAGTGCCGCAGTTGTAAATTCGTTAATTAACTAAGGCAATTGCTTCTGTAGCCCGGTAATGAATTCAGTCCTGAGCAGTACATAACACACGTATGATATACAAGCGATGACGAATGACGGTGAATATCGCCCGTTAACGATTGGTATCATAAACACGCGACTTATAATTGCGCGCGAGTGCCAATTTCTCTATATAAAAAAAAAAAAAACGAAGCGTAAGTGCAAGTTTCAATCTTGAAAATATAATAATTTATATTAAATTATATTAAAATATTTCTAATTCTGTTCCGTATTCGCATTAAATTTGCCTGACAAATACGTTATATGCACTAAAGTTTCAGGCGATCTGTAGAGGCTTCGAGTAGCCGATCACGCGTCAATCACGCGGAATTCACGATGTCGAACTATCGAGAATCGGCGCACACCCCCGAATTCGGTGTTTGCGCCATACCGATTTTCGGCCGTTCGATGCCTCTTCCTCGCGACACGGAAGTCAGTCGTCATACGTCGGTCACTGAGACTCGTCACTTTATTCGCTGCTTTCCGTCAAGGATCTTACGCGCTTGCGACGTGTAGCTTGTTCGCGTGCCTCGATTCTCGGAGGCTCTCCAAATCAAGTCGGAGTAAAACGTCCATCGCGCCTTCTCGCGTTCGCGATCGCGGTCCTGGTCGCCGCACTCCGTTTCCGCCGCAGATTTCCATCCGCGTCGTACAGCGACGTAAGGCCAGAAGCAAAATTTCCGTCTCGTCCGACTTCACCTCCTTTTTTTCTCTTTTATCGTTTCTCCTACACGGGCCAGTGTGTTTGTGCCGTGTAAGCTACAGTGTTGTGAACTATATACAATAAAGCGTTAATATATAATAGTTAATCTGTGTCATTTAATTCAGACTCTTCCTCTCAGTTCCCGATTCTTTCCAAGAACGAATCCACTGACAAATTCTTAATTATAATTATTAAATATTATTTTCATAAAAGATTATTTTTATTAAAAATACTGTCAGTTGCTTTATATAATAAATTAATTCCATACAAAAATTAATATGCAACTTTAAAACATTGTAAATAAACAAATAAAAACTTTTAAACATCTTGTATTAACTATTAACTTATAATTGTGCGCAGTTATTAAATTTTCTGATTAAAAATTTGAACAAAGCGTATAAGTTATAAAAAGTCACAAATATAAAATTGAATATTAAAATATATTTTGTAAAGTTCAACATTTTTTATTTCCAACAGTATTTTTAAAAAATAATTGCTTTTAAATAAATATTAAAGCATTGTCACAAACAAAAATTGTTTTAAATAATCTATTAATTCGCTAAAAAAGGAGTATCTCCTTTTCGCAATTGACTTTGTTGACGGGCTTGAATTGGCACTCACACGATCGATCTCGAAGTTCCCGTTTCTCTGTCTAAGATAAGTCGGCTAATTCGCGTTTACAGGTATACGAGAACCAGGCTGCGAGCTTCTACTCTTCGTAGAAGTTTAATCGAAGCTTTTACGCCGAGCATCGTGTGAATAACGCAGCTGCCTGTTTTGTATCTTCATCGACGACGACGACGACGACGACGACGACGACGACGACTTCATTACAACGCTCGCGCGCGCGAGCACGATCGACCGAAATTTCGCCGGTTAACTTGGAGACACGGCGGATTTATTAGTTTGCATCTGTGCCAGTGGGACATATTTATTTATTACTTGCCGATATCGACTAGTTTCCCTACACACAGTTTACGATTTACGATCGCGTACGTACGCGTGGATTTATGCGCGTGATTGCAAAGCCCGTAGTAAAAGGACATTTAGTTACAGCCGGCAATCTCATCGGCGGCAGAGAGAGAGAGAGAGAGAGAGAGAGAGAGAGAGAGAATCAGACTCCCCCGAGCGCGAATACTTTTTTCTCTCGCAACCGTAATTTTATTGCTCGTATCAGTGATATTGCAAGTAATTCCTTGAAAAGCGTGATAGCTGGGGGCTTCATTTGAATATCCACGCTACCGTATGAACGGGCGGGAGAACTTCGCAATCAACGGTACAGCACCTGTCGCGTGACCGTTCGTTCGCGAACTCTTTTTTTTTCTCTCCCCGGGAGCATAATTCCACCACTGATGCCGTTATTGCTTTCGGTTTTTAAACGTAGCCGCGCATAAAGACATTTATTACGTTTCTTCCGTACTATGTATCGCCGCGCGCAATATTCCTATCGCGAATTCGTAAAGCTCGCAAGTGAATTAATCAATTCGGCGAAATCGGCCCCTATTCCGTTCGCAAGATGTATATGCGACATTTTTCAAGATTAAATCGAACAATTTTATCTCTTTTTATAAAAAAGCTTTGACAATTTTTCAAACACGAGAAAAAATACAAAATTTCTAGATCTTATTATCTTTATTAGATGTTCTAATAAAGATAGTAATAAAGGTAATAAAGAGTATCGCAAGCATCTTTACACGGAAAGAACGATTTTGCTGGATTTAGATCTGAAAATAATTTTTGTTATACAATCAAAATAATTTTGTTGGAAAGTCAAACTGATTGCTAGAATATCAAAATAATTTTGTTGGAAAGTTAAAAATGCTTATCATTTTTGACTTTCCAACAAAATATTTTAATGATTCAACAAGAATTATTTTCAGATCTGTATTTAGCAAAATTTTTAGACCTTCCAGCAAAATTGTTTTTTCCATGTATATTTTTGTGAAGCTTGCACTGAAAAAAAAAGTTTCAATTATACTAACGAGATGTATATATGATAGAATGTATTTTAATGAAACCAAGCAGAATTTCTAGTTTTTCATGATAGGATTAGATATTTTACAACTAGAATATCTGATAGACTTTACTATAAAGATTTGCATAACATTTTTCAATCTGTAAAATTTCTAGTTAAAAGAACCGTGTAATCAGAATTCTGGTAAACCATAGTGCATTCCAACAATGTCATATCATTAACAAGAAATTCTGGTTTATATTTACAATAAATAGGAAGAAAGTAAGAAATTTAATCGTATTCATCTGGCAAATCCTACAAGATTTCTGATTTGTCGATTTTCGAACAGACATACTATTTGAATCTTCCAGATTTTCAGTTAATGCAGCTACACTAGATTCCTTTTTCCAGCGAGTGGAAGCGATTCGCGACAAATCCCATACCGTTGGAATCTGAGAAGTGAGAAGTCTTCGCCAGTAATTACTGGTACATTGATACATTACCGGTAATTACCGGTCATGCACTCTATCTACGTCAGTTAGAAAATCAATCAGGTGATCACTCGTTCGGCCTCTGCCCATTTACGTTTGGGTCGGCGACTCGAATCGATATCGCGTTATACGTATAGCTGGCCTAAATTCCCGTCGATATACGAAACCCCTGGAAGAAGATAAATCTTCTATCCCCGGACAGTAAACGTCATAATCGTTATACGTTCGCGTGAAGTATATACCTTATTACAACGGTCTTCCCGGTGGCTATTATCATTTCCTTCGTCGTCGTATCGCAAATCGGCGAAACTCGCGAAGTTCTCGCAGTGTGCAGCGAGAATTCTGGGGGGAGGGGAGGGGGGAGGGTAGAAGAGAGCATTAGCCGCCCGGACTACAAGTGCTAACACACGTTTCGATTTTAATCTGATCCAACTCCGGCCGTTAAAGCTGGCGCGCCGCCAATCGCGCCGGAACGAAAAGAACATTCGGGCTTTTTAGTGCTAAATAAGCCCGGGCGTATATCGTCGCGCACATTGAGAGCGTTATCTGCGTTAAAAAGTTTCATAGGATTCGCCTCGGTGTGTGTGTGTGTGTGTGTGTGTGTGTGTGTGTATGTGTATACGCCTCGAGAGTGTAGCGTTGAATAAAACAACGACGAAAATATATAAACTTTTACCGGAAGAAAGTAACCGCGTGTATACGGCGATCGCGATTAAATCGCGAAAGCGGTTGGTGTATCAGTGAAAGCGAATGCGGTTAATTTCCCGTTTAATTAGAACTTCCTGGACACGAAGGGCGAGGGCGAAAACGCAAAGATAGACGCGGACCCCCTCTCTGTCCGATAAACAGACACGTATATACTGCATAACGAAAGTGCAGAGGAGCGCGCGAAGACCCGCTTGTTTGAAATCCACGCGTCGCGTATTCTCTGTCTCTCTCCCTCCCTCTCTATCTCTTCCCTCTCTGACACCGAGTACTATACGTCGCTATAATAATGTATGCACGCACTCCAGCCAGCCAGCCAGTCAACCAGCCAGCCAGCCAGCCAGCCGGCGGATAGACCGGGCCGGACCGGTACAGTAGAGTGGAGCAGAGTCGGTTTTCCGGAAACATATTCTATGCATACATGCATGTTCAACACCTGCGAAGCAGCGCCGGCATCGTCCGGCCGCCGGTAGTCAGGATGTTAAATTACGGCATTTAAATAATTTCGTTTAATCTCTGTGTGCGGCCCTTCCTCTCCCGCACCCGCGCTATCTCTCCTCCCCCCCCCGCCCTCTCCTTCTCTCTCTCTTCCTCCCAGTTCGTCCTCCGTCGTTCTTCTCCGAAACGGACCGGGGAATATTTTTCCACGTATTTCCGTGGACCACTCCGACCGACAAAAAAGACCGTATAACGCCGAGAAACACCTTCCGGTAGCTTTACCGTTCGTTCCGCGAATTCGGCCGCGGCGACGTCGTTCGCTCAGGTCGGATATTAACCGGCGAGAGTGCTAATTAAGCGCGCCGACGACGTGCATTTTTATCGCCGACCGTCGCGTGATGAACGTCACATTCGCTGATATCGCCCGGCTCCGGTACATATTTTGTTTCACGATGTTCGAAATTAGATGAATACATGTAATAAAATGCGTAATAAGACCTTACCGTTTAATTGCAAATCCGGAATATCAGATCGGAGTGTAAAAAAGGTGTCCATTTAATCAAATAATGTTGGGAATAAAGGTACACGGATTTAAAAGAATCTTTAAATCTGTCGAGAGAATTCTAAAAAAATTCTTCTTAAAAAATATATAACTGTAACATATTATTATAATAGAGCAGAAAAAAAATCACTGTTGCCACAACATAATAATTGTCATAATTTTCGCCCACACGGAAAGAATAAATTTGCTAAATCCAGGTCTCAAAATAATTTTTGTTCAATAATCAAAATAATTTTGTGCGAAAGTCAAAGTAATTGCTAGAATATCGAAACGTTTTATAGCAATGCTTATCAGTTTTAATATTCCAATAAATTATTTTGATGATTCAACAAAAATCTATTTTCAGATCTGTTTTTAGCAAAATTTTTTAGATTTTTCAACAAAATCGTTCTTTCCATGCATCAAAAGAGTTATACAAACTAAAATACTTTGGAAGTGAGTAAGTAACTTGTATAGTTAACTGAACTCTCAGTCTCAATATTGTGACGTACAACTATATCATATATCTCTCTCAATCATACTATTTGTTGCGCAGATCACACTAGAGAGATAACAATAATGCTTCGATTGAGGCAAACACGTATATGAAGATATTTTAACCGAATGTTACTTAATCAAAGGACGACATTTATGAGAAATATAAATGTCGTATAAATTTCAATATAATTTAAATTCACATACATTTCTTTTTCAAACGTAGAAAATATTGTTGTAACATTCATAGCAATTTTTTCCGTGAGATTATTATTTATAAGTCGAACTTTTCGCACCAACTTAATATTTCTGGAAAATCTGGAAATTGTTATTGAGGTCATCATTTCGAATTACAGTAGATTCGTATAGATAAAATGCAAGAAACACCTGCTGATGATATTTTACAGCCGTCGCGCGACAGACAGACTTGTTTTGTAAAAACTTGTCAAGATGCGATATCGCGCGTAAATCACAACGACACAGTGTGTAACGCGATAACGACACGATTGTGTCGCCTGCGAGTGACTACTCATCGGAGTAAAGAGTGATGCACAACGGCAACCAACGGCAACGTGATTGATAGCACATACGTCGGCTTTATCCGCCCGTTATCCTCTACCACTCCGCAATCTGGCTCCCTAGAAAATACCGTGTATCGGGGTCACGTGACAAATTTATTTTCAGCCGCTCTAAGAGCACCGCTTTCTAATCGCGCCGTATATCGATCGACAATCGTTGATCGAAGGGAACTTATTACTTCGTCACTATTTATCTGTCATTTGAAAGAAAAAACATAGAATCTCTCTCTCTCTGCGTCGATGAGAACGAAAAAAAAGATAGAGATAAAATAACGAGAGGAAGATAGTTTCTCTCCGTATTCTGGAAATATGGATTTAAGTTTGTAAATAAACTCTTTAATAGTCCAGCCACGGCGTCCAATTTACTCTGCGTTCGTGACCACAAGCGTTTTAGAAAAAATGCGACAATGAAACGCAACGCGAAAGAAAAGAAAATCTCCGCGCCCTCCCCTCCCCACCCCTTCCGCCATATTTTTTCCATCCCCGTCCCGCGGCCTGTATACGCCGCGCGCGCACTGTGCAGTTAAGTCAGCGCACTTGCATTCAGCGCGAAGTGATAAAGATGGAAAGTGGCCGGCATTTGCATGTTTATTCCACTTCTTTAATTCCGCGACCGCGCTCTTTCTTCTCCACTTCCCCGTGGCCGAATGGATTCACGCGCAACCACACGCACACGGAAAACTCAGGCACACAGGGGATA
>NW_012026862.1:648805-662784 GCF_000956235.1 Wasmannia auropunctata
CAACCCTTCTCAGGCCTGAATCGTGTTTGCGGTGGCAAAAACCACGGGAATCGTATATTTTGTGTGTTTCGTCGGTCGCCGCTGTTGTTTGATTCATCGTACCTCACCGAGTTTCGACCGCGCGCTAAAGTATTCAAGCTCGACGTCACGTTGAGCCCGTGTCAGACTACGCATTGGGAGATTGCAAATTGAAGATCAGAAATTCGATCAATCGCGGACAATTTTGATCTCAATCCGTTTCGTTTTCAATTGGTAAAATTCTAATCTCCAATTCGCGATCCTCAATCTTCAATGTGTAGTCTGATATGGGCTTCGTGCACCTGTGTCCACCTTAAAATCGATAATACGCACTGCGAGAAAGAGACGTGACGAATCAGGAAGCGCTATTCTTTCCCCCAATCACGTCCCGTCCGCATCTCGCCGACCTTTTAATTGCCAGAATGTCGTTGAAATTTTACACGACGACGAGATATCGATTAGATTCAGGTATGCAGATTGACGAATGTATACAATTGATTTCTGTTACGTGATTAAGGCCAAGAGAGCTATGTGGCTATCTACATAAATAATACAAATCACTTTTAATCTATCCCGTTTTGATATTAACTCCATTCTCCTCTCATCAAAATGCCATTTCGATCAAAACTTGCCGTCGCGATTACATCGATTTTTTATTACGCGATTAGGATCGAAATTTTAGGGTAATCTCTATGTAAATAATATATAAATCATTTCGGGGATTTGACATTTTCTTACTCTCATAATTCATTTCCCGCAACATTATTTCAATTGGATTGTTATCACCGAGAAAGATAACATAATGTCGTTTATTTGCAGACCCATTTCGTTCGGTTTTCATGCACTTAATCCGGAAATTTGTGACAGCTCTTCAAACCGTCGCGTGTCACGAAAATCTGATTTGAATCCACCTTCGACTAAGCTTTCGCGGCGTCGAACGTTCGATTCCGTTCGAATCTGAAACGCAAGAATATTTCGCCGATATATGCACGTACGGATACGCGCTCACATTTGCGATCTTTCGCGCAAACTTCCGTGCGACGGAATACACAACGCGCCGACCGTCGCTCCTCTCGTACGAAGTTTCCGCATGCGTAGACTCGTTAATCCTCGCGGAGCGCAGCCACCAGAGATGGAAGCTATTAGAAGTTTTCGATTCGGCTTGTTAATTATCCACGACTTGATTTCTCGCCGCGTCGGAATTCACGCACAGCGTGACTGCAGCGACGATTTAATCCCGCGCCTGGAACTTCATCGTTCACATCGCCGAGTGTGGATCGAAGATGTAAGACGCGCAAGTACGTCCTCTCAATCGTACGCCGTAATTGATAATCGCTCAAGGGAAATCTTACACTGTTAGACATTTCTATGGGAATTTTCAGATATACGTGTGACTAAAGCTTTGTGCAGTTACCGTTCCTGAAATTTACTAAACGGGAATAAAAATTTTAGAAGAAGTAACTGCATAAAGCTTTAGTCACATGTCTCTAAAAATTCCGTTATAGTTTAGTAATTTGCAGTAACTGTAACTGAAAATTAACGAAAAAATTATAAAATTTTTTATCGGTTTATTAATTTTAACATATATGCAGATTATAATTACCTTGACGCATAAATAGTAAGATAATGTGAGCGAGGTATGTTTATGCAAACAACTGCATACATACGTGACGTGTGTTATATGGTATGCTCAATATATCAAATGTATATAGTCAAAAAGTATTTTATAATTATAGTTATAAAGAGTTATATTTGAGTGTACATACTTTTTGACTGTACATTTGATATATTGAGTATTATTATATAGCACACGTATGTACACGGAAAGAACGATTTTGTTGAAAGATCTAAAAATTTTGCTAAAAACAGATCTGAAAATAATTTTTTGTTCATTCATCAAAATAATTTGATGGAATGTTAAAACTGATAAGCATTGCTATAAAACGTTTTGATATTCTAGTAATCATTTTGACTTTTACACAAAATTATTTTGATTGTTGAACAAAATTATTTTCAGATCTGGATTCAGCAAAATTGTTCTTTCCTTGTACGCAATTGTTTAAACATACTTCGTTCACATTATTTTATTATTTATACGCCAAAATAATTATAAACCATACATATATGTTAAAATTAATGAATTGATAAACAATTTTTTTTTCTCCTTTAATGAGAATACTGCATATAATCTATACACACTTAGTTATTTGTGTAAACATACTTCGCTCGTATTATTTTATTATTTATATATCAAGAAGATAAATAATATAAGCAGCATTATTTATTAAAATCATCACTATTCTTTGTCCACCTTTCTCCGTCCGTGAGCTTATTGCGAAAGAACGTCGTTTCCACAAGCCACATTGCGCAACTTTTTCCAGTTACGATATCTTAAATTTCCGTTACCATTTCATTACCAGTCATTTTAAGAAACCGTTTATAATTTTGCGGTACAGTATCGGAATTTTTGTTACCATTTAATAATTTTAAAAACCCGTTTATAATTCTACGATACAGTATCAGAATTTTAAGAGAAATTTAATAAATTTGCTTTGAATGTTAAAAATTTCGTGTTCAGCAACCTATAATTTCGTAAAATTAAGTTACTTCAGTACCTTAAATCTCGTGGAATTTTCCGAACATTTTTGACAGTATATAACAAGAATAGTAAATAAAGTCGATTTGTTGAAAGATAAAGGATTAATTCATTTAAGATATAGAAATCTAAATTATATTGAGAATTAATTTATGTAGCATCCATAAAATAATTTCCAACATAAAATGTATAAGAAAATATGTCTTTATAGATATTTAAAAAAAAAAAAAAATTCACACTTCGATTTAAACAAATGGACATATGGATTTAAGTAAATTGTAGAAGATTTGCACCTTCGTTGAAACTCCGACATTCTAACCGCCAAAAGCTTACATGTGCACAAACCAACCCTGGCTTTGGCAACCATTCGATCAGATATCGGACACGTGTGGTATGACCACGTGGCCAAATTCCATGACATTTCGCAAATTACTGAAATTCCGAGAAATTCCCGTCCGCCGTCGGCCTCCAGAAACATCGCCGTGGACCGCAGGATTTCATTAGTGTTCTTACACTACGTGAGATGCGTCAGCCGCAATTCCGCGCGATTTCAAAAATTTCAGCAGGTCGCGCCGGTCACAAATCGCGGATGTCCGCGGAGGAAACGAGATATACAAACTGTACAATTTTTTTAATTAAGCAACGTGTGTTTCATAGCGCGTTTGGCGCATAAACAAAATTTCGGGCAAATGAAGAGGAGCAGGAAGGGAGGGGAGGAGAGAAAAAAATATGCGTCCGCGAGGGGATGCGTTAGATTTACGTATACACGGGATTTGATCCGCATCGCGAAACGCAAAATGTCGCTCTAATTCGCGAGCTAAATCTGGAAGCGCGCGCGCGATCGAGACCCATTGATCATAAATCGCGGTTGGAAATTTCGTTGACCCTGACGCGAACGCTACGCTTTGGACACATCGGAGCCCCGGCGTCATGGGAGAGATCAATGCATCATTTTGCGCGCGCGGCGCGGCGGGATGGCAGAGAGTGAGTCAAAAAGGGCCGGCATAAATCTTCGACCTGCGAGAATTTTTATGACGCCGTTACGCGCGCCCACCCCGCCGCGCCGAAAGGCGCCGATCCATTTTGCACCTGCATTAATGACGCCGCGCCGCGCCATATGGGTATGCATGTACATACATATAAATATCGCGGCGCCCGAAATAATATTTGCGCGGCGCGCGAAATCAATTACATTCCCAATGAATCACGTTATCGGGATCTACACACCGCGTCGCCGCCGACCGTCCGCTCTGACCGATGAAAATTACGTTTTTTTTTTTTAATGAAAATCTGAATTATTTCAAGGCACCAGCGTTTTATAAATAATCGCGATATCGATCCTATCCGCGGATGAATTCATTCCTCTCCTTACCACAAAAGTTTTCTATCATCTTTTTACGAGGTTTACTTTCTACCTGTGAGATATCAAAATAGCACGAGAGCGCGTTGCCACGGCGGCGCAACCTAATGTCACTTTACAAATGAAGGCACGCTATTTTTATTTGGCTAACGCGCGCCGTTTCCATTCCGCGAGTGAATGTCGCGTACCCTGCAGTGTTTTCCCAGTGTATCTCGAGAGGAAAGAAAGGTCAAATTTACGTGGCTCGCTCTGTCAAAGATCGTCGCAGACGGGAGCTTCGTGAGCAAGAGCTTTTTCTACACTTCACATTCAGGATGGTTTCATTTTAATCCCATTAACGTCCGCAAAACTACATTAGATCGCGTTGAATACCCGTTACCTCTCTTTCTCCCAAATGGAGTTCTTCTCTTAAGCATATATACAGCGGAGAATTAAACTGCAATCAGGTGTCAAGGTCCGATAAACATTTACGTCCGATGCTCGTGGAATTCATTTCTTCAACCGCTCCCTAAATAATGCGCACGATGCATTCTCTCCCAGGACCGGCGGTGGCGTGCGAGAAAGTGGACTGCTGCATATGTAAGCGCGAGACGGTTTTGATTACCGCGGTATGCTCGGCTATGCCAAGTAGGAATCCCGGATTTACGCACGCGAGTGGCCCGTTCCCCGAGCTGGCTGCAGCGGGCGTGTGTATACGCCTCGGTAATCTCACCGCGGCCGAATAGTTGAGCTTTCAGGCAAACTTTGATTGACCGTATGATCGACTTGCTTACCAGAAACTCAGAGCGCCCGCCTAAGCAGCTGTTCGCTGCTGCTCGGCGATTAGTTAAACCGGTCGCGCGAATATCTGTCCTATAAATCTCGGCTATCGCCGGTCGAATCGCTAAATTGCATCGCTATATTGATTCGTGTAACGGCATTTGTGAAAACGTCGGCAAACGAAAATGGCAGGGACGAAAAAATTTTATTAATAGCGTTCTCTCTATATTAAGCTGTAAAAGAAACTATGTATTTCGTTAAATTCGGCTAAATTGCATATCATTTAAAATTCACGTGTCTATTTTGTTGCTTCATTAAAACGATTATCTGGAGTACTATTGTAAACTGACATATTTTTTACTCCGACTTTCACTCTCAAAATATTTTTAACTCGCAAGAGAAAACTTTTCTTCTGGATTATTCACGGAAATAAATCGTTCGCTCAACTGATGAGATTTATTAACACAGGCGATTCTTAAATATGAATATTATACCGAGAATTCCGATTTAGTACGCAATGTGGAATGCATACGGTATATATTCGTTTAACTTCCTGAAGATAGCGTCGCGAGATATTCATGTCCGGTACGAAAAGGTACCGCAGAAATGACCTACAGGACACACAGTGAATATTTCAGAAGAGCTTGGAAGATTCGTATCAAATATTCAGAAGTGTTATTTTCGTCAAAAATATCCATGTTATTTTAAACAATATGTTCTAGCTTTGCCCTCGTTTCAACTTGCATGCAGATTATGAAAGACAAAATCTATTATGGATTTTAATATAAGTATCCTTAAAGAGATAAAATAACTAGAATTATCTAATGTACAAAAAAATATAAACTTAAATAAATTTAGTAATAAATAAAAGATATAGAAATGACTAAAATTTTTTGTAGATTACGACCTTTTTTGTTTTATTATACTAAAAAAATTTGATATTTCAAAAATTTTACTGCAAATCTTTAAATATTTATATATACATATTGACACAAATATATATTAATAATTTGTTTATCTATCGACCATTTCGAAAGTGCTTTAACACGCGCGCGCGTTCGCGTCTTTCTCCGCGTGTATATCGTCATTTATTTCAGTTGCACGAAGCTACGCAATGTTTTCTCTATTCGGCTGTTAGAAAACATTCAGTATTCGTGCAACCATTTGTAAAATTGCCTCGGCGTTTGCTTTCGTATTTCGATATTTCCGTCCGCCTTGTTCGCGTTTGGATCCAAACGTCGAGTCCGGCCATTTCACGCTTGTTGAGCAGCGGACAACTCCGCAATTTGGGTAAAGGACCGTATCGAGTGTGGAGTTCAAGAAATTTCTAGTTTCGTTGTCAAACTGCTCGTGGCAAATTAAGATAGAGAAAAAAATGTCAAAATACATAATTCTGATAATATAAAGAAACATAACAAAAATAGAAATATAATAAAAAAAATAATAATAATAACTTTATTTATGTGCACTGAAGAAGCGTGAAAGAACAGAAAACAATAAGACATAATATAAGAACATGCATATGCAATAGACGAAGTATCAGCCTAATGCAGTCTAAAAACTTTAATCTAAACCTAAAACTAATTACAAGTAATATTATGACAGTAAAGTAATGTTAAACGCTAAGAGAAGATATAAAATGAATTACAAAATAAGCTGACAAATATAAAAATATAAAGTAAGTAATATAAGTTAAATAGATGATAAACAAGAAGTAGAGATGAAAAATATATACAAAATGAGACAAATATAAATAATATAAAATTATAAGATGATAAATAAGTAAAAAAAAATGCACTAGCAGCATGTAATAAAATAATGTAATAATCACAAAGAGTATAGAAATAATAGCAGATAGTAACAGTTATATATCCACAATATGGTCAGTAATATTTTTGTCCAAATCTCCGATGGGAGAACGTTCGATTAAAGTTGTGGAAAAAATACGGCGCGGTGGAGAAAAACCGCGCCGAGAGGTGACTTAATCCGCAACGAGGAATTACTTATTTTCTCAGTTGTCGCGAGCGCGGCAGCTAGGAAGCACTTTCTCTCTCTCTCGCTCTCTCTCTCTCTCTCTCTCTCTCTCTCTCTCTCTCGCTCTATGTAGCTGCGCAAATATCGCGAGGCTTTCGAATATTTAGAACGCAGAAGCCCGCAATTCCCACTGGTAAACTGGTTTGCGCAGTAATTTCAATTATCGTATTGCATGGAGATTCGTCTAACTTCTCCTTCATAAATACATTAGTGTTAGTGATTTAACGCGGATGTGCAAATATCCGGGTAGTCGGGCACTCTCAGTCGCTACCGAAAACTTAGCAGGCAAACCTACCCCCGCCGGCCCAGGCCCGCGGTACACGTCGGCAGTTTGAAAAGGCCATTCATTCGGGTAAATATTTGGACGGCAAGAAAACAGGCAATTCACAATTTCCGCCGGGAAAATCGTCTCCTTTCTTTCAAACTCGCCGAAAACAGGTTCATCAAGTTTCCGTACGTTCTACATGAAATTTTGTTATCAACCACCGTACGTGCATCTTACGTGCATCTTACGGCGTGGTCTAAAAATAGTGCAAATATATAATAAAATAGTCAAAAGCCGACTCTGTCGTTTTTACACAGTGAATTGAAAATTTTCCACACGTCGCAAATGTCTCCACTGCAGTCTGTATACAAATGTTCAAGTTTCCACTATTATACATTATCACGAATAGAGATCGTTTTTGCGTATCTATTGCATTAAAATTTGAAACGGCTTTTTTTCTACAGCGGTCCGTAATGCAGTTCCAACTAGAAATGCAACGCGTGGCTGGAGGCTGTACGAATCCCTCCCGAGAAACGCGTTACATTTTTCAGCGTCTTTAGCCGGAAAGACATATTCTCGCCGCACCGCGAAAATTTCATCTTCAGCTTCGTAGTGCTTCTCTCTCTCTCTCTCTCTCTCTCTCTCCTCTCTCTCTCTCTCCTCTCCTCTCCTCTCCGGGCTTAAGAAACTATTCGTCGAGGTAACGGGGTGCTGCCAATGCTACCAGTTGCGTGGTAGGAGTGAAGGAGCGACCCCGAAAGAGCGCGCGCCGAGCTTAATCCCGTCGCCCTGGAAAAGTTCCGCGCGTTTCCGCGGAGATTTTCCTCCGCAAACCATCTCTCGCCGCGACGCGCTCTCATTCGTCCGACGATTCACATTGCAGACTCCGCCGTAATTCGCGACCCTAATAATCCCGTCCCGCACCGCGGCCGCGAAGTATCCACCCCTCCCCTCCCCCCTTCCCCCCTTATTATGGAAAATCGGCGCTGAGAGCGGCAGCCGCGTTTAATCTGCTATAAAATCGATGCGAACGCTGCAGCTTGAATGCATCGCGTACATAATGAATTAGCATTCATCATGGGAACAAAAACTACGGAATATGTAATTGGGAGATTAAGATATTTCGCTTGTTTACAATAATTCAATGCGCGATGGTGCGCAAGTGTCGGTGAAATTTCTGATATCTTAAACGTTAGCGTATTAGTTTTACTTCGGAAGAACGAGCGCCGCGCGCGCCGAGTTCTCCTAAATTAGTTACTTTCACGCGTTTCCTCGTTTTTTTTTTTTTCGGCAGGTATCCGCAGTCCAGAGAGGAGCGCGCCCCGGTAAACACGTTCTGGAACACGTTCCGACCATGTTCGCGAATAATCGAAGCAATATATCTTTCGAAACTTCTTTTTTTCCTTCCGTCTCACATTTATAATATAACAACGGTAGCAAAGTTCAGCCCTGCTGCAGTTTGCTCGAATACCCCCGAGGCGAAATCAAAGATATATCATGTACTATGCAGCACGTCGCTCATAAAATCAGAGCCGTTCCGGTAAGCGCGGCTCCGACGGCGCATTTTGAGGTCGAAAAAAAGCCATAAGTGCTCAACTTGCAATCTGCGTTGTAATGTAACCAGATTATTCCGCCGTCGCATAAATACACGCGGAAATGCAATTGTTCATGCACGCTGCACTCGCGCACAGCGAATCTGTGAAATTGGCAGCCTTCCCGCCGCGGTTGATACTCGCGTAAAACATGTACTACCTTAAGCATTAAAGAAACACATCTGTTAAAGCCATTAGGAGAATCACGTTAACATAATTCCCGTCTCGTCTTCAATCTGCGGTTAATTTTTCATTAGCAAAATTTTGAATTATGAGGTAATGCGCTTCTGCAGGTGAAATTAAATTCCCGCTAGGAGGTGGAAACGAAATCTTATCTCGGGACTAAATTCAAGAGTACCTTGACAGTTTATTTTCCGTCGAAAGTTATCTAGGAAGATGCTAGGTAGTGTCGAACGTTAAAAAAATTTAGTTATAAAAGCGGCGAAGTAATCAGACTTCGCGCTCTGAGAAAAATTCGCCTTGAGATTTATCAAAGATTTCGCAAAACGACGAAAGAGGACACGGTGTAAATCTCGGGGTGGGGAAACTCTCTATAAAAAGGAAAAAGCGGAGTACGTAATGTTCAGGTCAAAGTGCGCGACCAAGGGTGCACGCTTATTGGTTGTAAAACGAAAACCCCCATCTGTCCACGATATGAGCCCTAAAAATCGACTTCTGCCACCGATCACCGGTAATAAGTCACCTAGCCGATTCGACGGCCTAGCGGTGCACCTAAAGCGCGAACTGTTCCGTAGAAAAATTCCTACATAATGCGACGCGCTGCGCTCGATTGTAAAATAATCTAAAAAAAAAACAAAATAAAATATCCACAGAGAAAAAAAGTTGTTAAAATAACTAAATACGTTTCGTTGACAGTTTTTCTTCGGTTCAATTATATGTTTTTGAATTAAACATTCATCGATAACATTAACATGATATTTTTGTGAATTAACAAATATTTCTTTGACAACCGCCAAGTACAGTTGAATCAAGAAAGATTCATTTGATTTTACAATTTTTCTTTCTCAGTGTAAATATAAGATACTAACAACATCTTATGTCTGATAAATATCCCTTTCTGAATTAAATTGCAAAAATACACAGATAATATTGAGACTATAAATGCTACAATTTATATAATTAATAATAAATAACGAACGATGCCGTAATACACGATAATACAGGATACTCAGCCGTAATGTATGATAATAGAGGATGATACACCCTTTCATTTTATTGAAGTGGGATTTCCGCATTTCCCTCGAGCTTTCCTTTTAAATCCGTGTTTGCGCGCAGATCAAAGCGCAAAGTCCGTCCCGGCGAAGAAAAATGACGCGATAAGTTCCGCGTTTCGCCGTCGCGAAGAATATTGCGATAACGATATTACTGGCACTTCGCGGAACGAAGCTTAATTTCGTTGCAGCACTCGAGCTAATGCTAATCGATGGCGAAATTCTGTGGCGCTCGTAAATTCCGAAATGAGATCAACAACTTCCTCCCCCGACATCAACAGGCTGAAGAGAAATTCGGGGTAGGGCTCGCGCCGATCGAAGGAAACGACGAGCGGAGGAAAGAAGGGAAGGATGGAGAGAGAGAGAGAGAGAGAGAGAGAGAGAGAGAGAGAGAGAGAGAGAGAGAGAGAGAGAGAGAGAGAGGGTCGGTGGACGACTGAGGTGCAGCTGAAATTTTTGGCGTTTTATGCGAACGCCCCGAGTATACGGCACTGTTTTTCGTGTGGCAGCTGGCTCGCATGGCGGAACAACACTAAACTCAAGAGCCAGGACCGACGTGGTGCAGCCTTATCGGCGCGCGCGCTCGCCTTATTTTTAATAAAAACTACGACGGAGGGGAGGGGGGAAGGGGATGGGTGCGAGATTAAAAAATTCACCGGCGCTCGGAGGCACTCGATGGCCTCGTAACTTAAAATTAAGAAAATTAGGAAGCCGCACGGACCGGCTGAGCTCGCGAAACCGCTTGTATCCTGTTCTTAGGAATTTAATAGTGATCACTTAGCGAATGATGCACCTGTCATCGATACGCCGCCGAATTTCATTCCGCCATTTCTTCTGTATAAGCTGAATTTTTACGATAAGCTTGAGCTCAATGGTATTACAAGAAATTAAATGTACGATGCAGTCAGCATGATAAATTAACTACCATGTATATTTATATATAGAATGTTATAAAACTAATTTTAATTGTACAACATATACTTGGCGGGCGTGCCACGTCCTCGGGATAATGTTAATTCTACTATCAACGTCGCGCAAATCTTAGTATTCGGTAGTGAAGTTGCGAGAATTTTGCGCGAAATGAACAAACTTGGTGGAAACCGGGGCCGGTTAAGTTTCCTACTTTGTCTATCATACCGCGCGACAGTCGGAAACATCAAAAAAGTGAAGAACGCGGAAATTACGCTCGACACGTGAAAGCCGGCACGGGCGCGGCAGAGCCGGAAAAAAATGTCGTGAGCTCAGCAAACGTTTCTCTCGACGGTAAATATGTATAACTAATGACCAGTACGTTACGTAATAACAATGTTAATTAACAATTCGCATATACTTAGAGTTATCGGCGTTCTCGATTTAAACGGACGAATTTAACAAGCGTCTGACACTTTTGCTTTGATTCTTTTATATCTTCTCTAAGAAAGAAAGTGAAGAAAGTTCAAAGAAAGAAAGAAAGAAAGCTATATTCTCACCGGAAATACCATCGTAGGTCCACCATTCCTCCCAGCTGGCTTCGGATTCTGTAAATAGAGACATAAAGGAATATCAGTAAAAGGAAAAAAAATCTCGTCTCTCTAAAATATTAACATATAACCGCCTTCTAAATTCTCGTGTGTAAATCGTTCTAAGCTGTATATGGCCAGTACCGAGAGGTAAATCCGCGCGTACGTTGCGCGTTTAGATTGCGAGGGCCGCAATTTTCTTTCTCGTACATCTCGCCCGGAGAGCAATTGCCGAGAGCCCGCAGACACACGTATACGGCGGGGGAAAACTTTGGAGCTCCATCACTGCGTCCGAAGACGCCGGCCGGTGCATCGATCAATTGCAGTTGCGGATCGGGGGGACGATCGGTCAATCGATTATCGCGCGGCAGAATTCTAAGGCGGGCGCTGCTCTCTCGAATTGTGCCACGTGGTTTTATGCGCGTCGGACATACCAGAAGTGCGACGGGTCCACGCTGTCGCACGTGCACACACTCGGGAAACTTGCGCCCCGTCTCTTTCTCTTCCTTCTGTCTCTCTCTCTCTCTCTCTCTCTCTCTGCTTCTCGCAGCCTCTCTGATCGTAGCTCGACCCTCATCCCGCTTTAGACGTTGACCCATATTCGATTATCTGGATGCATGCCATCCAACGCCGTACTGCAAACTAATTGCTTCAAATTGGAAAACTTTCTCGGGCTATCCCGGATCGCCGCCTCGTCCGCGCTCCCTCCCTCTCTCACTCTCATTCTCTTTGTCTCTCTTCAATTTCTGTCTCCCTCCCTCACTCTTTCTCCCCCTTTCTCCCTTTCCATTGTCAATCTCGGCATTCCTCTTCTCGCTCCCACAAGCGATATTTATAGGTGTCTACTCCGTTTCAACGTTCATGATCCATTGGCCGTTACGGACTAACCAACTCGTGTCTATAATATCTGACGCGCCACATGTTTATCCGCGTGTACGACGTGCAACACGGCACGGCATACATTGCTTGATTGTACAGCGTACACACCTTAATGGGACCGACGCAGGCACGCGTTCTACGCTATAACTGCGCGATTAAATATCGGTCTCGTCCGCATGCGATTTGCATGACGTTTCCGGCAACACTTTGCGCCACGTTACGATTCGGGGAATTTATATAAAGAAACATCGTCAAAGAAACGCTGGGCGAGACGCGAATATAAATTAACGCGGTTGTATACATCGATCTCGGCGAGTTTATCGGGGCCGTGAGCTCCCCCTCCCCTCCCCTCCCCTCCCCGTTCGAGATAAATGACTTATATCTGAAAACGTCGTAGGAAAGTCCCCGTGTCCTCTCATCCCCCTTCCCGCCCACCGTAGCGTGAAGGAAATCATTTTACAAGTATCGAAATCTGCCATCGCGCTCGCGTGTTATGACCGGCGGAGAATTGATGCGCTGTCGTCACGTGAAATCGGGTTCCTTATACGTAGGTACGCGAGGTGAGAGGAAGAGAGAGAAAGAGAGAGAGAGAGAGAGAGCGAACGTGTGAACTTTGGCTGTCAAGCGCCGAATACAAATGGAATACGCGATCGCGGTGGAATGCGCTAGCGGAGAATGCGCGACGGGATCGACAATCGTGCGGCGGCTTATGCGCGCATCGTGCATAATCGATAGTGACGCCTGTCACTGTCACGCTCGACGGATGATATCATCAGATCCGAGCGCGTTGCACGCGGCAAATCTTGGAACGCCGACATTAGGATCGGTTGTCGAGAACGTGCAGCCGCGAGCAAGTCGAACGCGCGAACGGCACGCTCGCGCCATTTTTGCTAAATCTATCCCCGATCTCTATGACTGCATATTCAGGCATCGTCCGCAGATCGTTGGAGATAATACACCGGCAGAAGTGGGTGACTCATTGTCAGTAACTCGCAAACGTTGTTGACTTTAATACAACGAAATTACATGTCGAATTAATCTCTCATCTTGACGGACGGCACATTTAGTTTTGCCTCGCTATCTTCAGCCGTCCAATAATATGTTTTTATTAAAACGACAGTTTTGACTCAATTCTCGCGGAATAAAACAGATGAGTTTCTTTACGACACGATGAAAAAGTTTATTAGTCTCGTATAACTCCTCCCCCCTCCCCCCCTTCCTCCCCCCCGACCGAAGTTTTCGACCGTGACATTTCCTCCGGCGCGGATATTTTAGGACAACGTCGCGTCGCTCGATACGCCTAATTTGAATATTTCATTTGCGGAAGACTTGTTTTCTCGGCGGAACATTCCATCATTCATCGCACGTTTTATATTCAGACTGTTTCTGAACGCGAAATGCTCGATGCATACGGAAAAAAAAACATATTTACAGAGAGAGAGAGAGAGAGAGAGAGAGAGAGAGAGAGAGAGAGAGAGAATAAATACTCATAGATGAAAGAGCAAACTAGAACACCTGTATATATCGCTCTGCATTCAATACCGTCGCTTTCATCCGCGTGAGGAAATTTTTCTCGCCGCCGCATGACGCGCGTCGCTGATTTTCACCATCGCCGGTACCACGTACGAAGATGAAAACGGCGCTATCCTTCATCCGGCCGCAATTTTAGACGCGTATTTGAACGGTGTTTCCTACATTGGTGACACGTGATAGTTTTGTGCAATGCGCTATATAAATATAAAAAG
>NW_012026862.1:662804-727245 GCF_000956235.1 Wasmannia auropunctata
GAGAGAGAGAGAGAGAGAGAGAGAGAGAGCGCCGCATTTCGCGGACCATAGTTTTTACGACGAGAATTACGTCGAGAACTCGCAGTTGATTCTCTTTCTCGTGGTAGAAAACTTTTTCTTTTTCAATTTTTGTGCAACACACAGTACGCCAGATATATCTAGCGCACACATCGCGTTTCGTCAAAGTGACAAATCGATAATTTCGTCAGACCGTCGAGTCCATCGAAGTTAACCATTAACACGCTGGCTCGCATACGCGAGGATACGTTTACGAGGTGCTTCCTGGCGGCGTCATTTCGATTATACGATAGGCGTTTATCGCGCCTGGATCGTGCACGTCGCTGCACACGAGCGATCACGAATGCGCGCGATACCCAGATACTTATGTCCGACGTAGCGCACAGAGGAGTATCGCCTAAATGATAACAAGGGCTTGTCGCATATCTTAGAGCATATACATTAGAGCCATACCTACTGTATCATCTGGCTAGTAACATATTCCTGAGGTCGCATAGAGACAAAAATGCTAATTCCAAAATGTGGACAGTTTTCATTACAACAGTTTTCAAATTGGCATTTAACGATAACCAGGTCGAATTCCTGAAATCATTTAGAGACGAAAATTCTATGCCAAAATGTTGAGACCACAATAGTTTTCAAATGGCAGGCTATTTAAAGGCCACGAATTTTTAATAACTGGCTTTAAATAACCAATTGTTCAAAACTCGTGATTGACTTTCAAATAGCTTGCCGTTTGTAAACTATTGTAGTCTCAACATTTTGGTACTAGAATTTTCGTTTCTAATTGACTTCAGGAATCTGTTATTAGCAGGTGATGCGATAAGCCTGCGACGTCCTGTATATGTTCTGAGAACGTCGGGAAGTCTTTCGTATTGACAGCGCGTTTTAACTACACGGAAAGAACGATTTTGCTGGAAAATTAAAAAAAAAATCTAAAAATAATTTTTGTTAGAGCACCATCGAAATAATTTTGTTCAAAAGTCAAACTGATTGTTAGAATATCAAAATTTTTTACAGCAATGCTTATTATTTTTGAGTTTCCAACAAAATATTTTGATGGTGCTCCAACAAAAATTATTTTCAGAATTTTTTAAATCTTCCAGCAAAATCGTTCTTTTCATGTATGAAAAACTCTTTCCTGTTTTGTGACTCGCAGTCGCACCCGAGAGCTTCCTCAATGTGGAAAAAGGGGAGAGTATACTTTTGATAATCACGACAATCTACGACGCACTCAAAATTGCGCTCCTCTGATGCACGCGTCGATGGCTGACCTGTTTCTGACCGTACTACTTACGTTAAGTAGCAGCGAGATGCTACGAGAGAGAGAGCGAATCTCACTTGCTTCGCTCTTTCTTATTTCTCCCACTTCTTTCGCTCTTTGTCCTCCCTTTTTCTTCCTCCTCTACTTGTTTTCGCGTATCTCGCTTTACTTGCATTATAAATGCGACATTATGTTGTATAATAACGCAGATGCGAAACATTTCCCTGATTATCTTTTCACGCTAACTGCGGAAAGACCAACGCGCATGGCAAATGTTCTGGGCACGAATTTAACAAGCCGCTTAAACAGGATGTGTCGGAATAGTTTATCTTCGCGCGGAAAATCCGTCGGAATTTCTCTTAATTACAAGATAAATTTGAATCTTAAAAAAATAAAATAAACGGAAATGCACATGGAAAGACCGGTTTTTCCTAAAGTAAATATCTAAAAATTTAATTGGATCTGAAAACTATTTTGTTAGACCATCCTACCTAAATAATTACGTAGGAACAAATTGTTTGCTGGAATGTCAAAACTTTTTGCAACATTACCCTGTAATGCTCGAGCGTCATACGTAATTATTTTAATAAACCAACAAAAACTATTTTCAGATCAGTTTTTAGCTTTAAATATAATCAGCGAAATCATTCTCTCTTTAATTAGCATAAACTACTTAAATATATATTGTATGCATAATAAAAATCATTTAAATGTCACTCTGAATATTCTGCAGTCACTTAGTTTATATTACTTCAATTATTTCGCTATTCGCAAGAGATGTCAAGCGCCATCACAAACTTATATACATTTTTTTAATAACGATATAATTTAATTATATAACTGTATAACAGTATAATTTAATTTTATCACTCTATAAAATATGTACAACAGCTTCGGATTAAATTAAAATATGAGAGGCAGTTTATTTAAAATATAAACGTCGAAAATGTTGTAATCGTTAGACGAGCGACGCGCGACAATATTTCGCACAATTCATAACAATCCAGTTTGGGCATTATATACACTTTCAGCGGCAAGAAATAAACACTGAAATAACAGTTAAACGGAGAAATATTGTTACGGGTGCTGTGAACAGCGTTTCACGGACAAAGCGTTAGGTACGTGGAAAACTCTCTGAACGGAAATAGAGAGAGAAAGGCAGAGGGAGAAAAGAGAGAGAGAGAGAGAGAGAGAGAAAGCAGAAGAGAGAAAGGAAAAGATTAGTTCATAGTTGTCCAAGGACGAATTATGCAATTACGTGTGCAATGAAAATCTGGCGACTACAAGAACGTGCCCAAGGGCGGTCTCGCATGCATACCCGCTCGGATGCGTGTACGGCCGCATGGAAATTGCATGCGAGTTAAAGGGAGCCTCGCCTCGGGCGAACGTTTACGCCAATTTCTCCGTCCGCCTCGCGGTAAGAGCGCCGCCGCGCCGCGTATCCGTACCGGCAGGTGCGAGCGCGCTTACACAGTCCACCCACATTCGGCAAATTGTTACTCTTATTACGCGCGGAATCGATAGCGCGCCTATTCCGCCGCGCTCTCCTCGCCATTATAATACGCCACTTTCCCTTCTTCTCCTCCTCCTCCTCCTCCACCTCCTCCTCCGTATATCCTCTCCTTTTTCCACCGGAAAAACAACCCGCGGCGTATCCTGACACGTGTATCGGACCGCGCGCGCATTCGCCCTATAAGGTCGGCGGAATAACTTTCCGCGCGAGGCTTTCAATAATTCATGCCACGTGCCACCGCCGCCGGAGATTCCGCGGCGAGAAGTACGCAACAGAAAATTGATCCTATATCGGAGAAAAAGAAAGTTGCAGCTCCAACGCAGGAATAATCAGTAATCTCATCTTAATTCCCTAAGACACGGAAGATTCTGGCCCGATGCGGAAATTAATGAATTTGTTCGTTTCATGCAGCATGCTAATGTGAGCTGCATGATCGTTCGCAAATAAACGTGACTTCTCTCTCCCGTCGGTGAAGTTCGAGCCCTGCATCGCGAAGTTCCTCCCCCCCCCCACCCTCCTTCGGTTCGATTTTTACCGCGAACGAGATACCCACGAGTAAGCCAATTTTACAGGCGCAGCGCGATAGGATGGGGTGATATTGCCGAATCAGGGGGAAGTGTTTGCGCTAAATTAATTTCGGGTCAGGCGCGAGCAAAGACACGTATAACGTGTGTGTAGTGAACAAAGTGAAACAAAATTGAATCACGGATCGAAAGTGCGGACCTGTGAAGGGGAAGGGGGAGAAGGGGGGGACAAGGATGAGTGCACCGGGACGAGGGGGGGGAGCAGAACTAACGCACGCGAGGCTGTGTTAAAGCACCGCGGTTCGGATAATTTAAGTAAATATTTCGTGATATAAATGAAAGGCACGTGAGCCAGATACTGATTAAACATTAAAATTGATCGCCGTGGAGCCATACGAAATTACAGTCCACAAATGCCGGCGCGCCGTTTCGCAAGATAAGACTCGGCAAATAACGGTGCAGATACTATCGCCCCGGTGCCTCTTTCTTTTATCAAGGGGCATATCAAATAAGTCTATAACTAACCAACTGTGTAAGACCGTATCACGGGGCGAGGCTATTCCGCCGATCGGGGCGCATAGCGCACGAAATATTTTCACGAGATACTAATGGGAGTTTCGCGATGGAGGATGCAAGACGATTCTACGAGAAGCTCTCCCCCTCCGAGCATCGATAAATTTAACCCTCTGCGTGAATCTCTTAATATCGATTTCGTAAAATTCCAATATCACGAGCTTCTTATGTATACAGTACGTTGTGTTTCGCTGATGTAAATACTTTTTTTAAAGTAGGAACGAAATCTCTTCCGCGGGAGAATTCCAGGGGAGAGAGAGTTCTGATATTCCGTTACGGGATTAATCGATAACAGCCCGGCGCGGCGCGGCGCGGAGCGGCGTGCCGACGATCCCGACACGTGATAATTCCGCGTAATTCTATTCGTACGTACGCGGCGCGAAATTACCGGAGCCACCTTGAACGACGTGACGTGGAAGCGGAACGAGATCATCCCGCGCGCCCCGGCTAATTTTCTAATACTTATTCTTCTATTACAGCACAGGGGTACGCTCGCTCGCTCGCTCGCGCGCGCGCGCGCGCGTCCGCGCGTTACCATATTACCACACTCGTGATCTGAATACATGCATATTCATCCATACGTCTTTATAACGGCCGGGCCGCGCGCAACGCTGGCTAAGGACTCCCTTTTTTGCATAGAGAGCCACCCCCGTATAAACGGATAAATTCAAATTGAAGCAGCACAAAAGTGTAAATGAACTCCGCGCGCCCGAAAAGGGCCGCTTGTCCGGGGCGCCGTCGACACGGATGACTTTAAAGGGCCCCCGGACGGCCTTTGCGTATATACGGCAGCCTCCGGATTAAAAGATGAAAAGGAGTACAAGCGTCGACGTACCCGCTCGCCGGACAGTTAATGACCGACGCTGTACCTTCCTTCGCGTATTTAAACGACCCGCGTGTAAATTTCTTTTTATAATGAAGCTCGCTACAAAAGCTTGAGGGTCAACTTCATTCTAACAAGCTTTTCCAAACTATATAAAAATCTCCATGAAAATGCGATACTACCTCAATTTCCTCGTGATATTTTATGAAAAAGTCTCCTTCACATTAGAATTAAGATTGCGTAGATATACGCGTCTTTCCAACGCACAATTCCGACTTATCTCGCCGAGTTTACAATTTATTATTTTTAGACAATTAGAAATATAATGCTTTTTCCACTTTATTAATTATAAAAACATAATTAACATGCTTTGTAATGACGATGATTAAAACGGAAAATGGCACGGGAATGTTTTCTCTCCGATGTCAATTTTTCAACGTACATCAAAGCCGGCACACTCCTCTCGGACGAACTTTGGATTAATCGCGAAATATATGGGGGGAAGGGGGTAACAAGCGGGTCGTAAACGAATTCCCTGCTACCTCTACGCTACGCTCCTCGCGAAGTGTCGGAGGGGCGTAGCGCGAGCGGGGCGTAGAGAAGCGGGGTTCTACTTGCGGCGTTCGTTCGTGCTCGAGCGAAAAGGGGCGCGAAATGGGTTACACAGGGAGGAGAGCACGGGATAGGATAAAGGGAAGGAAGGTGAGAGAGCCGGGGTGTCCAAACGAGTGGCCAAATGTAATTTAAAGAAGGAACGAACTTCATCTCCTACCACCGCACTCCTCGAGCCCACTCACCACCACCACCACACCACCACCGCCCGCCGCCCGCCTCTCCGCCGTCCCATCCTCGGGCAACGACCAGGAAGAAGAAGGCGAAAAGTTCAGTCTGGTTTACAATTCAGCCCGCATACAGCCAGCCGACCCCTTGCCTTCCTTCTCCCTCCTTTCACAGAATCATCATCTCCTTCTCTCGCTTCTTCCTCCCGTCCGTTCCTACTCTCGTCACCGTTCTTGTTTGATTTCGCCAAACTACAGTCCATCTCGAGTTTGCCTGACGCGAGACGCTATATAACGGTGATATCGATCTATGAATAATATTCCCTTCCTTTTACGTCTTCTTTTCGCCATTATCCATCGGTTAACGTAAATGCCATAAGACTTATAATGAATCTGTCTGACAGTCTGATAGACGGACTCTTATATTTTGTATTTTCATATTTTGTGAATAAATGATTGACGTTTATACATATCTTTAATCTTATTATTAATCCTTATTATATCTCTAAGAATATTTATATGATATTAAAAATTGCCATATCTTTTTAATTAATCTTCTTTACATCTTACGTGTATATATATTTTAAAATATATATTTTTATATCTACTTATATTTTAAAGCGAGAAAAGAAAAAAAAATATTGTATAAGTAGAAAGTTGTAGTTAAAAAAAGAGCTTATGATTTTATATTATCTGAAAACTTTTGAGCGCGAGGAAAGAAATTTCCATACTAGTAAATTTATAATTTAGATTAGAGTGTAATAGTACAAAGTGCATTGCAGATAAATCAACTTGAAATTCCCTTAAAAAACATATTTAAATACGACCAGTATATTTACAGTTCGTAATAATGGAATTAATTAAATATAAATGAGAGAAATGATTATAAAGTAAAGAAAAATTATACAGAACACCAAATATAAATATACGAGATAATTTGATTTGACACACTGGAATTAATCATGCAAATAAAGAACTGATTGAAACAATATAAAACATCAATATGACATTTCAAATAATCAAATATCCTGTATTTAATACAATTTCTGTTTGAAAGTGAAGCAAAATCGGTCATGAAGAACCGATGGGAAAACCGTGGCGGAACCGAGACGCGTGCATCCAGCTCCTTCGATATTCACTTAACGTGTGGTTCCAGCAGAACGGATGCGATTCGTTAAGCTTGATATCGCCGTGCACTTACGGCGACAGCGGCAATAAATCGCACACGCGCACGCGAATTCTCAACGCGATTCGAAACGCCGTGTCGGGCGCGTCTGCGTGTGAATAGCATAGCGGGCCGGGCGTCTACGTGTAGCCCGTGTAAACTACTTCTTTACGCGTAATCCACGTAGACGGTGCATAATTCACGCGAACGGCGCCGCTAATGGCCACGCTTCTCCACCTTTCCCTTGTTTTTTAAAAAATAAACACTTTAATGGAAGAAATTAAATTTAATTTACGACTATTTGAATTTTTTCTTCCCCCCGTCGCACTGCTGCTCTTTTGCGTTAGCGAAACGCTAGCTCGGGAATTATATTCGCGAGATAATTTTATTCTGCTACGTGCTTCTGTACACGTGCGGCGCGCGAATCGTAATCGACGAATTTCTCTCAACATTCACCATCGATTAGGCGCTCCGCTTCGAACGCCGATTGCGCCCGCCTCGCCGTCGCGGGAACGCTCGCGCCAAACATAAACTCTTACTACTTGGTGCAGCCGGGATCGAACCGGCGCGGCACGGCGGCGTCTCTAGTAAGTGCGGCCGTAAACACGCGCGCACGGGGTGGTCTCCTTAATCCTTAAAACCTCCGGTCCGCGCCGATTCGTTCCACCGTTCATCCCCGAATTTATAGCCTCCTCGCGATGCGGCGCGACGCCGCCACCGCCGCGCCGCCGCCGCGCCGCGGAGTTCTCGTTTCGGCGTTCTTGCCCTCATCTTACGCGGCGCCGGTCTTCTTATACGAGCGTTTTAGCGCGACGGCCACCACCGTCGTTTCCATTTCCCTGGCGGGCGAAGGGGAAGGGTGTGGAAACAACGAGTAGGAAAAAGAGACGGTCCCGGGGATAAAGGTTCCGCGCGAGTCGCGTTTACTCCGCGTCATCAGCGTAATTGTATGCGAGGGAATAAACAAAACTATAAAGCTCTCGCCGGTTCGGATTACTTTTCCGCAAGTTCTCTCCCGCGGTTCTCTCTCTTCTCTCTCTCTCTCCCCCTCTCCCTCCCTCCCTCCCTCCCTGCTTCTCTCTCCTGCATGTGCTCATTTTTCTTGTTCATCTCTCTCACTCTCTCTTTCCTTTCCTCCTCGCTCGGTTTCTTTGCGTCCCGTGGAATCTCCTTGCGCGCTCCCTCTCGCTCTCCTATCTCTCCGGGGCTTCCGGAATCGAGAAACGCGCGTGTGTGCGCGCGCCAAACTCACACGTGGGCATCGACCCCTCTCTCACGCACGCGAATCTACAGGGTGTACCTCGAAATTCCCAGGAATTCAATTCTCCGTTCTTCAACATATCGTTGTAAGGCGACTGAATAAAATTTGTACTTTATTCGCATGCAAAAACGCATCGAGATATTGCATAAAATAATATTTAATGTATCGCGCGGAGACTCTCTTGGGTGGAATTCTCAAGGAGGCAGATTCTCAGTTTCAAGACACGGCCTGTATGTGTACCGACACGTTGCTCACCGAAACGCGCGCATGTGTGGCGCGCACGTGTAAATACACGCCGCACACAACGGCACACCGGGACCGACTCCCATTCTTCCTTGGCGGTTGCTTTTTATTTACCCCATTTCCTCCTTTGTTTACTCGAGGGGTTCCTTCGCCTCGTCCTCGTTCCTCTTCTTCCTCTCCGATGGCTCCCAATCCTCCTCCCCCTCCCACTCGAAAGGAAAGGAATCGAGCACAGCCTCGGGGATGGCGCGCAGGGCCGAATCAAACGATCTCGTCACCCCCTGTCGGCGTTCCCTCTCTCTCTCGAGAGAGAGAGGACCGGCCAATGGGATTAACGGGCAATCGGGGTGGCAGGTGAAATTCTCACCGGAGTTCCACTCAATGGCTCCTTTAAACTCCCACGACTGAAGCCCTCTCGCGAAAAAGATTTCGCTGCAGATAAACGAAAAAGCGTCGATCGCGACGGTCTTTTCCCGATTCCGCCTCCATTTTCCCGTACAGCGTATGTGCCCCCCGCCTTATACAACTCTCATAAAACTTTATGAATTGGTAATATATGCAAATGAGGATATTCTCCAGGCTGATGTGGGCGCGATACAGCGCAATTTTAGCGATATCGCACACGGAAACAACGATTTTGTTGAAAGATCTAAAAATTTTGCTAACCACAAATCTGAATATAATTTTTTGTTGAGTCATCAAAATAATTTGTTGAAATGTTAAAACTGACTAAGCATTGCTATAAAACGTTTTAATATTCTAGCAATCACTTTAATTTTCGCACAAAATTATTTTCATTACTGAACAAAAATTATTTTCAGATCTGGATTCAGCAAAATTGATCTTTGTGTCGTTGATCGCTCGTGTAGGCGAGCGCGGATCTAAATATCTTGTAGGCATCTGCCATGTATTTACATTACGATATGTATTGGAGAAACAGAATTTCAATAGTGCATTGCGTTAATATTATATATTTCATAGTGCATAGTAAATTTTCGATTTTGCCGTTTTAATTTTACGCATAATTAATTCGTCGCTTTAAAATGGCATTCAGAGCTGAAATTCAAAGCTTCACGTCAACCTATTTTACCCTCTCAGTTTCCCGATGGTATAGTTTATGGCATTTATCACGATTCTACTGCAAAAGCGTGCGTGTGTGCGCGCGCGCGCGCGCATACGTGTGCGTGTCGGCAAAACGCGCGTCCCGGCGACGCTTTACAATCCTTTTGTTGCGACAGGCAGGGCGCATGACTACGCCACTGACGTTAAATTTACGCGAGAGAAAACGAGGGGCGCAGGTACCGCACTCGTAAATACGCCCTCGTAAACACGTGCCCCCGCGGCGGCATTAGGACACGTAAATGAACTAATATCGCGTTCCACCTCTCATCCTCCGCCCGGCACAAGTGCTTTCCCGGCGCCGGTCCTAATTACGCTAGCATAATGAATCCGTGAGACGAAGCACGATGATTTCACAATATTCTCCACAAACGACGCGGGTATATATATGTATAACGGCGTGACCGCGCGCGTAAAGCGCAGTTGCGCCGGAAAAAGATAAATAACAAGGATAATGATTAATCAATATTACAGTTTTAATGTCTCGTTTCTCAATAAACGTGATTCGCGTTGCAACCCTATTTCATTGTCAGACATGTAACGTATTATACTTATTTGATATTGGCTAACTAGCGTTATAACAAAATTGTATATTGATTCGTATTAAGAAATAAAAAGAACCGAAAGAGTGTATAGAAGTCAATAGAATGAGCAACTAGGGATGTAATATATAATCATATAATATATAATTCAATAAAATTATAGCGGTTTATATTATAGCGATTATATTACAACATATCCCTTGTTGTTCGTTTTATTAGCCTCTACACTGTTAAATCTGTAGTGTCAAATTTAAACCCTATTTGAATCTATTCCCTATGGGAATTTAACTCAAATTTAGGTTAAATTTAAACTGTTTTAAATTATTTAACTCCTTAAATAATCAATAATCCTCAATTTAGTTTACTTAACTCCATTGTTTTATTTAAAAATAATTATATATTAAGTAGAAGCGGTGGCGACTCAAATAGGATTAAATTTAATACTATAAATTTAACAGTGTAGATTTGTTTTATTTCTTAATACAAATTAATTATATTATTATTATTTTTAAGAGTCAAAATAATATTATTATCTTAAAAAAAAAAATTATATAATTAATTTAATTAATTTAATTAATTATATTATATATATATATTAATAATTAATTTAATTAATTTAATTAATTAAGAGTCAAAATAATATTATTTTGACTCTTATTGGCCTCTATACTTTCTAGTTTCTTTTTAGCGTTATAACGTTTTAACGTTTTTTTTTAAATTTAATTTTATAAACATTTATTTTTAAATAACACACTATAATTGAATACAATTTAAAAGGGGAGTAGAATCCGGTAGAATAACATATTGTTCTTTAATTTAAACATGTTCAAAATCGCGCTATTAACCGACGCTCGATTTCCTCGAAAACACGTGCGTGCCATTCGAGAGATGCAACACAGGGGCGTTCATCAGTGTCCTTAACTTCCGGAATGCTCATCACGCAAGGAAACATCGAATGCAAGCGCAACGGGTTAAACCCGTGAGAATGAGGGTTCGCAGCGCCGGGGGGGTTTGAGTTGCGTGCGCGCTGTTTCTAAGCTGCTTAGAATTTACGAGCTACGTCGCAAATGGCACCTTCATCCTCTGTCTCGGGATGCAACCGAGTAAGACATTCGGTCTGATCCGTGAACTTTGCTGACATCGCGACAAGCCAGCGTTCCGTGAATTTCCGATCGGCCGAAACGGAACGCACATACGATCGGCAATATGTATCATATAAAATTCCGTCGAGCCACGACAGTCTCGCGGACAATCGCATTTAACAATCATCTATTGTCTGAGCTTAAAATGTCTTCCATTTTTTTTTTAATACCTACATGAAAAAAATGAAGTTTTAATATATGAAAAGAATTTGCTGGAAGGTCGAAACATTTTTTTGGATACAGATCTGAAAATAATTTTATAGAACCAACAAAATAATTTCGTTGAAAACTCAAAAGTGATGAGTACTGCTGTGAAACATTTTGATATTCTAGCAACCAGTCTGAATTTCCAACAAAATTATTTTGACGATCCAACAAAGTTATTTTCAGATCTGTATCCAACACAATTTTTTATAGCTCTTGCAGTAAAATTGTCCTTTTTCTTTGTGTAAGCAAACAAACGGTAACGCATATTATAATTACGCAATCTCGATATTGATTGTCCAAAAGAATTTTTTCGTTAGAGATCTGACCTGGATCGCGCGAGCCTGCAAGAAGACGACAGCGTGTACTTAACCCATTCGTTACAAAGTTCCAATATTGGATCATTCGACATTATCGACTTGGCTTCTTCGAAACTGCCACACTTGACATTTTTCATCGCTTTCGTTAGAGATGTTTATCTTCCGGGGAAGCCAAGTAAAAATTGAAATATCCGTCCGAAGTTGTGACGCGCGGGCTGCCGCGTTTTACACATTTCTCATGTGACAAATTATAAAAAAAAAAAAGCGCGCAGCGACGAACGAGTTAACGCGTTCTACATTCTTGCAATTTTTAATTCATTAACTTGCACGAATCCACGCGAGGGGAAAAGAGAGAAAGAGAGAGAGAGAGAGAGAGGCCGACGTTTACTTTCTCCCCGGACATGGCTGACGGTGCGTACGCACTTAGGAACGGAGATTGGCGCGGGCGAGCGGGAGGGCCGGAGAGGGGTAACTTCGTTCAGGTTAGCGGTGATTCGATTTACCTGGAAGGCCGGTACGGCCAAGTGTACAACATGTTGCAGGCTGGGACAGCAATATGTAATCCACTTTAGCCACGCGCGCGCTGCCTCTCCTGGTGTCTCTCCTTCTCCGTCTCTCCGCTCTCTCGCACACGATATTTATCCCTTTCCCTACTTCACGTCCCTGTCGCCCGCTCCACCTCTCTCCTCGCTTTCTCTGTTCTCGACCGCGGATGTTGCCTACCGTTGAGTAGATTTTCCCATATTACGAGAACGCTATCGTCGATCCTCATGATGCAGAATTGTAAAACACACTAATCGTCAAAAATCACACGACGGACTGCCGTTCAAAAATCACGAGGTTTATAAGAGGTTTTATGAGAAAAGAAGAAAATAGACGCTTCTGAGAATTATAAAAAGAATTTTTCGAGACGATTTTCTGTCGATAATACATAGTTCTATTCCTGTCAATTCTTGTTGTCCAGACTCAGATATCGAGTCTTTGTAAATTAACTCTCTTTCTCTTTTTTCTCCCCTCCCCCCCCTCTCTCTCTCACTCCTATCTTTGATCTATTTTCTAGCGAAAAATAAGGCCAATACATTGCTCAATTTAATTCAACATAGAAAGGAAAATAATTTTATTAAGTTTATATCGTATTAACTAATAAAATATCATAGATCGCAGAAATTTCGGACGTCGTAATCTAATTTATATTTTCAATATCCTCCTTTAATTTATACAGATTTCCTGTAATATATTTAATCATCTACATATTTTATCAATTAAAATATTTAGCACAATAATATTAGTAATAATTTAACATTTATAAACGTCTGTTTTCTTTATTCCTAGTTTTTCCTACCTTACATAATCATGGATACAATCGTTTAATTTCGAATTTTATTAAAATGAAATGATGTAATTTGTGTGTAATTTAATTTTCATTTTTTATTTTTCTTTTGTGTTCTCGACAAAAATATATAATCAACAATAGAACTTTCAGAAACAATATTGCTAACTCGCCTATATTGCAGCAAAGTTGAAAAAGAACGCCAATATACCGCGTTGGACAATATTCAAATACTGTCTCGCAATAGTTAAGAAATAACACGGCATTAAGTGAAGCAAGAAAATCTCTCTCTCTCTCTCTCTCTCTCTCTCTCTCTCTCTCTTTCTGGAGAAAAGCGCGGAATATTGCATCGCATTTTACATTTCGTGCATATATTTCTGGAAGACCGTATTGTACTTCGTTTTGAGACAGTTGTACAGAGTCCGCCATCTTACCAGGCCACCCGCGCCGCCCCGCTTTCATCTCATATTCAGCCACTGAATGCCAACCATGCGCCAACATTTTCCGTATTATGGTTTCGCTTGTCGATCGATCTGTCCCGCGATTCCGGGGCAGAATCGTTTGGGTCGGATACATGCAACGTCTCGGATCGGAGAAGACAGAGGTTGGCCCTAATAGTCCGCTTCCATGGCCGACGTAATAATAACAAGGTACGCCCGATAATTAAGCCCAGAAGGTCGGCCGTATCCTTCCTTAATGACAATGCGTCGATCGTATTCATTAATAATTTCCCGATTATGCTACATATCGTTGAAAATCAGAACCGTGCGATACAAATAGATATATAGACTGTATAACGGACTTTCATTATAAAGCGACACGATGCACCGTGAATTGTCGGCACAAATTTTTATTAGTTAATTTATTATTAGATTTTTTATTAGCTAAATTAATTATTATATGTACACGGGAAAAAATCATGGATTTTGCTGAAAAATCTTGCTACACGAAAAGAACAATTTCACTGAATCCAGATCTGAAAATAATTTTTGTTCAATAATCAAAATTATTTTGTGCCAAAGTCAAAATAATTGCTAGAATGTCAAAACATTTTATAGCAATACTTTTTAACATTCCAACAAATTATTTTGATGATTCAATAAAAAATTATTTTTAGATCTGTTTTTAGCAAAATTTTTAAATCTTTCAACAAAATCGTTCTTTCCGTGTAAATACGGATTTAAAAATAATTTTGTTGAAAATTCAAACTGATTGCTAAAATATCAAAATGTTTTACACTTTACAGCAATGCTCATTATTTTTAGTTTCCAACAAAATTATTTTTTGAAAACTTATAAAAAATGATGAGTCCAACAAAATTATTTTCAGATCTGTATCTAGTAAAATTTTTAGACCTTCCAACAAAATCGTTCTTTTTGCATACACATTTGGAGATCAACTTAATAAGAAATTTATTTAACAAGGAAAGCTCTAATTTATTTATAGTAATAGTGAAATAACAGTTCAAAAGATGCGAAGTAACGCTGATTATTAATTACTGTATATGCGATGCATAATTATGTTATGATACTTGTACTGCGTATAGGTATACGAGCGAGCTGAGGTGCATCTTATACCTATTTTCACGAAATTAGGAATGCGTTAATTAAGACTATCATCGCGGCCATTGCTTTCGATATAAGGGAACGACGTTCGCGCATTTTCTCTCGTAATAGCGTCATCTGATCGCGCACTTGATTGGAAATTCCAGGACGGTGTTTGTTTCACGTAATAATCTTCTGAGGCGATCGAATATCAAATTGCAACATATATATATTCAGAACAATTGGTCGGCGAGAACGTAAGCGGCGCGTTATTTCTATACCCCCGCGTGCGAGAGTTCAGAGAACGTCACATGGGCAAGTGCATGCCATAACTTACCAATTTAGAGCAGATTTTCATTAGTTTAACTTCCGCCGGCGTGTCTCTGCTGTTTCACAACATTCTGTGGACAGCATAGTTTCTCTCTTGCGCTCGTAATTAATTTAATAGAAGAGACCCGGAGTGAGTGAAACCGCTGCATAACGCATCTTTGCATTGTCTTATATTCGCGTGACGCACGCTACCCCCGGTTTGGTTTCGTATTCTATATTGACGTTTATCAAATCGATTAAACGTACAAATACGATTCTTCATTTTCCCACACCGATCAACAAAAATGGAGGGGGACCTTAGCCGATACCCCCCTCCTCCCCTCCTCCCCGACTTATCCGACTTATCAGCGGGATCGGCGCACAAATAGACCAGCGCGTGTCAGCGAGTCATCCCACGACGTAATCCCGCGCGTGTCACGCGAGTATTTGCCGATGACAAACTCGCATTCGACCGGAGTCCAGCTAGTCGAGTGTGTTTAATCGAATAATATCTGCGACACCCAATAACAATACCCGCGCCGCCGCCGCCGCCGCCGCCTCACCCTTCTCATTGTCGCGGCGCGATAGCGGCGCAGACACGGAAATGGAGACGAGTGCGTGGATGCACGTTCATAGGGACGCGCGCCTGTGTGTTAACGCGTTTATGCGCGTTGCGAGGGATGTTGCGCGTTCGCCGCTACCTCTGCCCCCCCCCCCTCCCCACACACACACGACTCGCGTTTATCGGTCCACACGCTCGATACGCGCGCGTTTCTGCACGCACAACCGCATCCGCAAGCGGCTGCACACGTCCGCGCGCGTCCTTGGTTATTTGTTCGATATGAGCCGGTTTCGGTTATTTGCGTATACACATCGACACGTCGCTATAGAGCTCGATATATATTTATAAAGCGAGTCATAATTATTTATTTTCCTGCAGCGCGCATTTTTTCCTTTCCTGCGAATTGCGAGATATTTCGTTGTATATCAGATTTAGAATGCCACGAGATTGACTAAACGGGATTGCTTTTTTGGATTACTTTATTTTATTTGAAATAGCTTTTAATTTTCAAAAACGGTTACTAATGTTAAAAAATTTGAAAGAAAAGTAAAAATTAAACGTAAAATAACTAATAACGGTCTATGTGCGCTGCATTCGCATAAATATGTTTGTGATCAATAAATGATTGTACAGACTTGACAAAATCTGCAGTCGGTTTTTGATTCGATTCTATGCGACCGCACGTTTTCCCGATACACAATGCAGAGAAGATAAATACATGGCTGTTGCGGATGTAATTAGGTTCACGGCAGATGATATTTTAATTAGTACACTAATTTAGTATACACTACCGGAGAGATCCAGATTTTCATCGGCATTAGTCCGGAAATGTATGACATCGACGAATACCGAGCAGACCGATACGATAATTATCCACCGCGAATATCGCGCGATAGTGCCGCCCTGTGCACGCGTTATCCTTCAGATTAAGCCGGGGATATTATAGACCCGCACGTATTATTAGATAACGAATATTACATTGTGCATATTTTCTTACAAAATAATAAAGTGTAATAATAAAGTATACTAATTAATAAATAATTAAAATTTTTATTTAACAGTGACAACAATTAATGCTTTCTTGCACTTAAATGCAATAAAATTTCATTATGATTCTAATAAAAACTACGTATTATTAACGAATATTGCATTGTACATATCTTCTTACATATAATAATAAAATGTAAACTACTAAGAAAATAATTGAAATTTGTATTTAACAATGACAATAATTAATGCTTTCTAGCACTTAAATAAAATTTCTTTAAAATTCTAATGAAAACTAAAAAAATTATAAAGTAAATTATTTGGTAAGAAAATAAATTTTTAAAAATTGCAAAAACAGATAAAAACTTCTTTCTTTTCTTTTCGGCAGAAAAGCTCATAAACATAATTTTATTAGCCTTTTTGGCCACAGGTTTATTAAATTTTAATGACGTTTTATGTGGACTGGTATATTATTATCTCAGTCAGATATTTAAGTACAACATCTGTAATAGAAACGGGTCAACTCAAGCGACGTTAATAGAACCGCACGAAGCCTATCTCTTCTCGCACACATTATTTTGAGCAAGTCAACTCAACCTCACCGCTGATCCGCAATTGCGTATGTGCCGATCTACCTGCACGTGCACGCGGAATTCCCGGCCGGTGTCTACGCGTATGTCTATATGTAGATGCGTGTAAATGTGTCAACATTGTGTATCCATAACCCCGCAGGATGTTTCGGGTTAGGATTTCTGTGGAATGTTATACCACGCGCGCGCGCGCACGTGTGTGCGTACGTGCAGTATGTGTGTGTGTGTGTGTGGGAGAGAATTGGTAATCCGGTGTGCGGGAAACGAGGGGCAGACGGGTTTGAATTCGGGTCGCGCGCGATAAGGGTAATCCAAGGGTTTCGAAATGCCGGATAATTTCTAGGACCCCGGGTCCCGCCTCGCGTTTACGAGTACCTCAGGCGTGGTGGCCATCGCCTCGATCGCGAGGGAGAATGCGGGTATAATTTCGTATCGCGTACGGTCCCGAACGGTTCGATCCTCCTCCCGTTATACGCGGTCCGTTTTGAAGTTATGCCAGCCGGCCAATTATTATCATGCCGGTGAATCGCGGCGCGCGAGGATATACATATCGCCGGATTACACGGTCTCGCGTGGCAAGTGCAGAATCGCGGAATTATTTAACGTCATCGGAGAGATGAATCCAAACTCGCCCCTCTCCGCGATTCCCGCCCCCACTCGGCGTGCCCGAGACCTAATACACTCCGACCTTCTCCATTTCTCGTATCTCTTTGATACGACCCGCGCGATACAATAAGAGATACCGCAATAAATAAAAATTTAATTGAAACAAAAAGTAAAGTTGTATATCGGCTCGTATTTTAGAAATTAAAGTAGAAACTAAAAGAAATAAAAGCCAATAAAACGAGCAAGTAAAGATGTTGCAATATAATTATATCGTTTTATTCAATAATATTAAATCGCTTTAATATCATTGAATAAAATGATATAATTATATTGCAACATCTTTATTGGCTCGTTCTGTATAGGTCTTTATTTCCTCTCTAGTTTTTAATTGAAATGTTCAAAAAACATAAAGAGGACACAGTCCAAGATTTATGAACAAATAACGAAAGATGATAATTAAAAAAGTTACCCATAAGTAACTCCATTTTCATCGAACTCGTGCATACATAGATGATAGAGATAAAAGAAACGTTGTGACACAAAACGGCTGTCGTCTCAACATCCAATAACGCATCGATATTAAAATATCTTTGCCGGCTACAAAATCGACAACCTACGGGGTGCGCGCGCGCAATTTTTACCTCCGCACTTTTTTTTCCTGCCTCGTTCTTCCTTCACCACCCCGGGAATACCGAGTGAGCCATGCAAATACCGTCTCGAAATAAGATCGCGCGCCGTTATCTCTTCCTTATACCTCCTTTTTTTTCCACCGCGCCGCGCGTTTGTTCTCTCACGTTCGTGCTTTCGTTCGTTCACCTCGTTCGGTATTCCTGACCGATAAATTCCTCGTGGATTCCCCGAGCAACCGTGGGAAAATGGTTTCCATGATGGGCTGCTTAGCGAGGGATAATAACGATAATAATGACGCTAACGCGCGGCATTGCCGTTCCCGCCAAGGCGAGAGGGAGAGAGAAAGAACGGAGGCTACACGAAGAAATCGAAGAGGTATACGAGGTGTGCCCGAGTACGGGTCGAGGAGGGATGATGATGGCTGAGAGGCAAAGAAAGAGGGCGCGAGAGGAGGATGAGAGAGGGTAGTGTGGAAGGGGGGGAGGGTAAAGATGGAAAACTTGCCAACTGAGTTATTCCTCGCCCGAATTCTTCGTCCTGCAGTCTGCCAGAACGAAGAAGGAAATATTATTTCGCTTCCATCGCGGTGCTCCTTTTCGCCCGCTGCCACCCTCATCCGCCACCATCCCCTCCCTCCTCCTCTTCCTCCTCATCCTACGATTCCCCTTTGTCGTTAATCGAGAGTTCGAACTTTAGATTACACTCGCCTTCTGCGTGCCTTCTTTGCCGGCCGGTGAGAATTCAAAGGACATTGTGTCGAAACTTGGGAACGAAAACCCGCTGTGAAGGGTGCGCAGCCCCGGTGCGGATAGCGGGTTGAAAAGAGGGAGGGTAGAGACAAGAAGAAAAAGGGGGAGGAAATAAGGAAAGGGCGAAATACGAAGTCGAGTTATTCTTCCTATTCGAGGCTGGAAGAAGTCGTCTCTGCGGTGAGGTGAACGGCTTGCGCTGCTGCCCATCGACAAGAAATTTAGACGGTCGCGATCTGCACCTTTGAAAGATGATTCCGGCGGAGGAAAAACGAATCTGCAACGAGATATTCTCGGCGACCAAAGCGGTGTCTACAATGAGACTTAAGACTTAAGATTTCAGAAAATTGGCCAATCACAATCAATTATTCTTCTCACGTGGAATGAATAATCGACTATGATTGGTCCATTTTCTTAAATCTTAAATCTTGAGTTTTATTGTAGACATCGCATAAGCCATAGAAATGCGATTTAAAGCGGCTTCTACAATGAGACTTAAGACTTAAGATTGAAAAAAAATTGACCAATCATAGTCGATTACTCATCTCACATGAGAAGAATAATCAAGATTGTCATTGGCCAATTTTCTTAAATCTTAAGTCTTAAGTCTCATTGTAGACGCCGCTTGACGCACGCGAGTTTCTCTACACGTCTTAACGAACCCCAACATTATCCTACAGCGCAAGAAACAAGGTATTTTTAAGTAATTAATTTAATTAAGGCCTATTTATTAGCGAAAAGACTTATCGATTGTACTTACGAGTTAATAATATCACGATATAGCAGGGAACGAAATGAGTTTCCTCGAGTCGGCTCGCAATTGCGCCTATCGCGCTTCGCGCTTATTACGTTTCAGATTGCGCTTACAAAATTACCGTCTTTCGTAATACACATGGCACGTCATTCTCCCTTTCTTCTTTTTCTGGCGCGCTTTCCGTTTGGAAGTCGACGGAGGCACGCAACGCGGGCCTTCTCGTCGGTCAGGGAAAGAACGCGTTGCTCGATCTAGAAGCGGAAGCGCGCGCACGCGCGCGCGCGAGAAGCAAGGAAACGATATCCTCGTAGCACATGGTAAAATACTGCGCAAAATTGTTGGCAAAACTATTCACCGGTGTTTCGCCAACTATGTCGCGTCATCGTGTCCAGAATAGGGTCTAGCGAGCTATAACTGGGGAAAGGGCTCGGCGCGACGGCGCTACGCCAGGCTTATTCTGCCAACCATCAGGGCGCGCGTTATGCCGTCTTATGCCACCTTGCGTTGCCCGTGTACACGCGCCTCCCCTCCCCCCCCCCTCTGGGTAATACCTACTACAGTTGCAGTTTCGTGCGAGACCTTGCAAATTACTAGATGAGGCAAGTAGAAGTCAAAAGCGGAAAGTACGTTGCACAGTCCCTGATACCGTCCGGACGCGGACGGTATCCCTGGTATTATCCCTTTGCGCGCGGCGCTCCACCGTATATTTACGGTCTTAAAGTGAGGGATCTTAAATAGCAACCTTGCCCCGATCTATTTTAAAAAGTGCAAAGTCAGAGAAGGGCCAGAAGGGTAAAAGTGATTTAATGTTTACTTCATAGCCAGGTATCCGTGGCTATAATCGCTACGGTTTTATCGGCCCTTCTTCCCCGGAAGGAAACTAATTACGTCCATGGGGGATTAAGCACGTCCAGCAAACAGGAATTTCGCGCGTCAGCCCGATACCACGGAATTAAAACGGTTCGTGTCATGCCGATCGCGGTGCGGTGTAAGAAATCTATCTAATTAATCGACGTGTTCCTACTTCCAATTTGCACACACCGTCATAGATGCTTGCACTGTCTAATAAAGTTTCTCTACCGGAGTTGCTGCTATCCAAGACAGTCTCATCCTTTAAACCGAACGCCAACGTGATTCTCTGTATCATTGGGAAGCCTTAGTGCCGTTCAGGATCGGAACTTTGATAGCCGGCCGTTATATCGGTGAAGTTTTAAAAGAGGAGTTCTCCTCTCCACGTACCTACGCCAGCCGGAGTTCTCGAAAAACGTGTTTTCTGGGACAATCGAATAGTTTCAGACAGTTTACCGGGATTGTCGGGACTAGGAGGACAAGGAGAAGAAGGAGGAGAAGGAGACGCAGCAGGCGGAGGAGGAGGCGGTGGAGGAAGTGCGCTCGAAAGAGGGTAGAAAGAGAGGGAGTGAGAGAGAGTGGGCCGAGCCCCGAGCTATCGACTGATGGTATGTAGTAGGATAGGATTAGTCGACCGCAGACTAAATTGGGTTTCTGTACAGTCGCCTGCAAATACTTCCTCGACAGATAGCCCGATGCGCGCCCGGGGTTAGACCAGACAGATAGACGACCAGCGAAGCGGCGGTGATGGTGCAGTAGCGGCGGCGGTGGTGGTGGTGGTGGTGGTGGTGGTGGTGGTAGCTGTTGGGAGGACGGATAGGCGCTGCAGGTGGTGGAAAGCGGAGAAAGAGGAATTATCCTTCACCCTCTTTTTTCGATTAAATTGGTAGCCTTTGGCAGAAAGAGAGAGACAGAGAGGGAGAGAGAGAGAGAGAGAAGGGCAGTCAGAAGCAGGCCTTTCGTTCAACGGCATGCTCCAATTTTTCGGAGCCCTTACGCGAAGAATCCTTTTATTTTCCCCTTAATTTCCCTTTTTATCCTCCTAAGATCAGTCTCTTAATTTTGCACCGCTAAATAAGTTGAGAAATGGATAATGGAATAGGGATATTTTCGAGGGAGAACGATTTTATGTTTTAATTAAATAATACGAGATTTTAATTATGTCCAAAGTTTAAAGAGATGTACGCAACTTCAATGAAAAATAATATATTGTATTTTCCATATTTTGCAGTCGTAAATTCCTATTACATGTTTTGCCAGCTCTAACGTTGCGAAGTTACGCATTGCAGCTGCGTGGTAAATTTTCCCTGGCAGCCCCCTTAGGCGATCTCTAACGTGAAAATCCGTGAAAGTGCACACCTATTAACTACATCGTATTTGCTGAAGCACGCGTGACGTGGCGCGGCGTGGCCGAACGGTAATAAAATTCCGCATTAAACTTTGTTCGCCAGAAGTTGGTCAAATGAGGCGGATTTTTGCTAAAATAGCGTCCGCATAATGAAAGCATTTTACGAGTCAGCCATTGAAACATTTTTCAATTATGCTCGAGAGTTTCAACTGCCGCTATTCAAACGGATTTTGCATTGAATTTGTGGCTCCTCTTGCGCGTGGTGCGGCCTTGTTATAAATATCTACAATATCTGTATATATATATATTCAGTATAAATATTTTGAATCAATTTATAATCTTTCCCGCACAAATATTAAGCCGCAAAATGCACGAAGGAATTAAATAGAAGGACCACAAAAATGTTCCGACCCGGATGTATGTCTACGGATTGGATGCATAAAAGAAACTTCCTCTATCGATCCGCTTCGAGCCTATTAATCTGTTAAGATAATCAGCTCAAACGATTAAGTTGTTACTTTCCTCATCGACAAACAAATCCTGTTTTGTCATAAATTAATCTACATACCGAGGGAAAACTAACGCCGTAAAGATATCTTACAGCTGTGATTAAGCGAATATATTTCGAACGATTTAAGGATCCGCTCCGCGTTTCCCTGTATTCTTATTATTTCCCTGTCACAGTTCATCAGGCTGGCAAAAATACGTTTCGCGTTCGGAAACGTGAAACGCGGAATGATTTTTCAGTCCGGGATCAAATTATTCATTTTTGTAGTTATAACATCCAGAAGAGCGAATAAACGATTTCCGCTGAAAAACACGCGCGGCGACGAGCCATCTTTTTTCCACCCGTTCGAAAGAGAAAAAAAGAAAGAGAGAAAGAGAGAGAGAGAGAACACGCTCTCTATTCCGGTCTAGATATAAAACGCGCCGTAATACGATATACCCCGATTCAATACTGCAACGCAGCCAGCTAGCCAGCCAACCGGTCAGGTTTTCCATTTGTTTGCCTTGTTACTACGGGCGCCTAAATTCGATGCTTTCAGTCGCGCAAGACTCCTCCTTTAAGCTCGTTCGCGGGTGTACGAATGAAAAAAAAAGAAGGAAGAGGACACGAAGGAGGAAAAGAGGAACGAGCGAGCGAAGAAGAACGAGCGAGGGAGAGCGGAGAGGAGAGTCTCCATCGATTTGAGGGCCGAGTCCCCCGTGAAAAGGTAAGCGAAAAAAAGGGGGGAGAAAAGAAAGACAGAAAAGCACGGCACGCCCGAATCCGATGAAAACGTTCCGGGTGATCGTGAATTCCTCGACGCGACAATCTACCAACCCCCCGCTCAGGGAGGGGGGGGAGGAAACGGCGAGGGAACGAGAGCGGTACTATCTACGGGGGATGGTCGGAAGGCGGGAGAAAGCGGGGGAGGGGGAGGGGGGGTGTCCGGGGAGGATTGGCGGCTGTGCGCGTGAGTCGTTCATTACGATTCCGTCGATTCTCCGATTCGCTGCGCCGCGTTTACGACAGAGAGAAGTTGTCAATCGGTTTGAAAGGTTCGCCCGGTTGCAAATTGCGATCTTTCCCGGAGGAAAAACTCGTTGATCTCGGTTGACAGCACGCGAAAAAGGGGCGCGCTGCGTGGCGTAGCCGTGGCGTTTCAGGGGTGCAAAACGTATTCGGCACCTTTGCGATTCATATCGCGATAAGAGCGTCTCGTGGACTCCCGGTGACGAGATGCAAAAGTGCTTGAATTTATTCAATTTCACGCACAAAGAAATATTAATCGAATCGGTCGCTTTGAAAAGGGAATTTTATAAAGGACAAAAATGCGCGTTGCCTTCCGCCGAATGATATTTCGTACTTTAAGAGAAATAGATAAATGCATGTGTATATTGTGTCACTATTACATAAAGTAAAAATTTGTACGTTCGAGGGAGATATAATTTTTTAGACGATCCCTTTACGGAATACATAAGCGAGTAATAATCTTCGAGTAGCTATAGATAGCTCGTTTAATACTCTCTTTCTCTCTCTCTCTCTACGTTTTTTTATGGCACGTATCGCAGCCCCTAAAAATTCAGACCGTACTGACATCGCTCTCGGAAATTTCACGTGCGTGAAGAGCCTTGGCCCGTGAAATTGAACCATGTGATTTCGTTCCGAGCGATGGACAGCCACGGATTTGCGAGAAAGCATTGCACCGGAAGTAGCGCGCTGGAATCTTATATACGAAGGATCGCCGGTGCCGTTTTATCATCGTTCCCGGGAATGATCGACATTTTCCTATCATCGGTTATAAGTTATATTGAAGGTGATAAAAATCGCAACGTAACTGGAGAGAGTAAATAATTCTCTGCAAGAAACAATTGATTAAACTTGACGGATGAGTCCCCTTCGCGCGAAATTCCTTTTTCCGAAAGTTCGAGATTGAAAATCTGGAGGAAAACACTCGAGATTCTTTTCCCCTTTCCCTGAAAAGATCGTTCTGTTTTGATAATAAATTCTCGGAAACAGAATGTGTAGTCCTCTCAAAATAGAATCTGTATGCAGTTCCCTTAAACCGCATCGCAAAATGTATTGACTGGAAACTTCTTCATTTTCGAAGTATCCAAAACTAACTGATGGTTAGAGTGGTTTCAATCGAGTCTGACGAGTTGAGTTTACTGACCTACCTATTGGCATCTCTCTTGATCTCCAAATAATTCCAGGTCTTTAAAGAAAATCACTAAATCGACGGAAATTGCATTCATGCAGATTGTCCTCTTTGCACCTCTATTCTCCTAGTATTTTCAGATTCTACAGTTTCCTGCCGATTTCCTTAGAAAATATCTCCAAGAGAAAGATAGAATCCTTTTAGAGTCATTGGGATTAATTAACTATATACGATTTGAAGCAAATTTAGAGCAAAATTAAACGTGTCAAAATTTTCACTTAACACTTTTGATTTAAAAAAAAATTAATGATCGAAAGAGAAAAATATTTCATAATAAATCATCTTATAAGAATAATATATTTGCAAATTTGCGATTGACTTAACATTTTATGTAACACAAACAATAATAACTTCGATTACTTGCGATGTGTATTTTTGATTTATATAAAAATATTTTCGATCGCGTATGTATTGACAGCATGATTAGTTTTCTCTATAAGTTATATCTTATTTTGTGCGATATCACATGCGTGAAAAATTCACGCTTGTCCGTTCGATGCGGCGCATCTGTCCCGATGTTTGAGCGAATAACCCGAGTGAACAAAATTACGAGCTCATGAATATATCTCCGCCAACCATTACCGGCGATGCGCGACATTTCGCTTCTGCGTGTTCCGAAATAATATCGCGTGAATATTTTAGCAGATTACCGTATGGCGCTGATTTTAGTTTAATCCTTGTGCTCTCCGCCATCTGAATAGCTTGCGCGCAATTGCATCTTTTTTTTAATTAGATACAATTCAACAAACTAATGGAAACGATTAATGTTTAAAGTTCGTACATTCACACAATTAAATCGCTCTTCATTGTTTTATAAAATAAAATAAAATAGAAAGATATTACAATTTGAATTTAAAACGCGCTTCATTCATATACAAATTCAATCTTTAGCAGCGCGTTAATTAATTTATTCGCATCATATTGTATAATTTAAATAATTGTTCATAAAGAAATTATTTGTCTGTGACAATTATTATTCATAAAAAAAATTAAAAAAAAGCATTGCGATAACAAAATCACTATTGGAATAATTCTAACGTATAAGTCTCTGCAATTACAGGTTCGATAGTGCAGCCATTCATCGATTACACATTGCTTGAAATCCGCTAATGCGTAAACCGGAAGCACCGTTGACAAGTGCGGATTAAGCCCTTTGACCATTCGCAGCTTTGATTAAACACAGATTGTTGCGTTACTACAAGGGAACAATTCATTGATCAGTGCAAATATTTTTAGCTTTACAATTGTATTACATTTTGAATCAATGCTATCGTATCGCTTAAAGTATTTTTAATTGAAAAACGATTTCACGATAATAGCAAACTCTAATCACATACGTTTAAAATTACTAAATTAAATTACTTAACCAGACAAAAAACTATAAATACTCGTACAATATATAGGTTATTACGTGAAATTGAATGAAAATTAAGCACCAAATTTAGACCGTTATATAATTCATTATCTCACAAATAAATAGAAAATTGATATTTGTAATCTTAAAGAAGATATTTTAAAACCATCGAAATTAACTTCTCAATACGTGTGTTTGTACGAATGACTCTCTCCTTAATGCTACACCGTATCCGTGCAGTACTTTTCGCACAGTATCGGATTTTCTTCCAATATTCAGCGCGCACGAACCAGCTTAATTTGTCGAAAGACTTTGACCGGCCTCGATACCTTTAGCGCGCGAATCGTTCATGAATTAAAGACAGCCCTGGCTCCGGGAGAGGATCACGTTGCAAAATTCACCGAAGCGCGATTGGATTTGCATTCAAATACCTAGCCCGGTTATACGCCGAAAAGGACCGACGCCCTTTGCCAGGCCTTTTCTCTCCATCCCCCCGTCGTTCATCGAACTTCGACACAAAGAACATTCAGCGATAGTATTATACGAGGTGTCTCCCGTCCTCTCTTTCTCTCTCTCTCTCTCTCTCTCTCTCTCTCTTTCTCTCTCTCTCTCTCTCTTTCTCTGATTTTGCTTTTATCTCTCCTTTTCTCATCTTTCCCACACCTCTCCTTCTCACCATCAAGTCTATCTATACCGATCCTAATGTCTGGCAAACCTTTACTTGCATTCGCCTAAAAAGAGCTTTGCTTTTCACTGGCTTTTATGCAACAATGCTAATTAAGCAATCTGAAGGTGCTTGAACGCCAAAGGTACGAAAAAGGAATTGTCAATTAAGTGTTTGAGAGATATTTTAAACTTCAAATGTCCAAGAGAAACTCGTTTCTCGTTTACGTGCCGTATATATGCACGGAGAGAATTTTATTTTAAAATTTAAAATCATGTTAATCATAGGACAACATAGTATTTCGTTGAATTTTATATGATTTTCACTATTTTTTTTTAATATATTACAACAAATTTATTGTAGTATACAGTAAACTTTGTCGAAATGCTATATGTCGTCCTATGATTAACAAAATTTTCAGGATAAATTTTAAAAGGAAATTCTCTCTTTCTTTACGTCAAATATTTTCAATATAATAATATACGTACACATTATAAGACACACTATCATAAAAAAAAAAAGTCATGTGATTTTGTCCGATAAAGCACGCGATAAATAATATTACAAATGTCTACAATACCAGAGTGGCAGAGAGTTATATTTATAACATTGCGTTCAATTGAATTGTCCCGTTTCCCAGACATCTGGCGCGTTTATTCAAGGCGTCCCTACGAGAGAACAAAAGCAGGTGATCTTCTCCTCTAAGTGAAATGTGGAGACTAAATTACGGTTACACCTGCTCGGAAGACTCGCACACATGTCAAACTCCGTACATACATAGTTCCGAAACTTCCCAGTGTCTAACAAAACTTGAGCGTCGAGTTTCACTTGGCGCGTACAAGATGACAACTTTATAAAATTTTCGAGCTCGTGCTTTTGCACGTGCACGCGATGAAGCATTCTTTTAAATTTTCCCTCGTAACTGAATTTTAAGATAAAAATCGTAACTGTATATGTATCCGATTACTCCGTTATACCCTCTAAGAATATAATATTTAATATAACACGGCTCTATTAACGCGTTCCCTTTTAGCGGAGGAATGATTTATTCATTCGATATCGTAAAAAGCACCTGTGACGAATATTCGAAACGGTCGAAAAAATTCACTTGGATCTTCGCGTTCTCTGGAAAAAAAAAACGCGGAAAAGTGTACAGCGCGCGAGTATGTGTAATGTATATATGCACACTTGTATTGCGACCTGCACAGCGAGCATTGCTTTAATTTGATTAAGGTAACATCATGAACGTTTGTTTATTGTTTGATTATTGTTTTTGTCATGATTGACGTTGATAGCTTTAAATAAATAAAATATAAAATGCTAAAAGAGGGAGAAAAAAATACTAGATGCAGAGAGTATACAAGCATGCAGGTAAACGCGTATTGTAAAACTGATATATGTAGCTACCTACAGCATTCCTAATTTAGTTTACAATCCAGGTCGCACTCGTATGTACAAATTCACAAACGTGTTTTTCAGCTTCAATCTTGAAAAACGTAAAACGTGCATGTTTTATTCCTACTCTTTATATAGATTTTTTAAGGTTAACCATTCCTGTTTCTACTTACTTTTATTCATCAAAATGTTGGCGCATATATAAGTTTTAATATAGCATCTGTTTAATTTTAATAACGATGTCTTTTATTAATCTAACAGCAACGCGCAACGGTCGGCAGTGGTCGAGTAACTGGACGTACGGCGCCACTATTCGGTTGCCCAAAATTCGAAAACTATTTTTCGCAGACCATAAATCGGCCGAAATACGCAGCTCGCTGCGGCGCAGTTTTAACGACGCGCCAACGTTATCGTATATATGTATAGTGCTACTAGAATGACACGCGATAAAGATCGTAACTGCATTTTTTGATTAGAGAGCAATATCCATCTGCTAGTGATCTGGTTTATATGAGACCGTATAAATTTTCAAAGAATTTTGTGACTCACTATATTTTGTTTCTGTCCGCCTTTAGGCGAATAATTTGTTATTCCGCCGTAAAAGTATACATATTAATGTATGTATTTTTTTGAAACCATTATTTTATGTAATTCCTTTTTCCTTTATTTTTTTCAGTAATTAAATGATTATGATTTAAACTTAATACATTTTTAAAATATTTTTTAAATATTTTTGCATTACATAAATTATACATAAAATCTTATTAATTATTTATTATGATGATTATACGTAAGATAGACGTTTTCTAATTAAATTCCACTCATTGGACATTCTATTGATCCTTAATAAAACCTAATGTTAGAGAAAAAGCCATTTCTGCACGAAACATTCTATGCAGCCGTACTTAATCTACTTGTACGGCTGGAATATAACGCACGCAACGAGAGAAGAATCGTGCGGCTTGAAGCTTTATTAATTTCCCTTAATTGCACCGTAATTGCCGAGTAATTATTTACACGGCGTTGGTTTTACCCCGGCTAAGCCGCGAAAATAATTGCGCCAGCAATAACGCGGAAATAATAATCATAACTGGAAGTGCGAAGAGCAAAGTTTATGAATAGCTCGTCTGAGATCGCGTTATCTCTGTAGTCCAGGACGATATTCGTCGGCGAGCGTGGCACAAGTTAAACGACGATTTAATGAACTAACGGGATGTTTCGAACCGCAGATATATATTTTACGAAAGATTGATGCGCGCGATAGAAATGTATTATAGCCGTTGCACAAATATTAGATCAGCCTCGCTGGTCACAATCGAGTGAGGATCAAAGAATTGCGCGTACGTGTTGTTAAGTGGTGTATCCAGACACTCGCGGATATAAATCGCGCGTTCGGTTCATAGCTGTTTGATCGACTCGATCCGTATTGGAGCGCGCGGGGAGCCCAATAGTCAATTGCTTGCCAAAGTTCGCTCGAATTTCCTGTAATTGCCTGATATTACTTTGACAATAGAAGCGAGATAAATATTTGAGCGCGGAGGAGGAGGAGGAGGAGAGGAGGGAGACTCCCCGAATGTGAAAAGTGACGATACGCCTCTATCAAACGGATCGAACGCAAGAACTCGAGGCTCCTGATGGCTTTTTGATGCACCGAGGTAATTCGCTAAAAATACCGAATCTATAAAAAAAAAAGAAAAGAATCGAACGGTTTTCGCATGATGGATGCGGATTACTCTCGAGGTCAGTTCTTTTTGCGTAATATTCTATAGTTTTCGAAGCAGAATCACAGTTACGAGGTCTGTATTTTTACATCTTTCTCGACTTTGGAAATTATAAATTTCTACTTTTCTCATCTTTTCTCAAATTAAACTTCCTTGTTAGACGAAACGCATTCTATCAAATTTTATCAAACGAGCAATTTTAACTTTCTATATATATATTTTTTTTTAAATAAAATAGAGAAATTAAATAGATATATTTTTTTAAATAAAATATACAAAAAGTTAAAATAAATTTCCATATATTTTTTTAATAAAAATATGATCTATTGGAAATTAGGCGTATTGTTTTCATTTCTGCAAGACTATTGAATACAGATGTTTTATTTTATTTTATTATAAAACCGTGAACATGAACCGACAAAAATTGTGATCCTGCTTTATTGTATAGGAACATAAAACTCGCGTATGTGCGCGAGCAATTTTTGTAAACTAGTTTTTTCGACCACTAGATGATTTGACACGTAAAAATATACAATAACGATCTCGGATTTATTTTTTTTTCTGGCCGCGCGCGTCAAGTTTTCTTTTGTTTGAAAAACAATGTTTGCGTCAAATAAATGTCTCTGAATGAGTGAAGCTCACGTCCGTTGTATATGTTCAAGCGCCGAGATATTATATTCTTGCACATGCGTCAATAGCGCAATTTCGCAATTTCAATATTTGGAGTTGGAGAAATATAAATACATTTTAAATTTTACACTTTAAAATACACATTAAATTTTTATAATGTAAAAAAAAAATATATTACTTTAAATTTACCAATTTCCAAATGACTTCTTATTTGAAAAAAAGAATTTCCGGAGAAATGGTATTTACAATAATATCTCTCGCGTTTATTATTTAAAGTGCTCATTTAAAGACGATGGCTGCGCATTATTTAAAAGTCTTGTTTTAAGTGCGCCAGATACTTATTACTTAAGGTACCTTCGAGGAACTTTGTCGTGACTTCTTTCTCTCGTTTCAAAGCATAACGGTCTCGTATCTTTTCACAGTTTTCAGTAAATTAACATATAATATACAGCGTGAAACACGGAACAACAGCAGGAAATGCCCAACCGCGATGTAAAAAATATAAAATGTAGCAATTCGACAATGCGTTTCTACTTATGCAGATAAATTATGCGTCTGCATATATATATATATATATATATATATGTATATTAATTCGTAAGTAATTCTACCGCGAAAAATATACTCACGTAAAAGCTTGTTTTCTTAAAAAAGAAACAACATTTTATTCTGTAAGTACTATTGTATCTCCATTCTTCCGACCATCTAATATTTATAAACTTAAAAACATAAAATTTAAAAGTACAAATAGGTATCTGTATTCATACGTACATTTATTACATATTTATTATTTGAATATTTTAACAGATATTTAAAGCAACACGAAATGTCGCACTTTAAACTTGCAATTCGATGATTACGGCGACTTCGCGCACCGTTATGAGATTTTTTCACATCATCTGTGTTATGCTGGACGGATTTTATTCAGTGCGATAACATTTTCAGAGGAAGAGGGGGGAGCCCAGCCTTATCCCAGCTCTCAAAAACATTTCGCACTTTCGGGGACCTGCCCGAGAGCGGGCGTGGATGCCGCACGAACCTTGGATCTCCCACGGGGAAAAAGGCTCGTATACGAAAAGCGCGACGTTACACACATCCCTCTCTTTCCCCGTCGCTCCAACCCCCCCCCCTCCCCCGCGTATCGCTACCCTCTATAATTTCGTAACGGCACGCTCGGCGTTTCGTATTCCGCTTTCATTTCACGCGGCAGGAAGCGACGTGTACGCTCTACGCGGCACTCCGCTTCGCCGCTTCCGACGAGAGGAGATAAAATTCGCCGCACTCGATTCCGGGGTGTCCCGGTGCAACTTACAAATTCACGGTGTAAGCGCGGAAATCCGCACGTGAGTTCCAATATCGATACCTATTTACGTAAGCACGTTAACCTGTGGAATATCGATGACGTTAAACTCTTGCTTCTACACTGTAGCGTTGTAAAAGATAACGCGGCAGATTATATATATTAAGAATATTTATTTATAAACTCGACACGGTTCACATTTTCACGGCTTTTTGCAGATTCCATTGTTTTTAAGAAAATCCTTCCTATTCCCGGCCCCATTAAAATAGCATCTTCGTTTTTGCGATATAATATTATTTCGACGATCAGGTTTGTATTTGTGGCAACGCGAAGCTTTGATAATTAGATCCGGAATGCATTTATCATGCACAAGCGGGTCGATATCATCTGACGGTGCTTACCTTCATAACCTGCTCTTTAACTGGGTCTCGTCTCTAAGATGACGGAAATTCGTGGAATTTGCAACGTCGAGATGCTTCTGAAGATGCAATCTGCACCTCGAGCATGCCCCTTCAGAAAGATATATATGTACCATATATGCATATATAATATATATAATATATATATATATATAAATAATATATAATATATGTATGTATATATACACTACATATATATAAACATATATATGTACTATCTACCACAGCGCGTTTCTCTTTGGCGTCAATAATACGAGATACTAATTTAAATTCCTTTGATCATTAACCAACTTTGATTAAGGCAATATGTGGGGAAACAACGCGGAATGGAAAATTAATTTCTTAATTAACGCTCTTCCGTGCGCGCGCGCGCGCGCGCGCGTACGCCATGTTTTTTCTCGCCGCGCGTTGTTTATCGACGACACGAAAGAATGGTTATAGGAGTGATTTCATCGTACGTACACATAATTGCCTAACGCTGCAATTGAGCGTATATCGCGGCGCAATACTTTTTCTGCAGCGCGCCCGATATACACCTCGCCCGATATTCCCGATAAACGGTTGCGCAACAATTCAGATAAAAACAATTCGATAACGTAATTTGATAATTGAATATCTCGCCAAACAGAATTTAGCGGATCGATCTAAACGGCAACGGCCGGGGGGGTATATTGAGATTATCATAACAGATGTTCTAAATAAAAGCCGATATTATATAGGTACAAATGTTATATATGAAATTTATCCTGTTATAGGAAAAAGAGAAAACACAATTCAAAGATATTCGCGTCAATCACCATTATCAGGGCAATCGTGAAATCTATAAATAAATCGAAATAAAACGTTTTAAAATGTTTAAAAAAATATCTAAAATTTGATTAAGTGTCCAATGTGACGTATCACAACATTGTTTTTTTTTTTCGTACAAAACGTTTCCAACGCGTATATTTAAATTTAAATCAGCTTACTGCAATCTGCGCGGACTAATGACTGCACTCTGAATGACGATCCGAACATCTGGGCTCGCGTAATGTTTACGGGTGCCGCAACGTTAAAGCGCGAATCTCATCTTTCTAGAATTCCGCTCGCCCGAAGTCGGGAGAGTCGGGCTTGATTATCGGTTAAGTGGGTGATTATAGGCGCGAGTATGATACTGGAGGTCATTAGACTTGCCCCTTAATTAGCCCAAGGTAAGCCCCGGATATTAGGTTTGCACGTCGTTGCACAACCGGTGCGAACGATACGACGAACGGAGAACAGCCGAAGATGCACGCGCGGTGGCGCGAGGGGGAGGGGAGGGGGGGGGAACGACGAGCGGGGTTAGCCTAATTCGCACGTGCCAACCCGCAGGTGCGAACGTTCGAATTGTTTTCCGATACAGAGCGACCTTAGTCGACGCCACCTCTCGTTCGCCCTTCTCTCTCCGCGCTTTACACACGTGCGCGCCTCGCCTCACCACATGTAACATGTATTTCCTGTTCACTTTCATGCATCGATCTACAAGGAGGACTTTACCGTGGCGCATACGAGGCAGACAATACGTTTCGGCCGCTTTAGTGCATCAATAACCATTTTACATTAGCCTACAAATTAATATCATAATTACTATATTATAATTATAATTTATAATTAAACGTAATTATAAATGGCATTAATATTAATACGTGAATATTGATAGGAATTATGTATGTTAAGGTACATGATTATTTATTATCAGAGAGATGGCCTCGATTCTCGATATATCTCATTTGCAGCTCATTGCGAAGCTTTTCTAAACGAGTTTTATCGGCCGTATAAATTTAAATTATTATGCGTATTACTGTCAATTCGACATTTCGATACTCAGAGATCTAAACTAATTGTAAGATATTAAAAATCGCATGTGATCTTCTTTAAAAAAAATTTTTTTTTCTTTTATTCCCAAAGTTGGATGAGTCATATCGCAATCAATTCAAAATCTCTTGGTTAATTACATAACTAAATTGCGATTAATTTATGAAAATGCACGCATATTTATAAATCTTTCAATTATTAATTATAAAATGTCAGTCTTTCAGTTAATTATAAAAAGTAGTTTCGAAAAAATCAAACGATATATATAAACGACGATTGTTCAAGATGTCGTAAAATATGATTGACGTGTCAAACGAATTAATTTATTATAAAAATAGCAAACTACGAGCAACTATTTCGGCTCTACGCGAACGCAGCCGTTCTATCAACGCGATGTAGCTAACCGACTCGGGTGTAGCTCGACCTCGGCGAAGGGGGTAGCTATTTAGGGGCTTAACACCTCAGGGGGGGGGGCGGTCGGCGGGTGACGGAGATGGTGGAACGCGGCTAGTAGGGGATAGCTGGTACCAACCAGGCTTGTGCAACCACTGTGTCACCTTTATCACCTTTATCACCTGCTGCAAATTGCCACCATTTGGATGCTAAACCTCGGGGTCTCACCTCACTGACGACTATTTGCAGGGACGGCGCGCATGAGTGAGAGCATGCTAGTGAAACAGGAAGAGACCGCCGTGACGCTGATAGAGCGAGAGAAACGAGAAACGGGAGAATGGAACAGACGGGGGGTGAGAGGGGATGGGGAAGGGGTGAGGGGAGAGGGGTGACGAGAGGCCGGAGAGGAGATACGAGAGATGGAAAGAGAGTACACTGAACGCACGGTACATACATGCACCTCGGAAATGCTTTAATCGGATTATCCGATGGTTTTAGAGCCGCTCCGTATCGTTGGGACTGCTCTCGATTCGACAAGATCGAATTTCACCTCGAGAGAGAGAGAAAGAGTGTGTGTGTGTGTGTGTGTGCGCGCACGGCACCGACGAACTGTGGGGCTTCGCTTTTGCGTACCCCGCGCGATATTTTATTTTAACGCTCTCTTCATCATTGTGCCGGGTTTCTCTTTTTATTTCATTTACCCGCGCGATACGCGTGTAGGCATCAAAACCGTAAACGGTCAAAACCGTAATGGTACATAATTCGCGAATATGTATATAGTATAACGAACTCTGATACCGCGAGAGATTTTACAGCAAGAGTTTGTTAGGGAAAAAAATTCTCACTGTGAGAATGACACGAAAAAATATCCGTGCAGGGACACGTGACGAATTTTTATCGCTCCTTGTTCGCCACTTTTACGCGTGTATGTATATATCGACTGTATAAACGAGCAAACCGTAATGGAACGTAATTCGTGAATTTATATAGTAACGAATGTTCTGATAGCAAGAAATTGTACAGCGAGCTTTGTTATGGAAAAAATAAAAAATGCCACTGTGAAAGCCACCGAGTGACGCGAAAAAATATTCACGCGAGGGGACACGTGACGAATTTTTATCGCTTCTCGTCGCTATACCCTTTACGCGCAGCATATGAACTTTTCTGGCTAAGTAAGTGCATGCGGGAGTGGAGGAAACTAGGTTACTCCGGCCGAGTCTTCTCTACCTTCTTCCCGGGAAAACTCTCTCGCCTGTCCCGGCCGCGCGCACCGGGCGATGCGCGGCATAAAGAAGCCGCGCCGCTAAACTTTGCGCGGTTTTCTGAAAATGGCTGTTATATGACGTATTTTGAATCTCTTTTACGGCTTTGCGACACGCCTTCCCCCGCGCTTTCCCTTATTCACCGGTGCCCACCCATCCATTTTGATTTCCCGCTTACCCTTCTCTCTCTCTCTCTCTCTCTCTCTCTCTCTCTCTCTCTCTCGCACTTTCTTTCTCTGGGGGGGTTGGGAGGGGGAGAGGGAGCGCGACGCCGCACTTTCCTAAAACTGTATCGCCCGCGCGTGTGGCAACTTTTCTCATAGCCTCCTCTTTTTTTTTCTTGCACTTGTTGCTCCCGCAGATTCGCGTTCGAAGCGAACTTTATCGTACGCCGCCGCCCTTCGCCGTCCTTTTTTTTCTCCTCTTTCCACGTCATCGGCATTGATTCTTGCAACGCGCGCGGGTGCATGTGCACATCGCAGAACGCACGCGCATGCAACGTGCGACCGTCGACGGTAATTCACCGCGCCGCGCGATAATGTAACGTACGATAAAGGTCTCGTGTAATAAGTGTCAAGCGTAAACCCGATTTATCGAAACGCCACGCGCGAAATGCGCCTCCCCCGCGTTAAAATGTTGCATAGACGCATTTTCATGACACTTCCGTGACGTCGGATATCATTACGGGGGGAGGGGAGGGGGGGGATTAAACGTTTCATTATCGTCGTCTCGCGAAAACGGCATGGCACGTAAGCGTGCGCCTCTCGAGTATGTACATTTCTCGAAGTCTCGTATGATAAAATTAATGCGTCACAATTTTTATTTCCGTTATCGAGGGAGGTAATAGCTCAAACGTCTACGTCTTTGTTGGGATTTTGATAACTCTCGGATCGCGATAAGCCGGATGATCCGCGACAAGCTGAAGGTAGAAAGCATTGAGAGGCCGCGAAGGAGAGAGATCTCGCCGACGGGAGCCGCGCGAGAAGCGAAGGAGGAGAGGTCGATTGGCAGCAAACACGACAGTCGGAATTACGGGGGGGGAAGACAAGAATACAAAGGCTGATATGGGATAAATGAAACGTTCGTTGCGAAAGCGGTAACAGGTGATATTGAGAGCCATTCGTGAGCGTCAGTGCAGATATCCGCACTTGTGGCACGTAAGAATACGTGCGTTCGAATCGCGCGTTCGCTCAAGTATCGCATCAAATGTTATATCAAAAAATTAATTCGGTCCGATCCAGTTTGTCTTTACACCTATACTTACAAGACTCGACAACCCCACGCGGGAAAACAAGTACCATAATTCAAATAAGCATATTAAGTACCATATATTAAGTACCATAATGTTGCATTATCGGCATTAGCCGACAGCATGTAAATGTGAGAATAATATATATATTGTTAATTCAATGACAGTATTAACAGAACAAATACATCGTGCTTTTGATTCAATAAAATGCTATTTGTTTCATTCCACTGGTGATATTGAATGAACAAGATTCTTTTTAATTAGACTTGCTATTGGCTAATGCTGTAAATATATCATTTTTTTCTCCATATACATCCGAGCTGCCGATTTATATTTATCTTACTCGAGAGTAATGTTTATGTAACATAAAAGTAACGCTTATAAAACATATAGAACGTACTTACGAAGTCGCCCGGAGATCACAAGTTAAAAAAAAAAGATACATCTAAGTCTATCGTAGCTTCTGCGATGGAAACTGAGAATATCTTTGGTAGTTTCCTACAAACGCTCGGCGCCAACCACGTCTTCGAAAAATACGTCGACTTGACACTGCGGGAACGCCATAAACTCACCCGATCTTTGAAGTGGACCCAGGATACTTTTTTCTCTCTCTTTTTGGAGACAGGAGAGGAGAAAAAAACTGATATCCTTTCCGCTCGCGAGATTTAACCCCCACCCCACGTAGAGAGAAGGTCTCAGAGCCTCTGAAGAGAGTCTTTTACCTCGCACCAGACAGGATAAACGGAAGGAACGTCGAAGTGTATGCGGGGTCGACGAGAGGGAAAGAGGGGTGGTGAGTCTCCTCTATGCGAAGAGGGAGGAGGGCAAAACTCGTCGGTAAGGAGGATGAGTGGGGCCACTTCCTACGACGATAAGTTAGGAAGGAGTCTCGCGGATGTTCGCGCCATTTGCGCGAGCACCGCCCGAGATAATACCGAGCCGATAAACGATACCGGGTGGCGATACCGCTCGCCGGTTGGCTGCCGCTGATGGACATGCCCCGTTTTATCTGAGCGAGCGATACGTCGCCCTTTTGCGATATCATGCCCTCCCTATGATCGCGCGCCGATTTCTCTCTCTCTCTCTCTCTCTCTCTCTCTCTTTCTCTCTTTCGCTCTTTCTCCCCGCCAATCCTCTTATACTTGGGCTGTAAGGGATGGCTAAAAAAAGAAACATGCTCTTTTCTATTAGCTATCGCGATGACAAGACAATTTTGCTCCTCCTTGTATCGCTAGGATACGAGGTAATAGCCGGCTGCAGGTTGGGCTAACTTTTTATATTAACTTCAGATAATTATTAAGATAAACCTCATGAATTGTACAGCTGAAAAACACGTGAAAGAAAGAGAGAAGGAGAACGTACGTGCGAAGTTAAATTATTCGTCGCACCCCATTTATACATCGCGAGGCGTATTAAAAGATATTAAATGCGAATTCGACTAACTCCATGACGTATATTGTAATCCATCCGTCGTACTATATTACAGTTATCCCGCAAAGTTGAATAACCGATGGAATTCATTCGCGGTATAGTGGCCTTCGCGTTCCTCAATATCCAACTTTTACAAGAATTAATGTAATCAATGAAGCTCCGGCTACGAGTAACACGAAACTCATTTCTAGGGAATTACTATGCGAAGCGGATAAAAGCGAACGGAAGTTTCTCCGTTTTTTTTCCCCTCCCCCTCCCCTCCGCACACTCGACAACGCCGCGGAAGCAGAGGTGGACATTATTTCTCCAGCTTCATTATCCATGCCGTTGACATATTACATCGTTTTCTCTTCTTGCGCAAGTCCAAAGTTCGCGCTCTTTAATAAAACCGAAGTTGCCCGGCTATTTTCTTTTTCCTCCGACAGTCGGGGAAAGAGAGAGAGAGAGAGAGCTTCGACGAACCTCGATCTCGCGGAAAATTCGAACGGTCACGAGCGAAACTCGTGTTATCGCGCAATAACCGTGCTCGGTTTATCCACCGATGGGAATGCGCCATTGGGAAATTTTCCCAGGCAAGTGTTCCCAGGGCAGTGCGAGAGTTTTCAGAGGACTGTTTCGGGGCAGCGGGACACACAATTTCAACATTTCCATATAAAAAAAATTTGGCATAATTCAATGACATTTATATTGCAAGATATTTAATTTAATTATTGCGTATAAAAAATACATTGGGATTTATAATGTATAGACATGCAAAGGTAAGCCGCCAGCAAAGTTATTGCTGTTATGTTACCTACCAAAAAAAAATATAAACCAATAATAAAAATGAAATAACAACAGAAACGTTACATTATGTGTAATAATAATTACATGAAATATCTCATCTTAATTTTTAATATATTTTTTACGAAGAAAAATATACTATAAGACTTCAACGTAAATGGAGTCAAATCAGAACGAAACCCGAACTCAAGAGCTCAAACAATCAAATTAACAAAAATAAAATTTTAACAATTTTACTGCTACGATTTTTTTCATGTCTGTCCTCCCTATGAAAAATGTACTCAAAGCTCCAACGATAGAAAAATAAAAAGAAAGGGGACTTCTGATATACGCGGAAATGACAGAATAACTCTTTTCCTCCTGCAGGTCGGAAGCTGTAAAGCAAGGCCGGCGCGGCGGTGCGGATTGCAGCAGCGGCGCATCGCGATCGCTGGAAGGATCCTCTCCCCGGTAATTCGAGAGGATGCAACTCTGCCCCTACCTATCCGGCGCCCCAGTCGATTCTCCCCGAACTGAACCCTTTGCGTTTTTTTTCCGATCGAATTAATACCTCCGATGAGAGCTTCCGGGCGAGTCGCCAGACACGGCGGCACGGTTTCAATTTGCGAGCCGACTCAAACAGGTTCCTCCCTCCCCCCTTTCCCTCCGGGCGCGACCGCGATGCGTGCAGCACACGTTCACCGATTTATGTACACGCACAACCTCACACTCGTGCAAAAGTTGATCCACCAACGGGACGGCATACACTCATACAGAGCCGGGGCGGGTATATCTTCCTCGCTCGTTCATTTACCAGACCCATCCGTCTCTCGTCCATCCATCCCTCTCTTTCGCCCTCTCTCAGCCCTCTGTCTCCCTCCCCACATTCATGCCGAGAGAGCTGTTCTCCCTTGTGCGCGATAAACCCCTCGGGCTCTTCCCGGTCAGCTTCCGCGGATTCATATATTTTTCTCATCCCCCTTTTTTTACCCCGTTGATTCGTTTATTTTAATTTTCGCATTTCTATCCGCCATCTGCTGGCCTTTGACGTTACTCCCCATGCCCGCGTTCGTCGCGAACACTCTCGACCAACTCTCGTTACTGATTTTCCCCTCGACACGTCGTATATTAGCGATATATACGTTCTGTTCACCACCACCCACTATAGACTCATTTCCAAACGACCACCCCCGATTTCCGACGCCTCCCGTGCCGTCCCGTGTCCGACGATGTCGATGGAGTTTTCTCCCATTGACGCCGTCCATTTGACGCCTCTGGGAAATTTCGGACCGCGATCGTGTCTCGGTAACAGTTTGCCCATCGATTGTCTCGTCGCGTCGCGATACGACGAAATGGCAAGGTCCACCGGCCATTATAGCGCCGATCTGATCCGGTGTTCGTAAATATTTATACAAAACATCGCTCGCGAGTTTGCCGACGTTTGCGATATCGATCATATTTCCCATCTTCGTCGCACTTAACAGATCGCGTATGTTTTTCACAGCATTTACGATGCGAATTATTGGCAGCTGAGAAATCCATATGCAAAGAGGGGGGGGAGGAGAGAGAGAGAGAGAGAGAGAGAGATATGAGCGACAAGCACTCAGCAAGAAACAAGGCAAGCGTAACCTGTGTCGCCAAATTAAAATATCCGAGTAAAATCGCATTTTACCGATAAGAAGAAACGTGCAGTGCGTCAATCAAAATGTAACGAGGAAAAATCGATGAACTGTCAAGATACAATTTGCAATATCGTCCGGCGATATGCGAAAAACTTTGATACGTCGATCAAGGCACGGGGAGAGTTTTATAACGAAACGGTTCATTAACTTTTTCTCTACATTATGCGATATCCCCCCCCTCGACGTTTATTGCGTCAAAAGAAAAAAAAAAGAACGTCCGTCCCGTAATAAAATTGATATTTTTCTATGGAATCGTCCTTCATTTCGCGCACCGAAAGCGCGAACCCGTCAGGTACCGTCGCGGCATCGAGAGATACTCTCGAAAATATTTAGACTATTCCAGCAAAAGTTACGGTATATATTTTTTACACATGCCGACTATATTTGCATGCCTCGAACCGGGCCCCGGCCGATTCGATTTTTACTTCAAAAGCGCGATATTGCCGCGAGCCTGGAAAACGAGGTTTGTATATTATTTCACGTGACGGTAGGTTTTGCGAGGGACTTCTCTCCTCCAACCGATACCGATTTTAACATTGTTGTTTCTAATAGTTTGAGAGGCGAACGCGGGGAGATTATTACTGCACACGTCGAACAACGTGACCGTTATCTATTTTTCTCCCCGGTGGTGTATTAGTGACAATTTGTTCCGCCGCCGCGCACCACCACCTGACGTTCCCCTAAGCCGACCACCTTCCGCTTGCAATGTCCCTCCCTCTCCCGCCCTGCCTTCCTCCCCCGTACACTTTTTGTCGTTCGTTTTCACTTTGCCGGCGTTGGTGCCATTACGATCGCAGTCCCGCGACCTATTGCACGCGATCGTCTTTTTTGTTTAGCCTACTTCCCCTCCGTCTTTTCCATTACTCATATGGCCCGGCGTGTCGCATTTTTCATTGCAAAATTAATACACGGGAGCGTGTAATTCATACGCGTGGCCGGCTTGTTAATTGAAACTAATTGAAAAATACAAGCGTTTCCTTGTCGCGAGACAAACACGTCGACCTTTGCAAAATTGAATAAATTAGGTGCGCGAAATAACGTTCGCGGTTTCCCCCAAATTACAACCGTTTCGGGAGCATTTCGCATCGAGGGTATCCGCGCGTCGATGAGAAGTAGCCGACAAGCCGAAATACGTGCGCTGTACTTTATAGATAATTAACATAATCAACGGGGTCATTACGGCTGCTGAACCAGAGCGCGATTGTTATGCCACATGTTATCACTCTACTTCAGCAACACGTGACGCAATAATTGCCCGGTTTTAGTAGTTGGCGATGCACTAATTTTAACGACGCTTCAACCTGCAGTCAGACATCTGTCTCCTGGACATTTTTTTACAAAATAAAAACAATTATATACCCACACGAAAAGAACGATTTTGTTGAATTTTGCTGAATACAAAATTCTGAAAATTAATTCTTGTTGAATCATCAAAAAATTTTGTTGGAATGTTAAAAATGATAAGCATTGCTATAAAACGTTTTGATACTATAGCAATTATTTTGACTTTCCAATAAAATTATTTTGATCATTGAACAACAATTATTTTCAGATCTTGATCCAGCAAAATTGTTTTCTTTCCGTGTATATTTAACAATAAAAAAAAGGTTTTACACAGTTATAGTTAATATAGCAGCTATATATCTATGTTACTCCGAAAATACTCTCGATTATGTATGTTTTACATGAAATAATTAATTTTAAAGTCGTGTCGCGACATGTGATCCATCAAACAAAGTAGATACGCAGTACAAATGATTTTGGAACATTGTTTGCTTTCAACATCGTTGAATGTTGAAGCAGGTGCAAACATAAAAGAGAGCAAGCTATATTTCGAGTTTCTCTTTGCGCAAAATACACGCGAGTGTCTGTATCGTTCATGTATATTACCGTGCGAGAGGTGTAAAGAAACAACCGAACGGACGCACTGCGAGTGAAATATGTTCGTTTATATTTCATTCAAAGTGCGTGCACTCGCTTGTTCCATTACACATTCATGCAATAGTGTGCAGAGGCGAAAAATACTCGTGCGTTCGGTAAAAAGCGAGAGGAACGACGATTGTTTTCGCTTCTCTTTCACGTATAGCACAGCAGATTTGGCCTTCTTCTATTACTCGCGAGTTTTACGAGTGAAATTACAATTCAATTATATCTCAAAGGTATATACTCTGTCAAATAAATTTCTTAAATAAATAATATTTAATCATAAATAGCCAATAATGCCTTTGCGAGTCGGATGTTGGTGTGTAACACTGTTGCAATATCAAACCACGTATAAACTGTGCGCCGCATAAACTGTCGGTCTTGAAACACAGTTCTTACATGAGGCCAGAATCCACTGTAACGAATTAAATTGTCGAACAATTTAATAATTTCGATGCTAATAAGCATCTACTAAGAATCTTCCCCCCCCCCCCCAAATCTATAAAGAATTTATTGCAAAAAATATTACCCCTGCTGGGATTCCCGGCTGGCAGCAGGGGTAATATTTTTCGCAATAAATTCTTTATAGATTTGGGAGGGGAGAAGATTCTTAGTAGATGCTTATTAGCATCGAAATTATTAAATTTCAATTATTAAATTTCGATTATTAAATTTCGAAATTATTAAATGTTCGACAATTTAATTTGTTACAGTGGATTCTGGCCTCACGTAAGAACTGTGTTTCAAGACCGACAGTTTAAGCGGTGCACTGCAATTTGTATGTGACTTGATACTGTAACAGTAAAAATTATTACACACCAGCATCCGTGTCGGCTTGCAAAGGCATTATTGGCTATTTATGATTATTTATTATACGAGCCTCAATTTCTTCAAGTTAAATTTAAATAATGTTTACTTCGCGCCAAGTGTCAGTCTGATAGATACATATCTTCATTTTCGTGTCGCACTACAGCTTTACTGACAGCCAATATTCCTCCCATACCCTCGGGCCACACAACCCGTGATATCCTTGCATCCATCCCGTGCAACGAACAATCGAGTTCTCAAGGAACGTCGCGTCGTCTCTCATCTCTCGCTTATAGCGAGAAGGCGTCGTGTGTGCAACTCCATTTCAAAACCAGTTGGTCGCACACAAAGATGACGGACTCACCTCGCCTCGGCAAGGCACGGGGTCTTTTAATGGACGAAGTGTAATCCTAGCTCTCCTCGTTCCTCGTGTCCGCGTGCATCACGCCCGCGCCACCCGCAATATTCTCCTCGCACTTTCGCCTCCTTACTTTCCGTCACGCTCCACGTCGGCGGTGAGCGATGCGCGTAGTTTGCGCCCACGATGAAACTTGTCCTTGGACCGGACTCGCTTCTCGACGGCCCACTTTGTCCGCCCTTCGTTCATTTCGCTAGGGAGAACGCTTGGACAGGTAGAAAACGGCGCGACAACGCGCATTTATGGAGCGCCACGGAGCAGCAGCGAGAGCGAGGCAGTCTCTCGCCCATTGTAACACGTGCGTCACACGCTGCCTCCCACGATTGTGCGTTATACGAACGGATATTCTTGGAATGTCTCTCATATTGCTGCAATCTATGCAACGAATGCGGACACTTCGATATTTTTACCGGAGATTGTATTTTCTCCTTATTCTCCTCCCGCGGAGAAAAGTCAGATATTAAATATAAATTTTTATGAATCGTATATTCTAAATCGCGTATACACGTGAAAAAACGATTGGAAGGTCTAAAAATTTTGCTGGATCTGAAAATAATTGTGTTGGACCGCGTCGAAATAATTTGTATGTTATTTTAGGGTTAAAATAGATATAAAATGTACTACAAATAAATCTGAGAATATGAGAAATAGGTCAGAAAGTGATAACGTGATTAAAGATTGAATTACAAATGTCCGAATCTATTTCAGAATGTGTGAAATAACATCTGACACAAAGCATGTAAGAATTATAAAAGATATGACATTTCAGTTATTTAAATAATATCGATATTCCAAAAGAGACACTTTTTCGAAATTAATTATATATGTACGGTTCACGTAAAATGTTGTAAAGAAAAATATTTTTGAATATTCATTATTATATCTCATATCAACATACGTTTTTCTCACTTGCTTTAAATCTACCCTCATTATCATATTGCGATGAAAATCGATAAACCTGATCGCAATGACGCACCGCAACATATATCACTTTTAAATCGTACACACGGAATTTAATCGTGCCATAATAATGTAATTCCCGCGAAAAGGATGCAAAGGCGCCACGTCAGTTATCGGAATACCGTATTGCATTGTTCCAGAAATTATTATACAAGGTATCCCATATAGTCGCGTGTAATAGTTTAACAGCATATTTTAAAATTAATTAAAGTCCAACAATCTACAAATACAAAAAGATAATCTACAGATACAAAAACATAATATTTTTCCAGTTATAAACAATCTAAATTAATCATAAAATATCGAGCTTAATTTACACGAGTAATCAATCTATCACGTATTTATTGATATTATTAATTCTCGATATTAATTTTTATTGTCCAGCTAATTTTTTTCTGATACTTTAAATATTATACATATTATAATAGTCACTTTAATATGTTTATATGTACATCCATCCAATTTCCCTATCCTATTAGCTCGAATCTCACTGTGTGAATGATAGGCGGCGGCCTAGTTTAAACAATAGCGCTGTACATCGCGCAAAAAAACAAACACCAAGCACTGCGAGCATAAACTCATCGTTATCAAAAAATATTTGTCACAGCATTAACGTACGTCGAATTTGTACATTCGTAGTATTATCTATCCGTTTCCAACAAACGAGTGTAACCACAGCTTTGATAAATCACATTATTTAACAATTGCTGATTAAAGCTATACTGTTAAATCTATAGTGCCAAACTGAAATTTTACTTAATAAATTAGCTCTTATTTAATAAATAGTTCTTTTTTACTAAAACAACGGAGTTAAATAATTTAAAACAGTTCAAATTTAACCCAAATTTGGGTTAAATTTCATTGTTTTATTTAAAAATAACTATAGGTATTGTTTTAGTTAAAAATAACTATTTATTAAGTAGGAGTAGTGGCGACTTAAATAAGGTTTAGTTTGACACTATAGATTTAACTGTGTAGATTAAAGCTAATTAAAATCCAGAAAATGTCTATGGTTTCGCGTTTCTACACTTGTCGTTATTGTATTATACCGAAAAAATAACGTTATACGGAACGGATTACGCTGTTACGTACATGTTTGGTAGAATCTCGACGTATAAGAATGATAGTGTGACTTTACGCAGACAAGCGACGCATTGAACGTCGCGCAAAAAAAAACCCGTTAAGGCCGTACGCCAACCGATATGTTGTCGCTGCGAAATACATATTTAACGTTTTATGATATACCGCTGAATATTCAATTCGAAGGCCAAATATGCACTCCGGATATCCCGTCCCTTGCGTTTCAAAATAATTTTGAGTGAGCTATTATCACATATTCATTCTAACGTTTACTTGAAGAATAAATCTACTTCACTTTAATTGAAAAATTTATATAAGTAAATTTATCGTTATTACTTTTTCGAATTTTCTCATCCGAACAGGTATAAAATTGTATGATTTTGATAAGTCAAAAGGGTAAAATTGTATCACCGGTAAAAAAGCGTGAATTTCTTTTCTTGTTTTGTTAAAATTATATATTATTTCTTCCAGATTACAAAAACATTAATATTAAATTATAATGTTTTCCTAATTAATACAAAAATCATATTTATTCTTCAGAGACATTTAAATTTAATAAGTTCGATAATTCAATTTGAGTAAAATAATTAATCACTCATTTAAATTTTCTTTTAAAACAAGTATTAAATTATTCATGTATAACTGCTATTAATTAGTTTGTCGGCATCAGTTAACTGCTGTAATGTATATGTAACTACATTTGAAAAATAAATAAAAATATTAGCTGGAAAATCAAAATCAATATCAATAATTAAACTGAAAAAATCAATAGATATGTCATGCATGTGTAAACGCAATTATAGATAAAATTATAAAATACGAATTTCACACACATTTTCATCTTTAATAAAAATTTATCACAACTTCGATGTTTTCATACTTTCAAGTCTAATTAATTTTACGATAAAAGATACATTTTTGCATTAAAAATAAATTTATAAAGTACTAATATAACACATTCAAAACCAATGTTAATTCAATAATTACATGATAAATTTTCCAACTCTCTCTTCCTTCAACTCTTATAAAAATAAATATCTTCGCATAGTATAATTAATGACGTCATGACGCTTTTTGTTAATTGTAGAAAAACGTTTTATCTTTCATTAAAATCATTCACTTTCTCTCAATTGCCGTCACTTCTTTGAGAAAGAGAGAGGGAGAAAGGGACGATTCTTATTGACGCCGTCAAGTGTATGTAAATAACGATTCGCCGTTAGCGCATAATTAACCGACATAATTATTGCGCAATCAGTAGAAACTTAAACTGTGTTCCCTTCCGGCTTGTTGTATCGATTTACGCTCGTTATTTCGAGTCTCGTGTACATAATTCGTGGTCGGCATTAACGGACGGCCGCCGAACCACCTCTTACGACGCCTGCACCACCGCCGCGCCCCCTCGTCCCCCTGCCCGCAATATCCCTCCCCATTTACTTCGTCGTAATTATATCTCGCCTCTCACGAAGCCCGACCGAGACTTCGTCGAGGATCCATAAATTTCTGGGAAGAATTCGCGGCATCCTGCAGCAACAAATTCCCGAAATTTTCTCGCCAAAAATATTTCAAATATTCGTCCCGTATATGTCCGCTTCCTCTTCTCCTTCACGACGCCTAGTTGCTTTTTTTACTCGCTTTTCCTTGTTTAACTCTGCTGTCAAGCACACATTCGCACTCTTTAGCAGAATATATGCCATATATATTTAAAGAAGAAGAAACGATGAAAAGTGTTTATTTTTGCGACAAGCAGAATTCACAGCATCTCGCAATTTCTACGACGGATGAGTCTTCGTTGACATAATTGAAAAGTTTTGCAACTCCTTGTCAAGATGCCATCTTCAATATTTATTAATTTTTAACGTGTTTGTAAACTAAAATCGCGCCCCAGTTACATTTTGCGATCTATCAAGATTTTTAAATTTCTGTCAATCATGAGGGAAAAGAGAAAGAACTCAAATCTGAAATAAAATAACGATAAAAGATTTCTTAACAAGACTAATAAATACATCAAATTCTTCCTCGCGCTACACTGTAGCGAATACAATTCCTTACAACGTCCGCCCCAGGATTTCCACGCTAGTCAGACAACGCCATCCATTTCCACTTCATTGAAACGCCACTGATCGGAATTTCACCGGTAACATTTGTGAACTTGCCTGATTCTTGCGTGAGGGTCTTCAATCATTGCTCTCGTTTCCCCATCCAGCGGCATCAAGTAGAATCGCCCTGATGCGCGCGTCTCCTTTTTCCATCCTTTGAACCCTCCCTCTCTCTCTCTCTCTCTCTCTCTCTCTCTCTCTCTCTTCCGCGCGAAATAAAGTCCGGATAACTCGGGAGCATGCATCGTCGCGTCGCTCCCCCCTTCCTTCCCTCCCCCGTGGCACTCTCGTTCTTTTTTTCTATTACGCCACATTTACCCGGAAAAATAATGCTTGTGCACATTTCACCCGCGTTATCTGCTCGCCAGGTTGCCCTCGGCCCCCCCGCTTGTCCCCGCTTTTTGTCGCACGCTACTCGTGAGAGAAGGCGGAGGAAAGGGGGAGGGGAAGGATGGACCGTTGCCCCGAAAGCCTGCCAGTCGACGTGTCCTACGCTGACGTCGCTATCTGAATTGAAACGGACTCTTCCAACGCGACGGTCCCATTTCGCCCCCCATAGAGCCCCGAAACCCACTTCTGCACCCCCTCACTCTCGCGTCCCTTCTCGCTCTTCGCTTCGCAGATATCTCCGCCGTCTGCCATTTATCTCGTCAAGCTCGCATGAAACGCTCACATGTTGGCAAACGGACGCACATATACATATGCTAACGGACGATAAAAATACATACAGGGTGCCCAAAAATTGCTTTTCCTTAGCGTAAGAATTAGTCGATCACAATATCCGGTCGATACTTAAAAATAAAATATCGTAATTGAGCTAAGTGCCCCAAAATTGCTTTTCCTATCCTAAGGGTTCATCGACCATAATAGCTAGTCGATATAACTTAAAAAATATATATATATGTGAAATATGAATCTGGATTGATCTGTAAAACGATTTTTTCAGCATCATTACATCGGCGATGCAGCTAAAATCTATTCTCGCTTGACTTTTTTGAACCAGACAATTAAGATTGCATGATATTCTGCTAGAAATAGAGACAGAAAAACGAAGTACACGACACGAATGTAAATTTTAGAGATTAGCATAAATATCAAATGGTCTTGTTTTAGCGAAGTCGATCGTTAAAGATAAAACATTGAAAGATGTTTTGCAATAGATATGTGTTAATGCTTCTCGCACGCGAAAAATTATTCTTACGAGAATGAAAGCCTTTAACTCGCGAAATTAATTCCCGAATAATCTAGCATTTTTTCCGAACACACACGGAAAAAACGATTTAATTGGAAGGTTAATTTGGATCTAAAAATAATTTTGTTGGAAACCCAAAAATAATAAGCATTGCTCTAAAAACGTTTTGATATTTTAGTAATCAGTTTGACTTTCCAACAAGAATTATTTTCAAATCTGTATCCAGTAAAATTTTTAGACCTTCCAGCAAAATCGTTGTTATCTGCAGTATATATCAATTTTATTGTATATAATTATTGACAGCTTATACAGCTTCACAGATTATCTGTTGAAAAACACACACACGCACAGAATGACAGATTTGTTCTTTTCTTTTAGCGTAAATCCGGCGCGAGATCGTATTTGCGACCTTTTAATTTTCGATATTAAAAGTTTCGATTTAAATTTTCATAAATTCCACGTGGAATTAACTGGGAAAGTCAGATCTTCTTATCCAGCTCTTTATACTGCTGAATTTTACTTCGCCGAAGTTCCTTAATATCTTCAATAATAAATGCTCGTTTAGACTTCTCGTAAAATTTTCGATAAAGAAAGATTGATGGCAAGTTTATCGCAGAATCTACAGCCAAAAGAAAATATACGGTGATCCTCGAATCACATCACAGTCTCACAGGGAAGATGTAAAAATAGGAACATAATTCGAATTGGAGGAGATATTCGATAATCGGTATAAATCGACGTGACCCATTGGACTCTTTGTATCCCGCGCTTCACGCCGTGTCGTCTTCGCTCGCCATTTATCTCGGCAGAAATACGTGGGAGCTTCCTGGCACAACAAACGTTATCCTTGTTCAGCTCGTCTATGCGACGTCATAAACAAACCGGTGGAAGATGCTGCCTGTGTGTAGTGCGCGATGTATCGTCAAATAACAGTCGAGCTTTATCACACTCGACGCTAAGTCTTGATTTTCCGGCGGGCTCGTAGATCCATTAGACACACACAAAATTGCCGGCAACGTCAGATCTCCGGCGCCGGGCGTAATCACGTGTGTGTCTCGAAATAAATAAAACGTAATTAACGCGAGCGAATAAGGAACGTTCCTGCGATTTCGGCGCGTACGTCGTCGCGCGTATAATACGTACTCGTGCCAAAATTGAGACAGATACATGTTCAACGCGCGTACGAAATTCGCGCAAGAATTTCGAGTGAGACATATAACCGAGAATTTAGGACGTAAAGGCGCGCGCGCACGAGGAGGGGGACAGCGGCCTCTGTGTATATAGAAGATGCAGTGCCAGGGGAGGGTTGACGAAGGGTCGAGAAAAGTGCAAAATTGGCAACTTGATGGAACTCGATGACGTCAGCGCCGGTTCGTTCCGATATGGAGGTAATGGGGCAAAATAAAATCCTCGGGGGAAGGTTGGACGTTGTTAACCGGGGCAAGGGGGGGGGAGGAGTCAGGAGGGACGGGGGACACGGGCGGATGGGTGCATCAAGCGCCACAATGGCGGTCATCGCCAAGACGATAGCCGATATTCATGAATCATCCGATCGCAATACTTGCGAAATCACCTTTGTTTAACGCCCAAGCTCTCCTTCCCTGGTGAAAATAAAAATTGGAACGTAAGTCGAACGTAAGGGGAGAGTGACCGAAGCGTAAACGAAACTTCTAGGAGGCGAAAATTGGAACAGCGGAATGTAAAGGAAGCGTTAACGCTTCTTTTACACTTCGCTGTTCCAATTTTCGCCTCCTAGAAGTTTCGTTTACGCTTCGGTCACTCTCCCCTTACGTTCGACTTACGTTCCAATTTTTATTTTCACCAGGGTTACGTATACCTCTCACGCGAAGCCCCGAATTTATCTTAAATACATTATTTTTCGAAATTAAAACTCTTGCTCTGAATTTGATTCCTAAAATACATTCTAGCAATAAATAATGGAAAAAAGAATCATTATTGGCAATCTAATTTCACATCTAATAAATATGGAATTAAAAGAATCTTTTGTTAAAGAAATATCGATTTTAGCCAAAAATTCTCGCAACCTGTGATAGAACGCATTTATAACGACGGTCGTTTGTTCCCGCGACTTAAAAATTCTATCTCCCGCGTCTCGCGTGCAACCAAAAAAAAAAAATAGATTAACATAAAAAACAGTGCTAAATCCAAATGTAAAGGAGCATTCTTACGTATGATTAAGGCAAACACAGCTACGACCGCAATCCGGAGGAGAGAAGCGTATTGTCTGCGGGGCTGCGCGTCGGAATTTATGCGCCAAAAATCCGCCCTCTCAGCCGACTAACAATAACACGCCGAGATGGAGCTCCGTCAGTCGAGTAACAATAATCAGCGGAGGGTTATGCCGCAGTCAGAAAGACGGCGCGGGGAGGAGGGGGAGGGAGAGGGGGAGAGAATCGTTGAAAGACGCGGGAAGAGAAAGAGAGAGAGAGAGAGAGACAAACGCGAAAGAGCGAGCGTCGCAAATTGAAACAAATGGGGACTTATATGCATCACGGCGCATTCCGCAGTTTTACTGCCGGCTCATTTCATCTCCGGCCAGCGACAGCGTGCTTTTATTGCTGTTACGACGTTATGGTCTTTCGCCGTTATTGTCGCTGCTTCTCGAGAAACGTTCCGTATACCGGCGCCGAAAGAAACAGACGCGCGCGGGAGCGTACGCGTCGTCGGGGGAGGTCGATAGAACGAATGCCGCACCGAAGGAGCGCGTCCAGACGCGGCTGACCATTCTCGTCCGTTACTACTGGCGGCATCGTCTCCTCCCGAGTAAAAGTTTAAACGCGAGTGACTCTGAATGAGAATAAACTTTCGCTCATGAATTCTATAGTCTATTTGACGTTTTTGGTCACCGGAAACTCTCCGGTCCGGACACCGTTCTCTTCTAAAATTTATTAAGGGCCATTAATTGACATGCACGAGCATATCTATTATCCACTAAATTTAATATACATTATTTGTGACGAAAGAGAGAGAGAGAGTTACTCGCATTCCTCTCTACTGCGTTTAAATTCTCACTATATTTATTAAATATGTATTGCATATTATTTTGTCAGGATTGTCGAGTAAAATTATTAAACTGTTATTAATATATAAACAAATATGTGGCGGTATTTATTATTCGATATATTATCTTAAGCGTTACATAATACCACGAAGATCTGTGAATACCTATGAGATTGCAGCTTTTCTGGTTTCCCGGTGAATAGAGGAAAATCGGATTGAAGGATAAGTCGTAAGTCGGATGACGTAAGATGAACGGAGATATTGGTAACAACAAGAGACGGAGGAGGCGCCGCAATAAAATGGTCGAGGGTTAAATTACTGACTTAAAAACGTATATTATATGAATTCTCGAAAGAATTATTTCTACAATTCTATATAACACTGTAGACACGCGCGCGCCATGCACGCTCTAATCCCTCCCCCCCTGATAACTTTTCGTGCCCGAAGAATGATTTGGAAATTTCAATCGTCGAAACTAAATTTTCGTGTAATTTTCGTGTAATAGTCTTCGACATTTATTGCCGAAAGTTTCAAGTGATCGCCGCCCAACCCCGAAATGTTCTTACACACGCAACCCCCGGTTTCCTATCGCGATTAATCGATTTAAAGTACACGATTGCGCCGTGTACCAACTGCCAGGAACGCCCGTTACATCGATTTAAACGTATGGAGGAAAAAGATAAGGAAGGCCGTTCCACGGTGGAACGGACATAAAATTCGTACCAAAGGACCTGCACACATCTAGACTGCACTGGAATGTTCCAACATCTATCGCGATCGCTCTCACGGTCACATCAATAACGCGATTAATTCTATATCCGGGAGAAGTGCCTTTATCATCTGCCTTCATCATCCCCTTGTCTCTTACGTATAAAATTTCCGTTCGTGTCTCCGCGAACGGGCCTTTCGAAATGACCAATTCAATTGATATCGGGTTACCGATTCCGTGGGGGAGGTCTATCATCCTCCCCCGCCGCGCCGGTCGATCCCGGCATACAAGGGAAGTCAGATTCGGAGGGATCACATTCTCGGCCGAGTCGTAACTCGACTGGGAGTCAGATAGATACCGGTGACATGGGGGGAGAGAGGGTCGACGACGACGACGCCAATGGGGTTACGGCGAAAAGAGGGACGGCGAGAGCGAGAAATCGCCGCCGCGGCATGGCGGGAATAAAAGTAACGGGATAGATAGAAAGAACATTTCGAACTACTATCGCAGATGTAAACTTGCTATCGGCGACGGATAGATATAGACAGCCCTATAGTTCTCCCCACGATGCGCTCCCGGGGATGCGCTCCGGAGGAGAAGAGGAGGGGGGGGGGAGGTGGAGGAGGCAAGCCACCCTCGTCGTTCCCGTCATTGTCTCACGAACTTTTCGGCGGGAAAAACTTGGCCGACGCGTCGTGGCGATGCAGCGCGACAATACCTTTTAAAAGTTACATACGGCTCCGCCGACACGAGGCGACGTGAGGCGTCGGCCTCTTTCGCGCGCGCACCTCGAATTTTCGGCCCGCCGTATATTGCATCCCGATGTCTGACTTTTACGGCTGAAACACGAGAATTATTCATTCGGCGAAGGCGGCGGCAACGCATCGCCGCGAAAAGCGCACGGATCAGAACTCTTATCCTCTCCTGTGTTTCCCGTTCGTTTCTATATCCATATCGCTCTGTTGCGAACTGTTGAATTATAACTTTGTGAAATTTTTCATATGTTAAATAAATAAATATATATTTTGCAACGTATTCATAACAATAGTACGCGAGAATTCATGAGAATCCAAATATCTAATCATTTCTTCTAATTAAAAAAGACAGTAAAAACTTTATAGTTTTCCTTTTAAAACAAATTTTGCACGCGCGATTCGCAATTCCGTCTGCGTCGCACCGGGAGCACCACCGAGTTTACGCGAAATGATATATATACGTTTCCAGAACGTCGTCAGAGAGAAAAGTAGTTTCGCCATAACAGAAATTAATTCGGTTTCGACTTTACGTATCCTACGTATTTCGCTCGCTCGCCGTGGTACGTACATCCCGCTGATTTCTAACAAGCATGACTCTTTTGCAAAGAGACGGAGCACGTACGCCGCGGAGTTTGTCAAAGTAATTCGAGCTTTCTTCAACGCGCGATTCCAGTCACGTACGGCCAAGCTCTCGTCTTTACCTCCTTGGATCCTTATTATCCTATATCCGCGGCCATAATCCCTGTCCTTCCGGGATAACCCCGTCCGAGCCGTGAAATCGTAATAACATTCGGATTTAACGTCCTAATCATCCCTCGACGACCGTGAGCTTCGCAACAAAAATATCGGATACTTACATATAACTTTTCATTAGTCTACTTTTAGATCAGCATGCTCCGAGATAAAGATCATGCTTTATCACACATAATCTCGTAAAATTATGCATTGCAATTACTTTTTAATTGACGTGTAGAATACATTTAAGTAAGTCATACTCTGAGTAACGCGATCTCGTTTACTCCTGCAATAAAGACATTTTTTATGCAAATTATAGCTCATAACATTCATAACTTGATTTTGTTAAACTTGTCAAGTTCCTCGCAAGCGTGTCGACCGTACGTATTACTTTCGAATGCAAAATAATATCTCGAGGTTTTTTGTTCGACATAACGTACGTCGATGTGCGCCGTAATGGAGAGAATGAAAATTATGCAAACTTGCATTTAATGCTGCACGAAGTAAACAATAAACACGCAACGACAAGGGTTGCTCCGCAATAAACGCCGACGATTTAACGACGACGAAATTACTCTCCACGTCATTCGAAACTAAATTCGCGCAAATTTATTTACGATTCTTGTTAAGCAGCTGTCGTCGCGTTCGAATGCTTTCATTGCCAATGCTGTAATCGGCTGTTGCGATTTAAAAGCCCTGTGTTACAGAATGATTTATAATACGATCTATTCTAAGATTAAAAATTTCACTAAGATAAGATGCATAACATTAGATGCAAGTAAGCATCAGCGTTCATTAAATTATTTAACAGCGTGATGATACGGTTCTGTTTCAAATGCTGCGTTAAATCCGATAGTAACGGTTCGCAGTTCACTGAAGCTAGAGTATGTAAAATCACATAGTTATACACGGAAAGAACGATTTTGTTGAAAGGTCTAAAAATTTTGCTAAAAACAGATCTGAAAATAATTTTATGTTGCATCATCAAAATAATTTGTTGGAATGTTAAAACTGATAAGTATTGCTATAAAACATTTTGATATTCTAGCAATCATTTTAACTGTTGCACAAAATTATTTTGATTATTGAACAAAAATTATTTTCAGATCTGGATTCAGTAAAATTGTTCTTTCCGTGATATATTTAAATATTAATAACTGACATCTATATTTCACTCGTCTTTGGTCTCTTATCCTGACTATTAAAAATTTTACTTTAAGATTAAAAACTTTATAACGCAAGATTAAATTCAAGCATTTAGATTGTCGCATTCATCATTGCATGTGATATATAAAATTAACGTAAGATTCCCAAAATATTCAATTCTTGTCTATTAATCCTATCTATAAAAAAAGGCTTAAATCGATTGATTCGAATTATTGAAAATTCTCGAAGTTTTTTGGTTCTTTCCCGCGATGCTAATTGATTCTGTCTGTGTTTACTTTGTGAGCGGCTATCATCGTATGTATATTTTGACAGTTGTGCATATTGAAGGATTAATAGTGTAATATAATGTAATTCCACACCGAAAGAACATTTTGCTGGAAATAATTCTTGTTGAACCATCAAAATAATTTTGTTGGAAAATTAAACAAACTGATTGCTAGAATATCAAAACGTTTTACAATAATGATTATCATTTTTTACTTTCCAACAAAATAATTTGATGATCCAACAAGAATTATTTTCAGATCTGTATCTAGAAAAATTTTTAGACCTTCCAGCAAAATCGTTCTTTCCGTGTATGCATTGTAAACGTTGTTATAATAAGATGTAAAGAAAAAGTTAAATCGTGCGCGCGAATCGTGCATCTGTAATATCTTTAATTTTTAAAACACATTTTTCATTTTTTTTTTATTTTGTCGCAACAGTTATCGATCACACGCGCATTCATGTTTCGCTATATTTGCAAAAGGAAAAGAATGGAAGAAAAAACAGCTCTGGAAATATGACCCGGATGAATCTGGCAGTAAAGTAATTATTTCGTGGCTTCCCGTTTCTTGGATTATGCTTTGAATAAATCATGGCGACGTTCGAATATACGCACCGTCGCAGCGGTGGCCCGAAAAACCATTCTCGTTCTGCGGATAAAAAAAAGAGGGGAGAAAAACGGGGTGAAAACAGCATTTACGCGGCACTCCCGTATTTTTCAATTTGCTATGTATACACCTTCTCTCGCCGCGGCTTAACACGCTTTTTTTCTGAAATCCCTTTCATTTTCGAGCTAGATTCCCGGCACTATATCGCACCGGATATGCTAACGAGAAAAAAAGAGACGCGTATAATAGTGGACATACGCAAATGCCGATCGCAAAGCCTTGAACGGTTTCGGCGCGCTTCGGTCGCCTAATTCAACCGCATTGCATCGATAAATAATCAACTATACTACCGTGCATCTGACAGAAAAAGGAGAAAAATATTCGTATTCGCGTTTACTATTCCACCATGCAGCAATCTTGGCTGCAAAGAAAATGAGTATGCCGTAATAAAAAAAAAATATATCGATTATTGATCCTTCGATTTTTTAGCACATTTATCTAAATCCATTTTTTCAAAAATGGTCTAAAGTTGATGATTATTTTCATGTCTTTCATCTTTCTCTTTTTGTTATAATCTATTGAATATCAAAATTAAAAAAAAACTGCATGAAATATAATTACATCACAGAAAGAACGATTTTGATGGCAAGTCTAAAAATTTTACTAGATACAGATCTGAAAATAATTCTTGTTGAAAAGTCAAACTGCAAATTGCTAAGCTATCAAAACCTATTACAGCATTACAATGCTTATCATTTCTGAATTTCCAACAAAATTATTTTGATGGTCTAATAAAATTATTTTCAGATCCAAATTTTTTTATCTTCCAGCAAAATCGTTCTTTCGGTGTGATTGGCAGTTGTGCTTTTTAATTCGCACTCTGCTCGAAAAAGAATTCTTTTTCATATGAAAGTCAAAGTAAACAATTTTCCAATAAAAAATTTTTTTTTTATCAATCACAGTTTTCGCGAAATCTCCATCAAAAGACCTCGAAGTTCAAAGTCGAGGGTCGACGTATACGCACACGCATTCCTCCGACACGTGAGTACATACACGAGCAAACACGCGAGTGCACTCGCGCGTACATCCCTCTTCGTGCGTACCCGCGGGCGCCGCGTCGTCTTACCGCCGCATTTCTCACAGATACTCATACGAGAGTCGCGAATGCCTTTCGCGAATATGCGAGCTCATAGTACGCCATGCGGAAAGACGCCCGTATACCCGCCGCCGTCGTCCTCATCGTCGTCGTCGTCGTCGTCGTCGTCGTCGTTTCGATGTCACGTCGTCGGCTCCATCGTCGACGTCGTCGTCGCATTGACGGAACGACGCGTCGCCCGCGTGCGCGGGATGCACGCAGTCGTAATTAATCAACCCGTGTCGCTTCGCCGTAATTCGCAAGGTTTTTGAACGGAGAGGAGAGAGAGAGAGAGCGAAGTCTGCGTGGAATGACAGAGGGCGAAAGAAAGGGAAACATGGATAGACGGAGATCAGCGCGCGTCTCCGGTTTATCAGTCACCGTACGTGCATAATTTTGTGTCCGTCGACGACAGTCATCCCTCTTTCTCTCTGCCAACACCGTATTTCTCTCCAAAAAAAAAAAAAAAGAAAGAAAACCCCCCGCGGCGAGCGCGGAATTTTTTCACGTATTCCCGCGTAATTTTGTACAATGTTCTCTATATTGTCACTCTGGAAAATTTCTCGCGAAAGTGCGCAAAAAACGCCCAGATACGCGGGCGTGTCTCGTGCGTGCCGCTAATTCGTTAATAAATGAGTATGAACTAAGAGTGTCACGCGGTTTACTCTCATGTGGCTGTCATGGGCTTAGAGTGCAACTGCCGGCGCTATTCATTTAATGATTAACTCGATGACTGGCATGGCTGAGTATTCCGTGTCATTATCATTTTCATGTATCAATAATTAACTGAATGCAAATGTTACGCATGTGTTTAGTATGACGATTAATGATCGAGCGGATGTGGAAGCCCACTAGAATACTATATGTATGTACAGTTTGTTGTTTAATCTTATTCGCTTAAAAATGTGTGAAGGAAAAAGGAGAGACGAGAAAAAGAGAAAAAGAAAGAGAAAGAAAGCATCATTTATTCAGCGCTCTGGGGTATATTAAATTCCCTCAAGCACAAGAGAGTGAAAGAAAGAAAGTGGACAACTAAATGATTAGTGCATGATAAGTAAGAAGACTTAATTTCAACTTTTGCTCTCACTTCTTACTCATGAAATTTGGATATTCAAGTAGCCGCGGTGATCAAATTAGACATGGTTGTGGAAGAGAGCGATCTCTTTAGGGCTCCTCGCGCATTTTACATGTTGCCCGTACGAAATGTTTCTTAAGCAATATTCCAGTGCCTCGCGTACGCGATCGCGTTCCTATATCCCAGCGGGAGCATTTTCACCTGGATGTACGCTCGTAATCTGCCAAGTGGAAAAAGGCCATCGTAAAATTCACAGGAAAAATTCTCGCGCTTGTCGCGAGACGGGCGAAAAAATTCAAGTAACTTCAGCTCGAGGCGAGCTGCCTCGTATCGTCTCCCGCTGCGCGCGCGCGCGGCGGCATAATATCTATTACCGCTTTGCTTGTACATATTATATTACGCGATATAATTGAGCCCACCTTGCCCGATTTTATCCGCTAATTTATCGAATAAACGTCTAATATTACGCGCCGCAGACAATTTGGATTTAATTGCCAATTGTTCGCCGCGCGTCAGCACGGTAGTTAATCATACTAATAGCGCTATTTAAAGGCCACAATCTCTCCCTTGCGGATCTCTATGTCTTTCTTAAACATTTGTTTACCGTTCACGTTATAGCTTTCAACGAGCTTTATATTACTTATGTAAGAATTTGCCTTTATTGCCCACAATAGACTGGTTCGAGACTATTTAACCCCAGCTCATTGTCAAGCCGTCAATAGTCTCGAGTGAATTGTTATTTGCGAATTGTTAGAGCTCGAACCGTCAATCGCGCTGACGCGCAAGCGTCATTAGAGGGGTCGGCCCGCGTGTTCGCCATGCGAAGCGAACACGCGGCGCACGTTGTGTGCAGGTGCCGCCGTCACTGGTGATTTTCCAGTCACGGTCAGGAGACGTGGCATACAAATACTTGAAATCATGACGTCGTCTCGTCGCTTTAATGACAATTTTACACGAAGCCGTCAGCGAGAGAGAGAGAGACACACAGAAAAAGAGAGAGAGAAGGTCAAATGGCAAACTACCCTCTAATCTTTCCTTCATAGGCAAGTGTCCGTTATTATTATCGTATCATTATTTGACTTATATGAGTATCTTTCATGTACATTCCGCTTTTCAACGGACCACTTTGTGTAGACCTATATAGTCTATATACATACGTCCATACGTATACCTTAAGCGAAGAAACGACTACATATGTATGTACGGCTTTTCGAGAATTCCGTTCCCCGGGTTAAAATCCTTTTAGGACGGCCGGAAGTTAAACGCGTGATCATCATCGGGACCGATCGAGTTCGAGAAACGACGATCGTCTTCGGACGATGGCCGATTTCGCGCGATAGCCAATACTGCTAGAGAAGGACTAGATTTCCGGAGGCGACCGATATAACGTGCAAGTTCCGTGCTTTTCTATCGCCCGGAATCGCGCCCGCGCAGCCTGCTGACGATGATTGGTTCGACAATACCCGACAGTTCACGCGTATACGAGCGGGAATCAAATCGCGCGACTGAGATTCAACCCCAGTTGTTCGTTCCACTCACAATCCCGTATGTGGTGAACGAGATGCGAGCGTGTGTTGCAAAATGCGTTTCAAGAAGAAAAAGCAAGACAAGCGCGTGAATATCGTACACTCTAAATTATATTTTATTTTCATACCGCTATACGTATACGCTTTTTAGATACCCTCTTAAATTGTTTCAACTTCGTTGATTATTTACTCGGATATTTATAACTTTTTCTTGATTCTACGCAATTGTTATTTTCTGTTAATAAACGTTTCTCTATTTTTCATTGTTTACAATTACAATGAAATTTTGCTTCAGCCATATTCTCTCTCTCTCTCTCTCTCTCTCGCTCTCTCTCGACGCGCACATATACCGAGCGTTCATGCCCGCCATTAATCACGATGCTCGATGCATACAGTTATGCATTTTTATCTCAAATATTTGTGATGCCGCGCATAACGTCATGATTAATTAATTACACGGAGTTCAAACAATGGCGGAGGTAACGGGCGTATCTTGCGCGCTGAGCGAAGCGTTTATAACCAGCACACCGATATATATTTCTGCATTTTTGTTACGTGTCCTAGCCAAAAAGCACCTCTCTCTCGCTCTCTTTTCCGAGTGTTCGGAATTAGCTTTTACACGCAATGGTGCAGCCGCGAAAGCCGCGGTATACCACGCACCGGATTATATTAATTAATACAAACACGGTCAAACACTGCTACGTCGTACTATTGCAAACAAAATCCTTTCGGGTGGAAAAAAAATATTATATGATAAAAATACATACACGATGTTCTCCAAGTTCGTCGTCAAACGTCATCATCTCGATCGCGATAGGTTGTTTCAGAAAGAATTCTTATCGTAATAATAATTGTTTTTTTTTTTTAATATTAAAGAGTTTCGTCGGGGATTATGATTTCGTCCCATTAAAATTTTACCGAGTGAAAATTGCGCCCCTCCGAGTAAATTAAAAAAAATCGCAATTAAAAGATATACAAGTAGACGTTCAGTAGGATACGGCGGAAATGCGCAAACAGCGTGCCGCACGTTTTTTCTACTCGGCAGAGGGATTCTAAAATGATGATAAAAAAGGGAGTAACGGAGTCTCGAATGGTGGTATGAATACGTGTACGTTAAAACCGCTGAAAAAGAGAATCATTATTCGACCAGTATTTCAATTTATCCTGAACGAAACTGATATCACCCCGCTGGCCCTTCCCGGCATAATTTTTCGTCGCGCCAAATCGCCTGTTTTCCTCTTTTTTCCGTCGTCGATACATTGAAACGGCAAAAATATCAGTCCTTTTTTCATCGTGGCTCGTACGCGAGCGAGAGAGCTCTGTTATAGCACACGTTAACAACCTCAACCTGGCCCGGCTTTTTCTTCTCACCCTCTCTCTTTCTCCCTTTCTCACCGCGCGCGTCCCTCTTTCGCCCCTTGCGAAAATGTCCGTTCACCACTCGCTATCTCTTCTCTCTTTTACTCCGTACCATATCGTCTCCCCCGTCTGACCCCGTCCTCCCCTCGTCGTCTCCCCCGTCGATTTCAGCACATAGATTACGACCATCGGCACGCGCGTATGGCGTGCGCCCATAAAAACCGGCCATGTATAAAACCGTCGTGTTCCCGCATGCTCGACGAGCGAGCATTTTCGTCGGGCCACCCCTTCCTCCCGCGCCCCGCGCCGTTCTTTTTCTACACGAGGTCCATCCCGTGTCGCCCGTCAACGCCGCGCGGAGAAAGGCACGCCGGAGAACAAGAAACATAAAGAATGATGGGCCAGCTCTTACTTACGTTTCCGGACCCGGGCGCAGAGTTTACACGCGAATTTCAAGTTAGCTTCAATAGACCATACACGTTGACGGACAAACAATTTTCTCAAGGCGCATTGGAGTTTAAAAGAAATGTTTAAAGAACGTTTTAATTATCATATTCATATTTTTTTATAACATTTATTAATATTAAATGTTTATTAATTTTACCCTCCCTATCTACCTCTCACTTCAATTTTCATGTAATAACAATTATGATTGAGAATACTCAAAAATCTTTTAAAAAGCAACATTCTCTCTCTCTCTCTCTCTCTCTCTCTCTTAATCGAAGATTCAAATTGAGGGTCTCTTAATCAGAGAAATAATCATTGACCATACGAACGTGTTCAATGATCATTAAACTATTAACGATCATTAATATCCTGTTGAATCAATATCCTAAACCGCCGTAAATTGCCGGAACACATTTTCGGGTTAGTTAGAATTATATACGAATTACGAGGAGCTTTTGCTTCTTCATAGAAAATTTCTTCCCCTTTCACGTGCAGAAGATGGAAAACTACTTCGAGGGGGATAAACTTTCGGTAGTGCTATAACGCTAACGTGTGGCGTGTGGGCTTACCGTTGATGACAGCGATGATGCCGAGGACGCACAGTAGCAACGATCTCGAGCACATCTTTACGCTCCTTCTCTTTCCGTCACCCTCGACGAAGGAAAAGCGAAGGGGAAAAACAGGCACGCGCGATCCTTACGTGGCTTTATCGAACATCGCTCGTCCGCGTCCCTATTTAATGCGTGGGAGGATCAGGACGCCTCGTCTGATCAGCCGAATCTGATCAATCAGTCGATAAGAAGCACGGAGACGTTTCTCGAGGATACGGCACCGGTCGTCATTGCTGAATGATGCCAAAAATATCTTGAGTTAGCATCGAAGTGGGATCGATCTCACTCCTCGTTCTCCCTGTCTCTCCTTCTCCTTCTCCTCCTTCTCCTCCTCTTCCACGTCCTCGTCCTCCGGCGACAACGATGATAACGTCTCAATTAGCAGATATTCACGATCACGCGGGATCGTCGGGCGAAAGAGTGAGTTACGACTGCGAGATAGCCGAGTGCTAATTAGGGCCGATCGCATTAATCGCTTCTTAACCACCGCGGCACCCGGAAGTACCTCGATCGAAATCCTATCTCGCCTGTCTAACTTGCCTGTCGTAATAACCCCGAGGCTCGAGCTTCCGAGCTTCCTCCTCCTTCTCGTTCTTCGTCTTCGATGCTTCCTCTGATGTCTTTCTACTCCTCTCCGTTCGCTCTCTCTCTTCTTTCTTCACCTTCTCCTTTTCCGACTGCTACTGCTGCTGCTGCCGCCGCTGCTGCTGCTGCCGCTGCTCCTGCTGTTGCTCCTACTGCTTCGTCTTCGCTTTCTTTCCTCTAGCCCTGGGACATAATACCCTCCCCGCCGCGAACCCTTCCGTCTACTTGTTTGTTCTAGATGACGTCAGCTCGCCGAAAGCTACCTCGCAATTCCTCACGGACTAGCTTCCCCCGATCCGGGATCCTCTCAGCGTAAGTTAGTGAAGTAAGTTGAAGTGCCCCTTAGCGCAACTAGACCTCCTCCTATTCATCGAATATAGTCGAACTTTTATCTTTGATCAAAGCATCCTGTTCGACGCAAAGGGGATGCGAGGCTTCAACTTAATTGTCTCCCTTTTTTTCTTTCTCAAATAAAAAAAAAAAGCTAACGACTTTCGTCTGGAATTTAATGGAGTAATCCCTTTTTGTCCCTCTGCGAAAGTAAATTTCCAGAGAATCGCCAAGTGTGATCTCGCTGTGACGCGAGTTAATCGCGTAAGTTCGCGGAAACAAACGTCGACGGGAATATCACGATTCGCCGGCGCGCTCGCGACTTTTCTTCGCGGAACTTTCCCCCGCACGAAGTTTCGGAACTTGCGGAAACAGCGAACCAGTCTCGTCGCCGGGGGGATGGGGGGCAAGTTGCCTGGGGGTGCGAGGTTTTATATTTTACCTATATCAACGCGTGACAACCGCGAGACGCTCCCGGCCACGGCGAGCTCGCGGCGCTTACTGAGCTTGCGGGAAAGCTCCTCGAGGAGCGTCCGCGAGATGAGAGCACGTTTCTCATCCCCACTTGGTGAACCCGCGATTACGTTGCGCGCCGTGCGCGCTGATTGGCCGGGCATGCGCCCGAAAGCTCGTCGAGTAACGTGCGTGCCCCCTCTGGCACGGAGGGAGAAAGAAAAAGAGGGAATGAGAGAGAGAGAGAGAGAGAGGGAGAGAGAGGGGGAGGGAGAGAACGCGAAGGGCGGAGAGAAGAGGGGGAGGGTTGGGATGAGGGAGACAGAGTAAAGGGGGCAACGAAAGCTCTGCGATGCTTTTGGAGTACCGACTGCCGAGTAGTGTTGAAACGCTGTTGAAACCGCCGGTAGTGGGGCGACAACGCGACCGGGAAGGAAGGAGAAAGGGTGACGCGGGTGGCGCGATGCAGAAAGGACACCGGGTACATCGCGCGCTTCGCGCCACTACCCGCGCTCGCACACGCGTCGAGCTTGCGGCAAAAGTTATGACCTCAAAGGGGTCGTTAACGAGCGCCCGCCAAATTAGTATAACGGCTCGCCCTCCGGTCTATCCTCTCCACCAACTACCCCCGCCCTCCCCC
>NW_012026862.1:727265-805328 GCF_000956235.1 Wasmannia auropunctata
TCTCTCTCTCTCTCTCTCTCCTCCCCCCATTCCTTTCAGTCACCCTCGCCCCCTCTGCCCCGAGCAACTACGGTGTCCTTTTCCTACCTGTCTACACGCAGCTATTTTTGACCGGACTCGAAACGCAAGTACTATCCATCATCTATCTATCGACTGGCCCAAGGCAAATCGTACGCGCATTGTCTATCGATTCATTACGGCTCGTCCACTTTATGATTGATTACTATGATTGTGTCTGCAATTGGTATCGCAAGATACCACGGGTTGTCCCCTTTTTTTTATATCGAAAGTTTCGGAAATGATGAATATTCTAATCGAAGAGATCTATTTCTTTTTAGGCGAATTTTTCGTGCTCTTTTAAAAAGAATAATCATCCCAAAAATATCTGATGCAATTATTGTATATGCATATATTACATGTCTGAATGTAATTTGTAAAGAATCTATATTGATGGAGTTGGTGAAAATGTATAATTTAAATTAGATGTCAATGAAAAAACGTAACGCAACGTCATCTAATTTACGTTTGCTAACGTATCTTACAAAAGAATTTATTGCTACGGTTCATAATAAATTAATTGGTAACAGAATTACGCTTTCATAATTATCCGTATTCAGACACCGCTTTGGATTTATTCATGTTTTACTTTAAGTATAATATAAATCGGTCATATCCCAAGTCTATAGATATAGTAATCTTTATTATTTGAAGTAATAATACAAATATCGACAAATATCAACATTACTATTTATATGAAATGGCATTACAGAATTAAGAAAATACTTGAAAAGCAGACGTTTTCGAAAACTACAATAAAAATGTTCAAAAAATCATTATCCAATTATTCATCAAAATTAGTTTAAAATGTTTTTTTCCTATTATTCCCGCATAACATACATAAATATAAAAAACCGATAGATAACAAATTGTCAGGACGTCTATCCTAACGCACGATCTGAGCACTTTTTATGACACTTTGTGTCGGTCATGATACTTTTGCGCCGCAATCTTCTCATGAGGGGGAACGTCGTTACTCTCGAAATTACTTTCCATTACGCGAAACTTGGTAAACTCCCGAAAGAAGTAAAAGTAAGAGCTTGGAGGGGCGAACGGGCGATCGAGGCGGTCCAGCAGCCGCCGGTGGATTTCGTGAGGGACAACTTCGGAAATGCCGGCGACATCGCAGACGCTAGTAGTGCAGTCAATATATAATGCGCGACGTGCTCCTGCATTTCAAATTACCACACAGTAGTGCCGGCGACGAACGTGCGGGCGTCGCTTCCCCGATGCTGCCGATCGCCCGCCAACAGCAATAGTGTGACACTATGAATTCGAGCAATTTCTCTTATTCGCTCTCTCTCCCCCCACCTCTCTCTTTCTCTCTCTCTCTCTCTGTATCTCTCTCGCCACATTGCACACTGCGTTCGGATAATTATCATCCCGATTTTAGGGGCAATGTTATTACAACACAACGGATTTACGTTACAAGCCTCTAAATGCAGACTCCCTTTATAGGCTTATGTTAATAAAGTATGCATGTCATAAATATAATATTCAATATAAAATTTATAAACATAATTCATCATATGTTCTATTATTAAAACGCCGCTTATTTAGATTTGTTTATATGTACAAAAGAATTGAACGGAAAGTATCATGTTAATATATTCGAGTAAGTGAAGAAAATGTTAGAGATTTCCCTCTTGTTCTTATTACTTGCTTTATCAATAATTCATCATTTAGTTACTTTTTTATAGACTTTACATTTATGATTTTTAATTTATATTAGTTTATTTAGAGCAGTTCATTAACGAGCTTAATGTTAAAGTTCCGATTAGTACCTCTGCATGTAGTAATTGTCAATTAATTCATGTACGTCGTATAAGCGGTCGAACTTAGAATAGAATGGGCGCCGTATGTGCCTCTGGAGACATAAATAATTATCCGATAGCTGCGCGATAATGTAGTGGTAAACGCATGCACTGGCAGACAAGCATTGCCAGATTCGCAATGGATGGCGTCGTGAATTGAGATGTTAATCTTTCTTGCATTAGAATGTCTTGCCAAATATTTGGTAATTCAATTTAATAATTTACGATAATTTAGCAGGTTGAGCCAAGTAAAATTACTCGACAATTTAGCTGACACATTTCAATGCTAGCATTTGTATAAAATGGCACAAGACAAATTTTGTATTATTATATTTTTGCATTAATTAACGCTACTTATAATTATATTTTTATCTATAAATAATTATACTTTGTTTTCATATATATTTATATTATAATTAACATTCTTTCTTTTTTTATCTAATTAACAAAACAAATTTTGTTTTTATTTATTTATGTCGTTCCAAAAATCCTACGTGGAAACATAATTAGGCAGTGCATTAGATGGAACAGAGGACAAAGCCGTTTCCTAACGAAAAAGCGTCTCTCTTGACTTCTGAAGGAAGAAAATGTTTACAAAGCCACGTACGTGAATCGTACGGATTGGCGTCCGACGAATGGAAGAATTTCAACTTCAAAGAGAGAGTATTAAGTTTGTGATTCGCTACCTGCCTGTCCGCGACACAAAGCCGGCGGTGAGTATAATGGCGAAATAGAAAGCCGCCCCTCGTCGTCGTTAGGTCGTTCGACGTGTCGGTTGGCGATGAATAAACGCGTGACCAAAGGGAAAAAAACCACGAAGTGCACAATTATACGAGTGCCCGTCAAGTTCGAGTAACTCTTAACTATATATATATATTCGTCGCGGCCGGTAGGTTCGATAATTCGCGTTTTTCAAAGGGGAACGATCGACATTTTTCCGGAGCGATGGTTTCAGCAGACTGCGGCTGATAATCGCGAGAGCGAGGAAACGTGCTCAACGAAGATGAATTCCGTACAAAAAGATTTTCGCGTCTACCGTCGTCTCCGCGCTTTGATCGACGTACCGTCAAAGCGACGTTTCACTGTCTCATTTCGATTCTGTTTTACTTCGCCCGCATATCGATAACCCCCCCGGGTTTTTTTCCGGCTTTTTACGTTTCTCCGATCCTTTAACGCGCGCGCGGAGCGTGCGCGCTTGGAGTCCTTTTTTTTTCTTGCCTCCCTCCTGCCACCCCCTCCGGGACCAATTCTCAGTCTAGCATGGAATATACCGGAAGATGAAAGAAAGGATCCAGTCATTAACTGTCGTCGCGCCGACAAAAGGAGAGACGTGCACAGACGCGGAAATACGCGGATGCATTTTTTATTTAATTCCGTAAGAAACGTGACGGTGCCGAAAGAAACGAGAAGCAATAAGAAAGTGTCAATAGAAGAGAGAGAGAGAAAGAGAGAGAGAGTAAAATTGCAGTCGGTGGTTACACTTGGCAGACGTAAACGCACCTCCCTCCCTCCGCCTCTCCCTTTCCCGCGCAACTGCGCGGCCGTAATAAGTCGTACCGTACCTTCTCCCGCTCTCTTCTAACTTGATGACAAATTACTTCTATCACTTCCAACATAACTTCCAACGTAACCAGCCGAGAGAAATAACAATCAGCGTCCCATCTCAATAACTCTTGTTCGATCGGACTATAAAAGTGAAATGTGCCCGGCAGGATGCATTCCCCTCGCGTTTAAAACGACCGCGCCACGCCGCGAGCTCGCGATATCTCCTCGATTTCAAATGCGGCGGCGGGTAATTCGCGCGTCCGATGATAATTGAGCTCTCCGTTAGCCGATTGATTTGTGTACAAAGTGGGAGAGATCCTCGTCGATTATACACGTAAAGTTTCCCGGCCGCGCGCGCAAACGCGCGCGTGCGGGACAATCGCGGGTGTGCATATACCCGTCGCGCGGCTTATCCGGCCGCGATATACACGTATATACATGCTCGCGGACGATTATCGTGACAATTTCATTTCGCATTATACACTGCCTCGTGTCCTGCTCTTCCTCTCCTCCTCCTCCTCCCCCCGCCCGCCTTCCTCCCGCCGACTCCCTGCGCCAATGACTTCGGTACCGGGCCGAAAACTACCTCTCTCCCTCGTATCTCCGATCGGACACACAATCGGCGCTACATTCGGTAAATTTCCCTTCGGGACGTGTTCCGTGTGTAGCGAAATCCCGTTTAATCGAAATTTCGAATGTGCGTTTAATCCATTCCCGATCATCTCCCCCCTTCACCTCCCCCGCCCCCTCCTTGCTCTTCGTCCCTCAAAATGTCCCTTTCTCCGCGCGACAATCATCTCTGTCGCGTGCGCAAATGCGCTCGCAAAAAACAAAACCAAAAAATAGAATAAAATAAAATAAAATATCTCTCTGTAGCCCGAATATGAGGCCTGAAGCCTGCGATGGACGGATTCAAAAGTCGAAGCACTCGAGGCCAAATTGCCGTTAACGTTCTCCCCGCCGGAACTGCGCGATTTTCAAAGCGATTTTTGTATCCGGTTTTCAAATTTATTGACAGGAAAGTTTTAAACAATACACGTGGAAAGCTATTAGTTTTTTTTTTCGGGCACAATAGAAGTATATCGTATACCACCCGCCGATGAGCAAGAGTATCAGTAGCAGCTACTGTCGAATCTAGAATCACACCGGTGATAAATTTATACATTTTTTTTTTGTTCCCATCGCGGGAACTCGCGCAACGAAAATATTATTATTATTACGTCGGGAGACCACATGCACGTACGAGATGTGCACGTATGATAATAGCCGAGGAGTCGGAATAATAGCGCAATCGGTTCTCGCGAAAACGTTTCCCTCTTCACTTATCCAAGAGTCGCCCGGGCGTACGGCGACGAGCGGCGACGGGGGATGCATACATTTCAAATCGAGGACTGCAATAACACGCACATTGTTGTGAGAATAAATTCCGAGAGGTCGAATTCTCTCGGCGCGCGTCGCGCCGATCAACGGGTTTTTCCACGGCGCGTCCGCACCGGGCGGCGGTGAATTCGAGCGAAAGCAAACGAGCCGGCGACGAGCGCCGCCGCGGCCCGGCCAATTGTCTCCGGCGCCGATCAATTCAAGCCGGTCGATTATATTTTCCAAAAATGCAAACGACTCTATAACGCCGTCCTCTTTCCCTCCCGCCCTCTGTGAACCCTCCTCCCCCTTTGTCTCTCTCTTTCTCTCTCTTTCACTCCTTCTCGCTCGCTCCCGCTTTTTTTTTTCTTTCAGGCAAGAATTTTTCAATATTCGCTACACTTCCCTCGGGATGTTCCGCGTATCGATATTCCATTTCGTCGGGAATTGAGCGACCGACGTACGGCGTGGTGACAGAGAACGAGGGGCGGCGAGGGGGAGACAGGGGGAGGGGAGGGAGGCCGTGGAAAAAGGACTCGCCACGCCATCCGGCTGAAAGATGTGACGAGACCATCGTTTACCTTTATCGTCGCCCCTTACTTTCGTCATCGTCATTATATCGGATTATCGCCCTGCCTGCCGCCCTAGGTGCACAGAGTGAGGGTGTTTCTTGGGTACTCTATTCTCGCTGCCGTGCGAGAGAGTTTATCGGAACGTAACGGCGCGTCGCGTCCGCGTCGCGTCGACGTTCGAGCCCGCGGCGAGAAATGCATAAACGATATTACATTTATGTACAAGAGTTACAATCACCACACGGCTTGGAGGTGAGGACAGTAGTCGAATAAAGTTGTAGCTAGAAAAAATGTTCCATTTTTCACACCAAACTTTTCATTGAAATCAATCGCCGTGCAGGCTGCGCGTCTTAATATTCGCAGCGGCGCGAATGTCCCTTAAATGTCTCGACGCTCTTATCATTCTGTTTCAATTAAAACAGATTTAGCAACGCGAAATTACGGGGAAGCATTTCGTAATACGGAAACGGGGGGGGGGAGAGTGCGGGGGGAAAAAGAGGGATATAAAACTGACGTATGAGTCTGACGTATAAAGCCCTTCAATTTGCGCTGCTCCTTTTTTCTATAGGGCTTGCTTTGTACTAAAATTCGATAAATGAAATTAATGCACATGGTGTTTCCGCATGGCGGAGTTACCGCACGAATTGATTTCATCTCCAATTTCTGCGCATTTCGTCGTTGGCTTTCAATTTTGTTTTTTTCCGCGCGCAGACTCATCCCTGCATCCGCGCCACACCGCACACTCTCCGCCGCCGGTAATCTTTTATCGCCCCATAACACGCTCGCGGCTGCATCATTTGCGCATTTCTTTTTTCCATTCGTTTATTCTATTTCCATGCGACAAGGATTTGCTTGCCTGTGCTAATAAATCACCGGTATCCCTCAGTCTGCCAGGACAAAACAAGCCCGGCGGCCGCTATGCGCGGCTTGAAATCTACAGGGTGTCCGACAACCATTGTGCGAAATTTTAACAATGTTAAAGTATCTTGGAATTAATTAGAGACAGATATCCTAGGATGACAATGTCAGTATCGCAAGAATTTCCGAGTTACGAGCCGATGGTATCATGCGTTCGGATAATCGCGCTTACATGCATACCAATTTTCGGTTCCACGAAGTATTCATACTGTGTCGTTTAAGTTTTTTTTTGTTTTTTATTTCAAGGAAAATAGTGATAAAATAAAGTTACCAATAAATATAAGTGAATATAAAAATCGATGCATTCTAAGAAAACAAATATGATTGCCCTATATATGATATGATACTATTTATTAACGCGTTCTTTATTAAATGAATTAGTTAAACTACACATTGTGTAACCATTGAAATATTTCTTGTTCTTCTTTTATTTTATACTTACTATTTGCATATTGAAAAAAACTTTTAAATATCGTTGTTTTTTTTATATCAATATATACAATATTTAATTCTGGAAGGATACCTAAAAAACCAAAGCTTTATCACTTTTAAGCGATGAATAATAATGGAGTAATTTCCACGAAGCTTTCACTTCAGTTTTCACTTATAAAACATTTTTTCATTTATGCACGGTTATTTTTATGCGCAGACAATTAATTTCAAGCAATCATCATGCAATTAATATTCCACTGAATAGAATACGAAAATATATCAATAAAAGAACGTGAAATAATAAATAATGGTTCTGTGAGTTTTATACAATCTCATACGTGCGATAAATCGACGGATATTCCAGAATTAAATATTTTAATACATTAACTCTATTTTCTAGCCCATCCATTTCAAGGCAATGGATCTGCGAGGTTTTACATTTATCCGTAATATTTTTTTCACAGATCCATTACCTTAAATTAAAATAAAGGATAATTCGTCACTCACCAACGCGCAACGGCGGAGTTGTAACTGCGTTATGTACGATAATCTGTAAAATACAAATATAAAATTTGAATTACTATAACGCCGAAAATTATTAATATTTTAAAAATAACTGTTGCGCAATTTGAATTTATATATTCTTTCCTATTTTTTATTTGTTAAATAACGCAAATATATAACCATTTCTAAAAAGATTTTTTTTACAAGTACAAACTTTTCTAAAATTTTAGAAATAAATATTTAATTTATACATAAATAATCCAAATAATGTATATAAAAAAGCATCTATTTATATGTATTTTAATATTTTAATATATTAATAAATTAAATAGATATAATTAATATGTATTTAATTTAATTGTATATATTATAAAATTTTAATATATTAAATTAATTATATGTACATCTTTCGATTCAGTTAAATTTTAAATGTATCAAAATAAAAAATTGAAGAATATTCTATATTTTATCTTGTATATTGTGTAAAGTAATGCATTAAATAACACGAACGCTTAATTTAGTAAGTAACAAAAATGAATAATAAATTACCTCGAGGTCGCTCCGCCGTCGCTCGTGATTCCGCTCCGCACCTTCTCCACCTCTCAGCCTCCCTCGTCACCGACGTTCACACGACACTCGCGAGAACGCGGTTAATTACGATCGCGTAGCAGTTATCGGAATCGTTGATCGCGCGCTGCCCTTGAACGACACTTTTGACATTATAATTGCACGACAAGACGATGCGCGCAGATTCACAATTAGGTTAGAGGGGCGCCCCGCTAAAATTACAATCCGGGCGAGTCACGTATTCGCGAATTGCGATTCGCCGCGAGGTACGCTTGTCCCTTATTTTCGCGCTGGTGTTCGACTTAGATCTCTCGATCGAATGGACGTCGCGAAAAGCGCGACGAATCGCCAACACGCATATAGAACTTACACTACGTTACGCGAATGACATACGCCGAATCACGGGCCGAATCGCGAGAACGCATATTTACCGGTTAAACGCGCCGCTTGCCTGAGATCAGTTCGCTCCGCGTCCCCGCGAGTGTGCCGGTAATAGCCGAATGAATCCGGAGAGCGGCGCTTCACTTCGGCGTCACGTGACGCGAGTCAAATCGATCGAGACACGACGGTCGATTCGAAGACGTACGATCGAAGCGGGATGTCACACCCGCGACACGACTTAAACACAATTATTACTAACGATGAATACATCGCGGCTTTCCGTCACGTATGTATGTATACACGAATTACTCGACCCGGCGAAGTCGCGGCATCATTCCGGCGCTACCTTCAAATCGAGAAACGCGTATATATAGGACGCGGGCCGCGAACATAAGTGCGGCGCGTCGCTCAGGAAATGATTATCGCCCGTGAGTACCTGAGCAAAGAAACCATAATGAAGGGATCCCTGCGTCGATTCGATTCAAATGAGGGAAATACCTATATTTAGACAGCAGTCGCGCCCGCGCTCGATTCATTCAGATTGCCAGTCGCTTAATATAATCGTCGCAAATAATAACTCGGCGAAGCGCGAGTCAACTTAACCTCGCGCGTCTGTAAGGCGTGCGATCGCGTGCGCGGCGCCCGCATCGTCGCGACCGCGTCTCGAGAGATAATGATACGACAACATACACAAAGAGAGAGAGAGAGAGAGAGAGTGGCACGCGCCGCCCTCGCTACGCTACCCCCCTCCCCGCTCGGAATATCTCGCGTCTCGTCGCGCTAACAACGCACGGCTCTTGTCGGCCTTTGCGCCCTCCGTGCCCTTGTGTGCTCGCGATAGCGCGTGATGACGGCCGCTGTGATGAGTAACGTACGCGCGCGGCGCGGCGTAGGTGCCTTATATTATATATATGTATACCTGTACGACGAATCGTAATACGTGCGTGTAAGATCGTGCTCTGCCGGAGCGTCAGTCGACGAGACGGTCTACGTGTGCCGGAGCATACAGTCAGCACGTATACAAGACACACTCTCGACGCTACGGGCGATACACCTGCGGGTATACGTAAAGCGTGCGCTCCATCCTTCGCATCTCGCAATTAATCTTGGGCAAGTTATTACCGCGCATCCTGCGCCCCGTCTTCTTTCGCGGCCGCTCGTTAGCGCTACTTATATAGGCTGCGTTCGGTTTGCTCCGAAGCTCAAAGCGCTTACAAGCATCATTTGTCCTTGTTTAACATTTGATAAACAAAACAAGGTTTGAAATGATGTTGTGAGCGCTGTAAAACCCTATCTACATAAGTCGCAAACGCAAAACGCAAACGCGGACATTTCTCTTTTTTTTTTCTTTTTTTTTTTTTGACGTTTCGTTCTTTTTTTTTTCTCCGCGTTTGCGTTTGCGTTGTGCGTTTGCGACTTATGTAGATGGGGCTTAAGCGGCAAAGCGCGAACGCAGCCTCGGTCCCCTTAGCTCGATCGAAAAGCGTGGTGTAATTGAGTATCCGAATCTGGATCCATCGAGCACGTTGCAATTTATGTGCGCGTAAAACGGATTGATATACAAAAAGATTATAGAATTGTGTGGTTCAATAAATTAAGAGAAGGAATGAAATTGAGCTTCAATATACTTTTTTCGTAACAATTTAATTTTGTTTTTCTGATGTGTTAATTTTATATCAAATTAGCACTTGTTTGTTAAGATCGCGCGATTTCTCTCGCTTTTCTCGAAATGCAAAAGCTATAAAAAAAAATACCAATCAATATACATACATTAATTCTTATCGAATACTTTTTCGCGATAAAAAGATATTTTATTTCTCAAGTAAATTCTAAATTCAAGAGTCTTTCTAAGTAAAATTAATAATTCACTTATTTTTATTTTTAAAAAGAATTGAATAGTAATTAATTTATCAATCTTAATTTATCAGTGTACGTAATGTTCTATGTATAAAACGAATTATAACAGATAAAAATAAAGACATTTGTCTCAAGTAAATTCTAAATTCAATAGTCTTTTTAAGTAAAATTAATAATTCACTTATTTTTATTTTTAAAAAAAATTGTATAGTAATTAATTTATCAATCTTAATTTATCAGCTAGTGTACGTAACGTTCTATGTATAAAACGAAACTATTATAAAAGATAAAATTGCAGCTAGATAAAACTCGATCGGCTAAAGTAAGAACCAATAAAAAGTGATATATTCGTGCTTGAACTTTGCACGATATTAGCGAGCGTTGATTATTTATGATTTTAAAATTATCACGATCTCTCGATATTGAGATCTTCGATTTTAATTAATTTTCAGAGTATGCTAGATATTACATAATTTGCAGGAGATTCTCGTGTGAACGAAATAATCGCAAAAAAAAAACAGTCATCTCACGAATGCGTTGCAATTGCGAGATTGTTATATCGAAATATCGTGATTATTTACGCACGCGAAAGTGATAATAAGTGAGTTATAAGTGCAATTTTTTGGTATGATGTGAAAAATGAATACGATCATTACATCGAATTTAATTTATTACTATTGTGTATACATATATTTCTTTTTATTTCTTTTTTAACTTTTTTTCATAAATTGAGGTACACGTTCTGTCTTTCAGAACAATGCCAACCTGTACGCATGGGTCTAGAATGCAGCGAACTTTTCACTTAGATCGACCGGCCGGCGATACTTGCGGAGGAAGTAGCAAGAGCCTCAACTTGCCCCTTAAGCGACCACCGATTGCTACTGGAGGTACCGTACTTTTACGTGATTTTTCTACCTTACCGTTTTTCCGAAGAGAAAACCGAAGGTTTATAGGAGGAGAAAGGATCGGTTATCGCATTTGAAATTCACCACCGAACACCGGCTGAATTATTGTTCGTTTGTTGACTTTATTTTCATTCAAAACTTGTTAATTCGCTCGATTTATATTAATTTGCTTTAACATCTTGATAGGACATTTATAAACGCAAAGGGGAGGGAGGGGAGGGGGAGAAACGTGAGATAGAGCCCTTTGTAAAATTTTCGCGCCGACAGATCGAAATTAATTGCGATGCAATTCTAAATAATGCGAGTTAGCTGGATATCGCGACGTCGACAATTTACGAGCGCGACGTATACAGGCGACGTCGCGCACTCGAAACCCTCCCCCCCCTCTCGAAATAATCCGCGACGATCTCCGAACGAGCTTTTAAACACGTCGCGCGAATTTCACAGAGCGTCCTTTCCAGCGTCATAAAATTTCTTAGCAACTCTACCTCGCGCGCGCGCGTGCGCGCGAATGACGTCGCTATTCGCTCTTCCCTCCTCAGGAAGAATAATCTTGCAAGCTGAAAAGGGGACGTGGAATGATGACTCAGTCGGTAGGTCTTTGCAAGGAGACCCGAAGGCGACATTTTAACAGTATCCCCCCCCCCTCTCACCCCTCGCAGGATGTTTCATATCCTTTCTTTGTCTCCCCCTTGGGATACGCGCGTACGTCAGTTTGCATAGATCCGCGTGTGTGCACACGCGAATATCACGCAGCGAGAGAACGAGGATCGGCGCGAATCAAAGTGAGGTGAAAATGATGATAGAGTGCCGTCACAGTTGAACGGTGTTTATTTTAATTTGTTCTTCCGCGCGAATTCCGATTGCGAAATGGGATCGGAAATATCGAAAACGAGATGTCGGCGCGTGAATGACGGTGGAGGGGATTTCGTGGGGTTTTTAATATTATTGTATAGGGTTAATACTAAGGAAATTAATATACTCCCTCTCCTACCGACGGCTGTAATGGCTTTCTGCGACACGGTTGTTCTTTGTGGCCAAGTTGCGTCCAACTCGCACAAATGTGCAAACGAACGTGGTAAACGCGAGGTAGGACGCATACGTGAGCACATCTACGAAGCGTCTATAGCCGCGGGCTAGCTACGCAAACATACGCTGAACATTCGCAAAAACATCACCGCAGCAGAGAGAGAGAGAGAGAGAGAGAGAGAGAGAGAGAGAGAGAGAGAGACCCCGTGAATAGTTTGCGGACGCGCATAAAGCACCACCATGAGTGAGAAGCTCTTGTTTAAATCCTTCCCAGAGCCAGGAAGTCACTGCATGAGTTTCTCACGTGATTTTCTAGATAGCATTTCGAAGTAAATAAATCCTCGGGTTTCCACAGAAAAGCACGTCCGCAATCCATGAAAAATTTCACTTTCTTCACCCCATCTGACCTCTGTCGTATTAGTTTGCTCTTTTTCTAATGAAGAAATGATATAAATTTCTTTTAATGTCATATATTTAACTAATAATTTAATTTTACACGGAAAGAACGATTTTGCTGGAAAGTCTAAAAAGTTTGCTGACTATACAAATCTGAAAATAATTTTGTTTGGCTGCACTTCGATTTTGTTGGAAATTCAAACTGATTGCTAGAATATCAAAACATTTTACAACAATGCTCATCATTTTTGAATTTCCAATAAAATTATTTTCATATCTGTATTCAACAATATTTTTAGACCTTCCAGCAAAATCGTTTTTTCCGTATATTATTTCCTATATTCTCCTCAAACAGTTAAACGAGAGAAGAAATTAGAGATAACCGATATCTTAATGTCCAATGTAGATCCTAGTACGTACTTAATAATGGTATTCAAAATACGAATAGAATTAGAAGAGCTGGGATCAACGACAGGCGAGGATAAAATTAAAATTCGCAAACGTAGCAGATCGTTTTAAAATGCGTCAGAAGTAAGCCTTAATCTGCAATTGAACGGAAACTTAATGGCGGGCCCATCGGATTCCATGGAATGCGGCAACGGCAGCCACTTGGCAATCCGCTCAAATACGCTGCATCCGCGCGTCCAGAAGCCGATCGGACTGCCTATCTTCTGTTCCATCTCACAATCCGGCTCCGGTCGGTACACCTCCCACGGTAACCTCCTCCCACGATGGTCGTGGGAAACCACATCCTGGCGTGACTCCAAATTGCGTGCAAAACCATCAGTGGTAAATGCGAGTCGAGCGTCAGGGAGCAGAGTGGATGGCCGGAGAGAGACGGAGAGAGAGAGAGAGAGAGAGAGAGAGAGAGAAACAGGAAAGGGCTGCTGTCGATCGCAATCCATTGATCCTAGCCGCCGTACGTTGAAAGGCAATTAATCATTAATGACCTGCCGTAAAAGAACGGCGCCAGCTTTTAGCGGGGGGGAGGGAGGGGGGGAAACTTTTGAAGTGCGGGACGGTGTACGGATGAAGTGTATACCGTAATTCAGCGATACAGCTAATTCGCTGATAATGAAATTCGCGGCAGCTGTTGTTCCGTACCGTTCGTGGAAAGTGCATTTCTTAAAACCGTTATCTTGTACTCTCCCGTTGCTTTATTTAAATATCTCAGCACTTATACATTCCGATGCAGTGAATCGATTTTCCTTGCGAACGGCCAAATTAATAAAATAACCGAACGTAAAAGAGGAGCGCAATTATTTCCGATTTAACTTGAGACTCTTAATTTGCCAAGTGACTCGAAATGAAATGAAATGAAATGAAACGTTGACATAGTCGTACTTTATAAGTTCCACTTGTTGCCGTGAAGTTACACGCGAGCGTAAAGCTCGTCGTCGGAGAGCGCGGCGACGGCCCAATCGTGCCTTTTCCGCGATAATTGACCGTGCGCAAGTGCCTCGCTGACAGCCCAATTACGCGCGAGGATACTTGCAATCAAGCCAATAATTGTCGTCGACTGCCGCGGATAGCGCCGAGCTGCAATATTCGCCGACGGCGACGGCGGCGGCCGATACATCGGCGGTGGCAGACGTAATTAGCTCGACACGCCCCGGCACCGCTTCTAGATTTCAATTTCGTCGACGGGGCACGGCGGATTACTGATACATGGCGGTCTTCCCGCGGAGAATAACGCCGTACTAATCGTACTTTCGCGGGAACCACTCGATCAGGACAATTGGCTAATTGGCGTTACAATGTAAAATAGTCTCGCATATTACATATTAGGAGGGTGATTTAGTTTTAAGGGTTTTGCAAGATAATGGCACTAATGTCAGTGCTGTTGAAGACATTCCAATTACAGCGCTATTGTTTCTTAATGCTTTATTATTACTTTATGATATTTAATTATTTACTAATAATAGACGCAGTAAACATCGTGTTTGTACCATTTTTTTTCTTAATAAAGCTTGATATAAAACAGTATTTTTGATTTCATGTTGTATCATGAAGCAAATGTTATTAGAGCTGAAATGAGAAGTCTTGCCGCACTCGCGTATTTTCCAAACATTGCTTCATGACATGTGATTATCACTTGTTTTGATCGATGTAACATATACTCTAGAAGTCTAAAAGATACGCAATTTCATAATTTCGAAGAAGTGAAAAAATTTGAGAGAATTAGATCAAATCCAAAGAAGAATCTTTTTTTATCTTCGCGGAATTCATCTCTTACCAGAAAAAGTTATAGAAAACGAAGGAAAATGTTTTGATTAAGGTCATTGAGATATTCGTACAATAAATCAATTTTTGGGAGAAAAAAATCTTCAAATCTAAATCACACTTCTTATACATATTTTACTAATGTGGCATTATCGTACGATGGCTAAGTTTAAATATTTTTCTCAATAATTTCCCTGCAATGTTTTAAAATGCTCATTCACATCGGATTGTTAAACATTGAAGATCAATTTAATCGTAATCTCACTATTCCAGCTTCAGCTTATGATTACGTTGCAAGTTCATTAAGTCGGCGCGCAGTTCAAAAGACTGAATAATGCAGGATTAAGAATTTATATAGAAATATTAGGCACACCGAAAGAACGATTTTGCTGAAAAGTCTAAAAGTTTGTACAGATCTGAAAATAATTCTTGTTAGACCATCAAAATAATTTTGTTGAAAAGTCGAAAATGATACAAGCATTGCTATAAAACGTTTTCTTATTTTAGCAATTTGACTTTGCAACAAAATTACTTTGATAGTCCAACAAGAATTATTTTCAGATCTGTATCCAGCAAAATCGTTCTTTCCATGCACCAAGATTTAGCCTCGATTGTACAAGGCGCTCTTAAATTTATTTGTGATAATCACTTACGCGGTTTAATTTAACTTACTATTGTTTACATGCTATAAGTTTAAATTCCCGACGGTATATTTATAATATACATAATTTATAATGCACGTACACACAGTATCAGGAACGTTCAATTTTATATTGAATAATTTACATCCTTACTTTCCTTGTTACTCGAGGATCACTTTGGGTGGATCATTCCGATGTTAATGCCGCTTTGTGATCCATCCTCGAGCCGGCGAGGGGCAGAATTGACTCTACTCTAGGCTAGACGGGAAACTGAGTTTTGGATGTGAAATAATTAATGCCAGCTCGCAGGCGACACGGACGTTGCGCGTCACCACGTTACGCGTCCCTCGACCTGCTCACTCTCCTTCGTCCGCAATCCCAAAGCGCGGCCCTCCGCCATCCCTCTTGGTCCACACTGGTCCCTCGCGTGTTTCACCCCTGCACGACCCTTCGTTCACCTGCGTCACCTCTCCTGCGTCTGCCTGACCGCCAGCGTCGCCGTTGCCGCCGCCGCCGTCGCCGTCGTCATCGTTTCCGGTCATAACTCAAAATCCCTCAGGTGTGCTAACCGCGTATGCCAGCGGTCACGTTGGAATGTTAGGCCGCGAGTTTCCACCATTATTAAGCCTCGTCCGCACGTTCGCAGTCGCCGCACGTGCGCTGCGACATACACACATGACCTCTCTTCTCCTGCCCTGCGTGGCAGGTGGGTGCACATGCTCGTAGGATGGCGTTCTACCATCGGCAGAAACGCCGCGGTGGATTCGTCCCACGTCGGGCCTCCCTTCCCTCCACCCCCCCCCCGAAATTTCGCCGCAGCCGACAAATTCGCAACCGTGATAAATTTGCGGCCGTAATAAATGGAGCGGCCTGCAGGAATAAGCCGTTGGTAAAACGTTCTGGCCTTGACACTTAAGGTATTACCCAACAATTACCCCCAACTAGGGGACCTAGCGGGAAGAGAGAGATTCTCTCATGATGGATTTTACGAGGGAGGGATGATGTATGCAAGCTTTCCGATTAATAAGATCTAAGAAGGAAAGGAAAGAAGTTATAATACGCGGTGATTTATCCCCTCGAATGATGGTGATACGCGTATATATATAATGTATATATTTGATATAAATAGCGACCCCCCGCGCGCGATACGCAGAAAAGAACCGACCAAACTTTTACGATACTTGGCTGAAAGTCGATCGCTTACCGGTGACGAGGATTATTAATTCAAATATCGCCCAGTAAACGCGTATATTTTATCCATATCGACCGTGAATATAAAGTTCCATGCCACGCGGGCGGCGGCGGCCGCGGCGCGTTCCGAGGAGCGAGGTTCCGAACTTCTTCAGCCAAATGTGCCAAATTGAAGCCGAATTATAACTTTCCTGTGATGTGTCAAACCGAACTCGAGCCGATCCTGGATGTAAAGTTCGAAGTCAACTTTTATGAGCATAGTTCCCTTCCTTTCCTCTCCCCCCCCCCTCCGCCCTCCCCCCGCTTTCATAAGATCGTCCTACTTTCTCAGTTCGGCTCTGCACCTTCATGGCGACCGCCGATTGATATCCGACAATCAAGATTAGAAAAACTCAACTACTTATTCTTCGTAATCACAATCAAAATTTAATTTCTCTCGTAAAATCAAACGTCTTTGAGTCGAGTTTCCCTGCTAAATTCAATTCTTGCGACTATGTATTAGAGAATATAACAATACGTTTAAAATTATTTGAATAATAAATTGTAATTTTAAATGAAATAAATTGAAATCTCATCAAGATATTAATACCTCTTATTATTATATATCTAAAAGTTTTTAACTTTTAGAGATTAATTTTAAGAAATTAGTAAGTTTTATATTTAGTAGTAATATAATATAAATTTCCAAACATAAATGTATAATGAATTGAAAAATATAAATTTACTTTGGTGGACGGAAGACCGGGCTATAAAAATATAATAAGCAATTTGCAGATTAAATTATTGGTAAATCCAAGAATAATAAAATGTTAAATAAATGCCTTTAAGAGCCGACGCAGTTCTAATAGCGCAAATGATCCCTTTATTGAAGAATAGTAGTCCAAGAATAATATTAAAATTTTTAGAATTGAAAAGAATTATGAAGAATGTTATAAAAGAATCATATTAATAAATTCAAAAATCGGAAGTTCAAAAACGGATAAAATGAATTTATTATAAGAGATATAATTATTTGTATTATTATTTTTTAGGTTTTATACAATTAGTTAATATTTTATTTATATCTTATATATATATCTTACAATTAGTATTTCTTGAAGGAATATTTTTTTAGAAAACATTTGTAAAAACTAAATTTCTGAATGTATAGACTTCTTTTATCATGATATTCTTTCGGAAATCAGGTTGTCCAAATATTTGCGATCGCGTCATATGAGAACATAATCGCGGCTGTAATTGCGTTTAATTTCTCGGCAAGCTTTCCGCTATTCCGTATCAAAACAGCCGAGAACTCGTCCATTCTCCGCGGCCGCTATGAATTATCTCGTTTAACCGTCCCGCCGTCGTGTTTTCGGACGTAACCGCGTCGTTTCATTACGCGTAATAGAGAAATCTTGCGCGCGAGCTGCCGCTTGCGCGAGTTCGCCCAGGCCCATGCAAAAAGCGACGAAAGGGATCCGCTCTCACGTAACAGCCGACCAACGTGGGACATATACAGACACGCCGAAAGCTCGGTATCGCTTTTTGCCGCGCTAGCCAATTTGTCGGGGCCGATTCCGACAAGTCGCGGCAAGAAAACGTTTGACAAACGTCCCGGATATTCCCGCGGTAGGGCCGTCAGGGGTGGGAGGGGGGTTTCGCCACGGGTTTCCTGAATCTGGCCAAGTCCGATCCTCGCGAAAGAGACGAATGGACCTTGCGAGAAAGTTCGACACCGCGTCGTCGTTAACGACGGCCGCATTAATTTTGATTGGCCGTCCTTATCAATTGACAAGCAGCCCTACGAGCATGCAGCGTAACGCTAGCGGCATTATTCGGTTACGTTATCTCCTGCATAATAACGTTTACCATTTGTATCTATATGCAGAATGTAACGATGTGCAGGAGGGAGAAGATTCAAATAAGATATCTGCGTCTGTAGTTTGATAATGATGAATGAAATGTAGATTTTGGGATACGCCTTTCATCGCATTTCTCGTTAACAATTCTACAAAATAGCATAGGCAGCGTATATGCATTTTTAGTGTAAAAAATTAATCCAAATTTTTTATACGTGCGATTTTTTAATGACGTCATTAATGGAGAACACATTTATATATCAACAATAGGATTAATATTCTGCGATGTTTAATTACCTTAAAATGATTTTTTTTTTAAAGAAAATAAAAGTAATCTTTTACAAATATAATTGCCCCAATTTCTCGCTATAAACTCACATTCCAATTTCGCACACTTACTGAAGTACTGCAAAGGAGAGTGGCGGACTGCTTTTCTTTTCTGGCATCGATTACAGCTTACCCGCCGGCTACGCATTAAAGTCAACGGAAAGAAAAAAGAAAGGCGTAAGATAATTTTGAGCGACGGCGTTAACGAGATTTTAATATGCAGGTAGCGCTGCCACGGAGGAAAATCAGAAAAATACCGTTGCCCTTTTCAGGGAGTCTATCCGGAAGCGTCGTTTCGCGCAAAAGGGTTGAAACGGCCTTCGTAAAGCAGGAGAAGGAGGAAAAGGAGGAGGAGGAGGAGAAGGAGGAGAAAGTCCGATGGCGAAGAAATCGCACCCTCCACGCTGGGTCGTTGAAAAGTTTGCGTTTCATCCCTTTCACGAGACCTCGACGAGCTTTCATTCGTCTCTCCCTACGAATCAATTCGTATCACCTCCGACCCCAGCCCGCTCCATATCGTCATCGCCATCGTTCCTCGTTCTCGCGCCCTTTGCGACTTCGCAAATTGCCGTGCTCTGGAAATTTCAGGCCGAGCCGCCTGCCGCAAAGTAGCCAATGTACATTCGCGAGTTCTTCATATTACACCCTTCAGCACATTCGTTCGCTTATACTATAATAACTGCTTCGCCACCATCGTCCTGGTGGCGCTTCCCGAAACAGGATTCTCAAGCCATTTCGTTTTGCGACGACGTTTGCATAAAGAAAACACTTCCGATTCGCAGGGCTACCGAATAAATTTCGGCGCGGGCGCGACGCTTTTTTTTCCTCCCGAAATATGTTTTGCTACCTCGAATTCCGCGAAAAATAATATTTACGCTGCGACCACAAAATAACACGGACCAGTCTGGTGTTACAATCCCGATACGGGCGATCTATACGCAATTCCGTAACAATTTCGACCGATGAATTCTGCGTACCGCGCTCGAGGTTTCCGGATTAATATCAACGCGTATGTACTACATATTAAAAAAAATATTGGAATATCACGATTTTTTTTTAAATGTTAAAAGGAAAATATTAATGACGAGGCCTCGACAAGAGTTTCTCTCTTCTACGTGACACTAGTCACCAGAAGAACTCCCTTTTTGCATTTAAAAAAAAACACCGTCATCATCTCAGCGTTAAACCGCATCTTAACAATTTCGAGCACTTTGACAAGCACCAGGAGTAAGAAAAATTTCATTCCGAAGCCCAGCCACGTGCAACAAAATAGTTCTACGATTGGGCGGACTTGCGAAATAGCTTGGGAACGATGAGTTCCACATATACTCGACCGGTATGTGTGTATATTCCGTACGCGTATGCCACTTCCCTTTTTTTCCGCCATACACGGCGTTCGCGCGCGAAAATGGAAGCTAATCCAGTCGTTTCTTCACTGCGCAGTGTGTGTCGTTTATCGTAAAAATTTTTCAAACCGCGGCATTTCAATATAACAAATTCTCGAATATACGACGCTCATCCCGCGTGTGGGATTCGAGTTCTCTGATTATTTCCCGCGGAAATAGAAATCTCGCGCGCGCATCGTATTACGTGTATCACATTCATTTAACTGAAAATGAGAAATTTCTTTGCATTAACGAAATACGATGTTTCGACGAGCGACGGATGTATGCATATGTATTCCCCGACGGAAGGTTTTTTTCATCAACGTCCAAATATAATTCACTTACGTATGCACGAGTAACATTACGATTCCGCCTATTTTAATGACCCATATATTAGTTTGTTTAATTACGTCCAATTTCCATACAGAATTAACGTACGTCCCATCTCCGTAACTTCATCGTTATCGATTCAATTGAGAGTTTCAATTCATTAATTATCAAATTGATCATTTTCCCAATTAATTAACTAACCGTGTCATTGGTATGAAGCACTACTTTTTATTTATTTAATGTGCACGGTCGCCAGCTCGCGAATATTTAGAACTTAATTACTCCAACTAGTATCTTGTGTTATTGATGCCGAGCACTGATATGTCAAACACGTGTAATGCAAATATACTCATTTCTGTAAACAGATTGCTTTTAGAAATAAAATATATATAAAAAGTAACAAAATTAATCAAAATTTTAAAAATATAATATTTAAAATATATATTTATATATTATGTATAAAAAAAGAGATAAAGAATAGAGAGAGACGGCAATACATTAAAAAATTAATTAATTAATGAAACGTAAAGTTAATTATTATTGTATTTGCCAATGATTTTTATTAACTAAAATTATTAATAACGTTTGAATTATAAGCTGTTGAGAATAACGGGCTTTTCGCGAATTAAACTTCAAATAGATAATGAAATATTACCCATCGTTCCATTCGAGGTACGCGTTTTACCCTAATAAAATTTAAATTTGGTTCAGTTATTCTACAATATATATGTGTATATCAGATCGGAGATAAAGTTAAATCTATCGAGCGAAACAGTTCTGTGTGTGTGTGTTTTTTTCGACTTATTTTATAAGTTAAGTCACACTTCACGTCCGTCGTCCACGTGCGCGCGCCATCGCTTCCAAGCCTCTTTTCTTCGAGTGGCTTCAAAGTGTCAGGGCCGCGCGCCTGTGTGGATACGCGATAGTTTACGAGTCCGAGCTGCCGCATATCGATCCTCGAGGGTTGAAGTGCGAGTCCTCTCGCGCGCCACACCATCCCTGGCGCTTCGGGCCCGCTCTTACTCACCGCGCCGCTCGGATCCGGCGCGGCGCGGCGCGGCGCCTAAATGCATTCGATCGGTGCTCCTAAAATAGAAATTGCATCCTCCCCTCCCCCCTCCCTCCCTCCCGGCCCTCGCGAAGGGCCGTAAAAGGAAAATTTCCGGGCCGCGAAGGGGCGAGAGGGGGGAGGGGCGGGGGAGAAGCCGTAGCAGGGTGAAAGCAGACAATCGCGGTAAGTAGCGCACAGGTTGACACGCTCGGGAATGTCTTCGCGCCGGGATGAAACTCGCGAGCTTCCCCGAAGATGCGCACGAGGAGGCTGCGGGGGAACGATCGAGGGGGAGGGGGATGAAAGGAGGGGACGAGGGGGGGAAAGAGGAGGGCGAGGGAGGGCGAGGGAGGATGGCTGATGCGAATTGAATCATGGGGGCGTTTTAGCGTCTACGTGGCCCGCATTCGGAATTTCGGCGCCCCCCGAACCACATCCAATACCTCGGGCTTCGTCTTAGCACACATGCATACACACATACACACACACACACATACACACATTGGCGAACGTACCATCAAGCCAGAGCGAAGCAAAGCTCCGGAGAAAAAAAATGGATACGTATTTTCGATTTGCAATTCTGCGGCTCGTGATCTCGGTGGCGCATATGCGATGTATCAAACTGGAAAATCCCCCAAAGGTACACCCAGAAAGCATTAAAAATACAGATCCAGACCAGTGAGGCAGCGGACCGTAAAAATAATACGCACGCTCTCTCGATCTGTAGGAGCGGTGATACAGCGAGTGTAGTTGAAATTTTCAGCGGAACGCAAATTATTAATTTGCATAGCAAGAGTTATTTGACCCCGCATAAATTAATTATCAATATTTAATGCACGCTATACGTGCAGAGTTAAAGCTTTAAGCAATGAGAATTGGAAATACCGTCCGCGGCAAAAATGAAAACAAGAATGGAGACTTCCTGTATCTATGCATTCGAATTCCGATCGTGTCCACCAAAAATCGTATTGAAGTGACGAAAGGGAAGGGCACGCTTATCGTAGTTTATATCGCCCATCGTATGCGCGTATCTGGCCAGTGTGTATGTGTTCTTTTCCTATTCACGAGACGGAGAAAAGGAGACCCGATAAAGGAAAGGAAGGGCAGTTTCATCCCCGCGAAATCGAGAAGGAGGAACGAGGGGGGGAGAGAGAGAGAGAGAGAGAGAGAGAGAGAAGAGAAAAAAGGAAACGTAAGAGGAAGAAGACGAAGAAGGTTCCTCGAGACTGCATCGATTTTTAAACTTGCTCGGTCGGTCGTGTGTCCGGGGGGGGGAGGGGTTCGAAGGGGTTGGCGAGGGAAAGGGAGGAGGGAAGCGGGAGGGAAGGGGGGATAGTAGCGACCCTTTCAGAATTTGTCCGATTGAAAATTTATCCGATGTGCACGGTGTATCAAGCAGTCGCCATTTCTATCGGCGCGCGCGTGTGCGCGTCGTACCTTCCTTGCTTCATTCCTCCTTTTCTCCTCGTCTTTGTTCGTTTATTTTTTAAGGGCGCGCCTTTTTTCGCCTCCCTTCCTCCTCCCTCCCCCCCCTCCCCTCTGCCCTTGCCCGCGGATACGCGTTCTTTTTCCTAGCGTCTTCGTACCTTCGATATAATCCGCGGCTCGTCAATAATTCCAACGATCGAGCGGGTAGGAAGGGAGAAGGGGGAAAGGGGGGGGGGGATGCTCTGAAAGAAGAAGTGTTTTATCCACGACGTTGTTATAAGTTATTTCGCATCGTGAAGAATTTAAAATGAACGGGGGCTTCGCCGTCCGAAGTTTTGGAATTTTTCAACAGAGATCTTCTATCCTTTTTTTTTTCAATGAAGATCTTCTATCCACTTTTTTCTTTTCGATAAAAAATCCCCGTCCACCATTCCGCACGGAAATTATAAAACCGGCCCTCGATGAAAATTACGTACTATACAATAACCGAAAAGGTGATAAAGTCATTAATAAAAAGGAATCGAGACGGAGAGTCTTGGGAAATCATCGGAGAGCCGTGCAGCATTCTAAAGAAACGCGTGTCGTAAAAGTAACACGTGGCGTCAAATCAACTCTATGGCGGTTTACTTATTTATTCGACGCGAAAGAGAACGCCTTGCAAGACACCGGGTGGATGGTATGCCGGATTACAGTGAGGAGCGTGCAGGCAAGCCGCGCGATAAAGTGTATCGTCAAAATGCGCGCGGGGTGTTGTTCGCGCACATGTATGTACACGCACACAGCCCCGACGTATAGCGCGGCAATAATCCCGTGGAAACACTATTGTGGTAACGCGCGGAATCGACTGGGCCGCTTCTGATGTGATTGATATGGTCGGACAACCGTGGCGTATCGTTGCGCGATTACGATCGAAGCTAGTGTCGGTCGTGAACCGCCGTCGAAACCTCTCCCTTGTTCGCGAGCGAATTCACAGCGCGTTCGCGTATTCCACACTGCGGCGACACCGCGAGCCGGCACTTTCGCGACGCCCGCGTGTGCAACACACGCGCGAGCGTCCGATTTTCTGTAGAACGTGATTTTTATATTAAAAGAATTAAAGTTGGCAAATTGTGGAACGAGAACGATGTGTGATCGACGTCGATTCGCGCGCGCTGTGCAAGAATAAATTCGCAAGACCCTCGTCGCTTTCGCCGGACGATTCGCACCGCTCCGGCGCAGCACAACATTGCGTTAACATCGTATTTGTGCAGTGTCTATGGTGTAACGCACATTACGGCGATTGCTCAATTCGGGAAAACGTGTACCATATTTCCCCTTGCAATGAAATTTCTTCTGTTCCCGTGCATCAGCCAATTGTTACGCAACGATTTTAGTTTGATTTCACGTTAAATAATATTAGGCATTACTATCATAACAATTAAGAATAATTCAATGTATAGAATAAAGCCAAATTAAAATCGAACTAAGAAAGAATTTAAAGAAAAGAGCTTCGAACGTTTCAATTGAAACTTTCTAATTTCTAATTTTCTAATTTTAAAAGAGATTATATTAATGATCAAATTAAAATTCTATTTCAGTGGTGGATTAAAAAAGAATTTCGATTATTTCGCCTGAAAAAAAAAAAACAATTAATCCGAAATACTTAAATGCAGCTCGACGAACAGTTAATCGAGATTAATACAGAGGTATCAAACATTTTTTTTTCTCGTATATCTTTATTTTATTGGCCACGGGCCCTTGCGATTCTCCACTCGTATCCACTTTCTATGTTTTAATTACTGGACTGCGCGCGCGCGTTCGTTTGCAACGAAAAAAAAATATATGAAAAAAAAATAAAACAAAACGAAGGAAAGCGCGAACGCGGGCGGACGTGCGCGATTGGAAAAATATCAACGGGCGAGCAACCGGCGCTGATAATGAAGCGGCTGAAAATTCAATTAACGAAAACACGCCAATTGCCGAGTCTCCTTCCTTTTTTTTTTCAATTTCGACCACTTTCGACTAACCGGACAAGCTAATTTTTGCGAAATTGATACGTTGCACGTATCACGGGTTTATCGGAGTGTGAATTTTCCGCGATGCGCGACCGAAACGAAATCGTAATATAATTAGAGGCAAAAAAGGTAAATATTAATTGCGAAATTATGCTCTCGCTCGCGGATTCTCGTCGATAATAGGGGGAAGGGATGGGAGAAATTAATTTACGCTTTCAGGATTTTGTACCTGCTCGCGTAAACGCGCCCGTTAACAATATGTAACGGGTTTGCACGTTTTGCACGCCTGTTTCTGAAAGTGCGCACGCACACCGTAGCAACGTGCCCATGTGTCATCGTATTCTATTTTCAGTCGAGTTTCGTGCCTCCAAAATACGGATTATTAATAATAAATAAGGGAATGCATATTATCACATGTTACTGTCAACCCATTTTATCTCGAACAACCTAATCTCGTGCAATTAATTAATACTGTATTTATGATTTATATTCGAAAATATTTACGAGTCGCGCATATTTGAAATACATGTACAAAACTGATTGTGTAGATCAAACAAATATTTTGAGGGACAAATATTATAAGGGATTTTTCAAATATTTTTTTCTTCGATTATGTGAAGAAATTAATGTTGAATAATCGTGCCATTGAAAACAAAATTAATATATGTTATTTATCGCATTTATTTTGCGCATATTATTAATACGTTATATATTTCATCAATCAATTTCATTCTGATTATTCTCCAGATAAATCGATTATTGAATTCGATTATTGAAGAAATAAGCTTAGTTAATTCTTAATTAGCTATTAAAAATAAAGCTTCTCTAAAGAATGAAATATTGTCAAGATTGTTAAATAATCGCCTTTGTCCAAATACAAAGTTTAATAAAAAGATGTCGGCATATTAATTAGAAACGTGTTAGACACGCTGTAACAATTGTGAAAGGAACAACCTTTTGTTCGCAAGACCGTTTTGTTCCATTCCGGCTGATGTAGCTGAACTGCTACAACGGCCTGTTTCTGCACAGGGACCCTGCAGAAAATTCCTGATATAATATTCAAAATCCTCGAGTCCCGGGTATCGTGCGGATGGTTCCTCTTAATCCAATTTAATTTGACTTATTAAACTCACCATCTGGCGACGTACACGCACACCCCGGATTATCGCTATTAATAATTTTCCGAGTTCGTTCGAACGCGCGTTATATATTGGCCGTCGATGCGAATAAGCGACGAATTAAACATTGCTTTTGTGGATTTATTTATTTCGCTGGGTTATGCGAATTCACATCCCGCTTTTCGGTTTGCGCCAAAAATCAATTTTGCATTATGTAAAGTGTGCGCAATTCTGTAGCAGATTGTAAAAATTTTACAATTATGCAAAAATCAGTATCAGGTTTCCCTCTCTCTCTCTCTCTCTCTCTCTCTCTCTCTCTCTCTCTCTCTCATGTTTAGTGCTAAATATGTATCTCGTCTAAATTATGTGTATAAATATTCTTTAATAAATAAGCATATTACACAAACATGTTTATTTCTTAAATAAATTCAGGCGTAATCACACTTAAGCTAAATCCGCCCTACGGAATAACGTGCATTAAATATTCACGAGCGAAATTTGACAAACGAGATGCATGTAACGGAGAGCGTTAAAGTCGCTTCTCTGTGGAAGCGAGAGGAGGCTTTGCCGCGCGGGTAGTATTTAGTAAAGTTTGGAAATCTTGAGCAATCACGTGAGCAGAGTGTAAATGTTATTGGATAGTTCCGTTGCGTTTGAGAACATGTTTGAAAAGCGGGGAAACGGTCCCGGCAACTGGCCCCGACGCCCGCGCCGGTGTGCGGTGCTATTACACATATTAGTTTGTAGATCGTTAGCGGGCTTTCCACTTACAACCGTATAAATGTTCTTCCGTGATGACGCGAAACGGCTTGGCCGTGCCGGCAATTTCCGTGAAATCCCATGCCAAAATAATGCGCGTGACGTGTTGGCGAACGAATAAATACCCGTGCTTAAAGCGTCTGACGAATAACGCAGCATTAAAATTTTGGCGACGAGAAAATAATAAATTTCGTTCCCGACAAACTTATTAAAGAATACTTAACATATAATAAGCCAGATATATTAAACATTGGGCACTAAACGCGCGCGCGTGTGTTTGTGTGTATGTGTATGTGTAATTTTATACTAATTTACATAATTGTATAAAATTTTCATATCTGCGGAATCGTAAGTACATACTTTACAACGTACGACTTACAAAATTTAGCCGTGCTGCTTTACATGAATATCGACTTGTAATAAGGCACGCGAAAAAATTAATAAGCTTAATATTATTGACATAAATTGGTTTAATATTTTTCACGTCGTAGAATGCGAGCACGTGGTACACGTATAATCCGTGCTGCCTTGTGCAATTATTAAATCACGCTTGTACGTCCGAGGGGGCGGGGGCGGGGAAAGGTCGACGTAACATGTCGCGTCAGGAACGAAATCTCTCAGCGAAGCTCTTTGCCCGACGGTCAATTAGTTAATGAACAACGGGTTTTATTAATTAATTCGCCCCCGCGGCACCGCGCTCGGAGCGGACTTAATAGCCGCTGGCTGGGTTCGAAATATATTGTACCGCTGAATTTAACTACTCGATAATATTGTCCCGGCGGACCGTAGCGATATCCAAGATTCATACCCCAACCGGACCGAAATCGGGGGGAGTTTGATAATTCCGAACGTTAGTGCTCCCCCCGCGAAATTTAACGCGCCGTTTTATTTATCGCGCACATCGAGAAATCTCTCGTCGCGTTCAGAGGGCATTTCGGAGGCTTTTGGGCTCACCTTGTGGAATTTTAATGTCGCCTGCAGCTTTTCCGGCAATTATTTTGCCGAATGCCGAATCCGTTAGAAACAGACATGTACTTGTGTGTCTTTGTTTTTTTTCTCCTCGCGAATGAAGTCACAGAAATATTCGAAAGATCGTCGAAAATGCACACATTTTTGGATAATATATATTTCCTTTTGAAGATTGAGCGAACTCCACTGCATGCGCAAGTAACGCAATGCGTAACCAGTAATCAGCTTGCTACACTTCCACTTCCATCTTGGAGTCATAAATTTTTTTTTTGCGGTGCTCGTAAAGATGCATTTGAGCAGAATCGTCGTGATATATCGGGTATTCCTTACAAAAGGCCGCAACGAGTTATGATGGCGCAAGCCCCGCTAACATTAGCGCTCGCTATGATCGAGGCGTATAAAACTTTCAAAATTCTAAGAATGTAAGATTCGTAAAAACATTGAATGAAAAAGAAATCCATCGGTGCACAATATTTTTCCCTCTGTTACGCTTTTCTCTTCGAAATAAAAAAAAATTGATTTATTTCTAAATAATTTCTCCTAGCTGTAAAAATATGCAATCAGATTTAATTATCAACAAGACACGAGCTGAATTAATTTATTGCTAGAATGACGTTTCCGCCCGAATCATTACACGATATGTATTTCGTAATTATTTTTACAATATCTAGTTTCTTTAATAATAAAAACGTGAGTTTTTATTTCAATATCTTTTTATTTAATGCGTTTAATATATAACTACGTCAATAAACAAATGGCACAAGTCAAAAATTCAATATCTAGTTTGTAATTATTTTTATAATATCTAGTTCCTTTAATAACAATAATGTGAATTTTTAATGCCTTTTGTTTACCGCGACACATCACTACGTTAACTAGAAAAGTAATACAAGTAAAAAATTAGCATTTTTTAAATATAATGAAACAAGATCGAAAACTATAGAATTTTTGATATTATTACATTAGTGAAAGACACTAATTTTGAACTCATGTCATTTTTCTATCAATATGGTATGTAATGATAAAAACAGAACATTGAATATTCGAGAAAATCAAGTCTGCTAATCAAGGCTGCCGTTAGATAGAAGAGCCATGTTCTACGATTTCAACGTGAGCAATAAGAAATATCTGGTCAGCCAAAATGAGGCTAAATGAAGAACCGTCAACATTCCTCTGACAAATTCTATCTAAATTCTATGAGACTGAATTGTGCGCGAGAATATTACTGAAGTAAGGAATATTAAATGGGAAATATGATAATCGTAGAAATCGCTGACGAGTGCCAAATATAATTCACTGTATAATTAAACAAAATCAGTAAATCAGCGAAGCGAGATGGATATTAAAAGAACACGATAATTATATCTTATGTCGGAAAAGAACGATCTTGCAACATATCTTCGTTATTTCAATGATTCACGTGATATTTCATGATTCACGTGACCAAGTATAGCAATTTTATTTCACAAAAATATAATTAAGGTGGTTCTTTAGTAAAGTGCCGATGGGATGCCTCACCAGGGCCCAAAATCACAAATATTTGTATAATTTGGATAAAATATTAAAACTACGTGTATATCTAATGAAATAGTATAAAATAAACGATATTTCTATTCCGCGTGACAATGACGAGGATCAAAAAAGTAAGGTACAATGTACAACATTGCTAGCGCGAGATTATGCGATATTTTGTCAGTTCAACATTAAATATCTTATTTTTCCAATGGCCGTTGATCTATTATTTTTTTGTGACTATTAAAATCGCAATTTTTTAAACTATTGTAATCTCGTTTTTTAGAAAAGTCTTAAGTCACATTTGTGTGTAGTTAGACAAAAAAGCGTTTTCGGGCCCAATCTATCACTACAAAAGAACGATTTTGTTAAAAAGTCTAAAAATTTTACTGAATACAGATCTAAAAATAATTTTTTGTTGAATCATCAAAATAATTTGTTGAAATATTAAAATCTGATTTGCCGATCTGATAAAAACTGATAAGCATTACTATAAAACGTTTTGATATTCGAGCAATCATTTTGACTTTCGCACAAAATTATTTTGATTATTGAACAAAAATTATTTTCATATTTAAATCCAGCAAAATTGTTCTTTTCGTAAATTATATGTTAAAAGTTACATTCTCAACATTTTTTTCTCTTTTATTTCATCGTTAATCTTAGAATTTTGCACACGTCAAGTTCAGTATTTCAACTTTATTAGGGTACATTGGGGTAATTTGAATAGTGGGATAATTTGGATAATAATAAGCATTTGGAAGAATTTCAGAAAAATAAGAGATTTTAAGATACATTTCATTATATCAATATTACTGTAGTATATCTAAATTATCCCGCTGTACCCTATATAAAAAAATTGGAATTTCTTAAATAACTCGATTTACTAAAGAATCACCTTAAAAGTTAAATAGCCGCACGCTAGTTTATTTCATATTTATTTTTATCGACTCCATTTTATTTACTTCATAATTATTTTTTCTCCAAAAGTGAAAAATTATCGAATCCAATAAAAGACTACCGATCACCAACGAACATTTGTCGTAGCAGGTTGCAGTTGCAGCTTCATTTCCGGACCACTCTCTCTCGCTCTTTCTCGCTCTTTCTCTCTCTCTCTCTCTCTCTCTCTCACCTTCCTCCCGTGCTTCTTTTACTTCGCTGTAGCGGAGAGACCTTATGTCTGCACGATAGTCCTTCGAGTAGACTGAAATCAGATTGGGTCAGATCAGGTTCGCGTATCCCGCCTTTTAAAACAAAAGGCAGCATCCTGGGAAAAATTTCTTCTCGACTGAACGGTTCACTATCTCCTTCCGTCCCCGTACAATTCTTCCTAACGGTCTTTAGTAGTCTAATACAATGTGCACGTGCGTCTAATCCAATAGTATATACGCGCGCGGCATTTTCTACTTCCTCATTCTATCACTTCGATGCTGATATTCTTCGTCAGAAGCCTTTCTCATTGAATATAAGTTAACAAACCAAAGTAACAATTTATTTTATAGAGAAAATGAGGAGCATCTCTTCCTAATTTTAAAGATAAATCGTACAGCGCAAAATATTAGAAATCATTTCGTTGTAGAAAGTCAAAAAAGCGAAATGTGTATTTGGGAGAAGTAGCTTATCCCAAAGATAGTTTCGCTTTTAACACGCAATCTCTTTTATATCATCATTTTTAGCACGTGTAATCTCCTTTGCATCAAGCGCCTTCCGCGCCACAGCGTTAATCAAACGACGCGGGCAGTTTTATGTGTCGCAGGTCGGTTTAATTTAACGTTACGCCACTGCCGACTGGCGTGACTGTGTGTGACTCGCCTTCGTCCGTTTCTGTCTGTCGACGCGCGGCTCGAAACTCGCGAGGTCTCGTCGCGTCTCTCGCGCGCGCACCGAGGAAGATCGAATTTGCGAAATGGCTGTGTATGAGGGCTGAATACCTGACGAGGTAATTCGCGAGGGCACCGCGCGCGCGCTCGCGCGGGCGTGGCGGGGGAGGGTGGAAGGGGTCGCGGGGAACGACGTAATGTCCCGTGGAAAGTAGAAAGGAAAAGCTCGTAAAGGGGGAAGCGAAATTCAAAGTAAATTTTCCAAAGTAGGCGGCGGTGCATTACGGCGGAGCGCCGTCAATCGACTTTATTAGGTAGAATATAGTTGTCGTCAGACGTGCGGCAACAGACATCGCGTTTAGCCGCTTTTGCAAAGCGAGCTTCACGATCCGTCCTACCCCGAATCCTTGTCTCTGAAGAAATAACGTTGGCGAAAATGTGAGATAACAGTACACGTCCAATCCGCGCACCAGTTTTGTCTCCGTCCGTACATAATAAAATTCGTTTGAAACGAATGGACGGAACTGAGCTCTATAAGTACTTGCGAATTCTGAATTTCTTAATGCCGTATCTTTTTTTTTTGCGATAAAGTTAAATAAAATTTCTTTTAAAATCTAAAGATTAACCACGGGGAAGGAGGGCCTCACTTATCCATCTCGTGAATCTTAACTTGACGGAAGCCGAACTTTTTCATTTGCAATGTTAAATATCTTTCTGGTTACAATTTTCATCAAATCTTCATTAAGCTTTAAAAAAATCGATTCCGCATATTACGTGCGGTTGCGATAAATGCGGGACATGCAGGCTTTACACGTTAAAGTCCACGGAATCGAGAGCAAAATCGTATTACATTTAGAACGTCGCGCATTAAATCCTGTACATATATATACGTTCAATTGACAATGAGCATCGCCGCTCCTAATTGCGGAATTTAATCAACACGTAGATTTTTTTTTGTCACGGAATCATCAAACGTATTTGAGTAGGATAAAGGCGATATCGATAGAAGTAGAAAATCCAAGGGGTTCGCAAGGGTGAGAAAGAGAGAGGAAGAAAAAGAGAAGAGAAGACAAGAGAGAGAGAGAGAGAGAGAGAGAGAGAGAGAGAGAGAGAGAGGTGAAGGGAAAAAGCGTGGAGAGAAGAAGAGGCGGATCGCGCGTTTTTCATCTGCGAAAATTAAGGCGGAATCTTACCGGTGGTAAGAAAGTCCGTGCTAATTAAGGCTGTTTCTTCGGAGATTCCCCTTTCGCGGCCGCGGCGCCCCCCTCCGCCCCTTTTCTTCCCCCTCGGCTTTTAAATAAATTATACCGAGTTAAAAGCCTCTTCGCACTTCCTCAGATAATCCGCGGGGCCGTTTCGCTCGCCGAAGTTATACCCGCGGGAGAAATCTCGTGTCGTGGTGGAAAAGGACGAGGAGCCGTTCTTTCCACCACCTCCCCCTCCCCCTCTCTCGCTTACAGAGGGTTATACCGCGGGGCCATAATGCGCCGCCGAGTGATCTAACGCGGGAATACTTTCTGCTGCAATTACGTTATAAAGCAAACAGGAATGCCCGTCCCCGCGGCCGTTCTTATCGCCCGGGGTTTTCTTTACGAAAATGCGATTAGCCTTCCCACCCCCCGCCCTCAGTCGAGCCAAATTCAATTATCTCCCGCGCGTGTGGCGATCAGCGACGCTTGCGCTAATCTCTTTTTGCCCGATAAATCGCTAACCCGTAAATGGATTTATTGGAAATGATTATCCGATAATAACCGCGCGCGCGCGCGCGCGGTATCCAGGATCTACGTTTCTATAGAAAATAAAATTTTACGTTACTGAGAAAATCGCACGCGTTGTGTGCGAAGGAAATACGTTATTACGACAATTATGAAACTGTATATCGCGTCGCTGGAGGACGAAAATTCCACGGCATGGGAAAAGCGTTGGTTAAGAGCGAAATTGTAAACACCTCAGGTCGGCTTTTCGGGCTCTCGAATTCTTCGTCTTTTGTAGGGTATAAGGCGCCGCCGTCGAACCGACGCGACGCGGGCGAGTCATCGTTAACGCCATTGTTCTCACGGTACTCTCCCGGCGCGTTAAGAGCGGTCCCGCGCGGCGCTTTCGAGTTAAGTAGATGTTTCTCGGTACGTCGGGTGCATTTTTAAATAATTCGATGCAAAGCAGCCGAGAAAAGGCGCGCGAATTCCCTCGTACAGCCGAGAGAAAGGTCCCGGAGAACGGACGGGGGGAAGTGCGGGGGAGGGGGAGGGCTGCGACACGCGGGCGAGGGAAGAGAAAGGAACGAATGGAATTTCCGTGGGATTCGCTCCTCCTCGCGGCAGACGTGGCTAGAAAGCGCGAGCGATTCGGAGCGACTTTTACAACTTAATTTTTGCGTATTTGCGAGCTGCGCGACGACGACGACGACGACGACGACGACGACGACGACGAGGCCGCGGGTTGCTGGCTTTTGCGGAAGAAAAGTAAATTTTCCGACACGTTTGCTCGCGCACATGGCGTCGCGTTCGTAAGCAGCGACGGCGTGTCGCCCACCGGATTTGCGTCAGAATTTTATTAATTTGCCACCTGCCAATTTAACGTTTTTTTTTTTTTTTTACGAAGAAAAACGAAGATGAGTTTAATCAGAGTTTGTTAACTTTATCTTTATTGACTGCCCGACAAAGGAGTATATCTAAAGTTGAAGACTCGCGGTCAATAATAACATTCCGTAGAATCTTCGAGGGGGAAGACGCGATTTCAGTTTGGCCGAAGAAATTTCTCGCATCCCGAGAGCAAAAAGATGCCCTGCAACATTTTGTATCAGAAAACGCTACGCCGCGCCGTTTTATCCGCGATGCGCGAACACGGGCAACGCATTATTTCTTTTCATTATAATTTATTACGCTTATTTCGAGACCTTACACGCTCCCTCCGAGATATTATATTACACCTTCTTCCCGCGTTATCTAAATGTAGAGAGGTTCCTACGAGCTGACTATCAAGTAGTGAAGATAAATGCTAACTCCGACCATAAGATATCACTCGATAGGTATACCGTGGCGCACTTACCAATACCAACATCCCTGTCCTTATAGATTTATATAAATTTCCATTTTACTGTAGATTGCGACAGAATGTAAATGAAAAGAAAAAAAAATTGAACTTCGACAATCGTTTAAAGATATACGATCAAGCACGTAACTCGTAATTCTTTGAGACATTATATCCCGATTAAAAATATGTCTGTACAAGCGTTTCGCATACAAGAATCGAATGGTCGACAAATGGCCGACTAATTTGTCCTTCACGTCAATTCCAAATCCCACAAATTGCGAATCAGATTGCTTGTACAGGTTACTATGTAAGACGGTGCGGTTTCGAATGGGAGCTGACTATCAAGTAGCAGGGATGGATGCCAGGGCGAACGGTATTAACCACTCCACCTATTGGTATTGGCACGTGCACGCGGAGAAAATATTGCCGAGTCGAGAATTCGCGAATAAATCTAAATAACCTTCGTATCGGGATACCGCAGTCTTTCGTATCTCTCTATCCCGCGTATTTATTAAAAACAGCAATGCACCGGGATGATTTTTCCCCGTGCTAACGGGATATATTTTACCTTTTTTTTTACAGTCGAATAAAAGGGAAGCTCGGGGGTAAAAAAAGGGGGGGGAGCTTTCATTTATACTTTATTCTTTAACATTCAAATATCTGAATATAAAATACTGGACAGATTTATACAATCATATTATACGTAAATCGGTGTAGAAAACTCGTAAGTAGCAATATCGGCTTAATTCAAGAACTGCTATTCGTATATAAAGATCAATGAAATTATTAAATATGTGAGATACTGTGAATATTTCAATTTACAAACATACTCCATAAGAAAGAAAACTTATCCGCGACTTATTGGTAAGATTATATATTATTCTTTTTTTCTTCGACAAATATATTTTACTTAGCCGAAGTAACGAATGACTTAGTCTGCGAACACGTTGATTCGTAATCGATGATCAGCCGTGTGTTCGACCCTACACATGTCTCGATTATGAGATCACGAGGTTTATTAGAAATGTAACTATTTTAGCCATCGGTCGCAAGTCAATCGTTGCATACCCTCAAAAATATCAGGCAGCATAATTTTTTCACGTGGTACCACTTATTATTTAGCAACAAAAATTTGCGGGTAAAAATACGTAAATAAAAATTCGATCTACTCGTACTTAAGGCCGATGCAAATTTTGTGCAAAACGGAAAACTATAAAATTGCCAAAAGACATACCTCCATTCTCATTTTGCATAATTTAATTATCTCTTATTCGCGTATTACCTTCCACTTCTCTGTGAGCACCGAACAGGATCGAAGCGAATGCACGAACACTTTTGCCAGGCGAACCGCAGAGGGCACCGCGACACACATAAAAAAAACGAGTAATTCCAGAAGTAAGAGTCCGTTTTATTTTCTACCGCCGCGCTTCGTCAATCCAGATCCAGCATTTCCCCGGACGTGAAACTGTCCCCGCGATCGTCCTTCTGACTTCTATCAATGTGACCGTCGGGCGACAGATCTTTGCCGGCTGGGCGATTACCGAAATTCAGGAAATCCGAACAGGGACTGCCAGCCTGCGTATGTTCGAAAAACGTTCTCTTTATCGTCGCTCTTATAGTAATTATTTTCGTAAGTGTTTACTTGAAGCAAAAAGTTGTCCGCGTCATTCTCCAACGGCGGCTGCCGGTGGTGCAATCGTCGCGGCGACATGGTCGGGCACTGCTGCAGAGCGTTATCGGAGAGGTCCATCGTGTTCTGCAATTAAATTTCAAATATTTCGTCGAATAATTAGAACGCCGTGAGCACTTTCACTCGTATTTATCCCGTCATCTCATCGTTATAAATTATAATCGGTAAACCACGTCGCAACGCTTATAAATTAATGATTTATTATTTTAAGCTTTTATTACTTTTTACGATAACTAAACAAAAAAACGTATATTATTTTACTTACGAATTTGGATTTGTCATCGATAACTTTAACAATGTCGCCTTCCTCGGTCGTAGTGATAATGCCAGTGCCGAGTTTTTTACCGAGTATCTTCACCTCCTTCTTACATCCCTCGGACGTGTCGGCGACATTAGGTACGCAAGCATTCTGCATGGTGTTCTTGAGGAACTGCTCGTAAGGACTGAGGAATCTGGTATCTTGATAGTGCGGGGCCATCAAGTCGTGACTGTGATTCTTCGGTCCCAGGATCTTCACCTCGTTCAGGCTGGGATATATCTTCGGGGGTGGCAAGCAAAACTTGTCACTGAAAGACTGTGAAATTTGTCATATAAATAAATATGTCACACATAAACAGTCACATAAATACACTGAGAAAAAAATTGATTGTACGAACTGAATTTGTATAGTTGTTTGATCCAATGGTTGATTCAACAATTCTTTAGTTGCACAAAGAAAAATACAGTTCATTCATGTCAACCATCAAAATTTTTAAATCGAGAATTAACTAAACCAAGTTATTTTATTCGAAATACTAGCAGTATTTATTTGTGTTTGCACGCTATTTAGTTATCCAAGTAATATATTTGTTCAAATTCCAAATATTAAACTGACTAAACGATGCTGATGGGAATAATAAATTAGTTTGTATTTTTAATCGAAACGATTGAGTTAAATACGATCAATTTTTGTTGAAACAAAATAGTATTTTAGTTTAAAAAAATAGTATTTTGTTTATAATAGTAACAAATTATTTTGTGTCATTGCAGTAACGTTTAGTTGATCGTATCGAACTAAACATTTTGGTAAGATGAAACAAATTTTGCGTTTTGAACAAATTTTTTTTCTCAGTGTATAAATGTGTAACGCGTGTTCTCAATGGGTGCTTTCCATTTAGTGACGCAATCCCGACACAAGTATCGTTTTGTCTTTGTTACTCACTGAATGCTAAGAATAGAACGATGTTTGTTTCGACTTGTGTGTCACCGAATAGAAAGCACCCAATGGGAGCGTCTAGCTCGCAAACAATAGCCAAACGACTTGTACCTTCATACACGATTGACCTCCGGACTCGAGTATCTTCATGTCCGATTGGCTGAAGGGCATTAAGCCGGTGTCGCAGTCATCGTCGAAGACCGAGGGCAATTTCATCTTCGGGTCGTAGTCCGAGTGATGATCCTCCATGGTGGAGACACCAAGAATGTTTAGATCCTCCGTGAGGCTCTGACCGCTCTTTAGATACGGTAACGTCTCGCTCAACAACGACAACGGCGGATGGTTCTTCATTAACAGAGACGATAACGAGGACTGCGAGCTGGCGGACAGGTTCGAGGGATGACCCAAAATGCTCGTTAGATCCTGCTGGTTCGACGTCACTGCCATTACTGGAATCAATAACCATCGACAAGTTATAAGTCGTATGCCGGCTTCAGCATGAAATCTAACGTGTCTCGCGAGACGTCGCTATATAGCGTCGCTAATAAACTTGCGTATACATTTGTTCTTTTTTACATTAACTCGAATTCTTTTAAAATCAATTATTGATTACTTAAATTACAAAAGGGCTGTGCGTTCTCAAATTGAAAAGTTAGCTCTTACTTGAGAAAATGTGCGCAACGATCGTCCTAAAAAGGACCTTTGTAAATCGTGACATTACGGACGCCAATTCACCTACCGTCGTCGTGCCCGGTGAGAGCGCCATCGCCATCGATAGGCAGCGATTTGGGACCCAGCAGGAGATCGTCGATTTTCGTCTGGGAGAGGAATGTCATGCCATCCACGAAACGATCGTCGAGGCTTTTAGCGTCGAGAATTCTAATGTCTCTATCCTCGAGGATCTCGATGCCGTCCATTGGCATACCGCCGCTGGCAGACCTCTGGCCGGATTCCAGCACCATGATCTGGTTATCGTTGTCGCCGATGATGATATCACCGTTATTGCGTATATTCACGAGATTGATGGCGTCCGCCTGTTCGCCGTCAAGAATCGTTACGTCGTGGGAATTCTGCGCCATTAAGTCGCGGGCCTCGCTGTTCGTCATGACCTGCAGCCATAACGCGCCCCCCCGTAAGGGCATTGAACTGTGTTTAAAGCTTCGTCATGATCGGAATAATTTATTACGATAAGGCGAACTGTGTGACACGTGCGCGAAAATATGATGAAAGTGGATTTTTCGGCAATTCCTACAGTTACAAAAAAAAATCATATTTCTATGTAATAACAAATTATGATTATCTTACCTTGTGATATTATATGCAAAACAAGATCGGTTTAAATCGAGGGCTTAAACGGAGATAGATTCTTTATAAGATTTTAAACAGGATTCTCTCGTATGTCAATTTAAATTTTACCAGTGGAAATCAATTAATTTTCCAAAGTTACTTTGACAGAATTTGGATGGAAATTAGGATTTAATTAAAACTGATGTATTTGAAGTCTATCGATATAGAGGCTGAAATTAATTGGGTTCCCAACGGCTAATTTGAAGAAGCGCCAAAGATAAATTCTAGCTAGTATATAACCCTATAAGAACGTTACACACAGCACGTTTCGCAAACGCCGGCAACGCCGGCAGTTCTCTAAATAGAGAACTCTATGTAAAGGCGTGAAGGCGCCTGACGTGAATACTCCCGCATGTGTCGCGCGTACTGTGGTAGGTCGGAAAGTCGATCGAAAAGACGTCGGGCGCCGGTAATGCCGGTTCTGCGTAAAGAAAAGTACGTCGCCCTTCCAAAGATAAAGATGTCGAGAGGCGATGTTATACCTTGGAATTCGTGTGCTCTTACATGAAATTCCCGCCACATCAATCGTCCTCTTCTCATTTCTTACTTGTCAAATTTATCACGGCAATCGGCACTCGAGAGAGAGAAAGAGAGAGAAAGAGGGGGAGGGGGGGGCACAATTATCACAGAGAATATTTCATCTGAAAATCTTTCAGAGCCCGCGGAAAATATGGCCGCAGAAGTAATTGAATTAAACTGCAAGGGAAAGTTATTTTAACAGTTTCAACAGAGAATATCATCCCGTTCCCCGAAACGTGATTATTACCGGACGCGCCAACGCAGCTTCGTGCCGTTGAATGTGGTAATCGCTTCTACATTACCTCGTAACGACCGTCCTCCGTGGCGCGAACAAACTGTATTCCACCCTGCGCGGCCAGCTCCAGTAACTCGTTGCACTCGTCCATCGACGTGGTCGAGCCCGGACCGTTCTGCCGGTGGTCCGGCTCGCTGCGATGATTGTGCACGGTGGGAAAGAACTGCGAGTCCAGCGCTGTCACCAGATCATCTGATGACAACAGATTAAAGAGAGGAGGAGCGCACCACCCGCCTCCCCATCTTGCGTCGCAAGATTGACGAGAGGGCTTACCTTGCTCCTGCTCCGCGCCGGGTGGCTCGACGACGAAGCTGGACCTGCCGTCGGGCCCGATATTCTGTATCACAGTGGCGACCACCGGTACCTTCACCTGAACCGCCTTACTACCGTCGGCGTCCGAAGTCTCGGTGGGATTCAGAGTTATTTTCCCCGCCATTCGCAAATCCTCGGCGGTCGCAGGTGTAAGTATCTGTGATAAATGATGTGTAATTGCCAAGTGCGACAACTGAACACGTCCAATAATTTAACGTTAGTAAATTAGCATTTAATTAATATGCCTAGGGGGAATTAGCGTTTGCAACGGGTCTCATTGTAAGACTTAAGAGAGAAGTTGTGCCGGGATTATCCACAGTAAAGTAAACGAAACAAATATACCCCGCAAAACATGCAATCTACGTGCTGTAATATCGGACATGTGACTCCTAATAAATTTTTTGCAAGATCAACTCTAAATTCCGAGCTTCAAATCAAATATATTAATGCAGAAAAATGATAAGCTATCTTAAGAAATTAAAAAATTTTATTTAACTTCATGCACTATAACGTTGACATTTAATTTATCAATTATGAATAAATTTTCATTTCATTTCTAAATAATTATTGTACTGTTTAAGTAATTGTTCTATAACTATTCTAATTGTACTACTATTGTACACCATTTTGTCATTATATTACTCGCGTGGTTTTTCAAATAACACGAATAATTTTCGTGCTCGCCTATCTTTCTTTCGCTAAAAAGTTAAATTCCCGAGACGATTTAATTATGATGGCAATTAAAGATTTAATTATACTGCAGGAATACTTACATGCTTGTTGCTCGCAGTGGACGAAATTTTAACGAGTACCGGTATACCTTTCGCGGGTTTGTAAAGGGCGAAAGGAGTCTGGCCCTGGAGCAATGCCATTTCCATCGCTTTCGTATCGATTTTGTTTATCACGATGCTGTCCATCAAATCCGACTTTCATGAAATAGGATTCCAAAAACTAATTACACAATCCGTAATTTCGTTGTATTCATCGTAAATCAAATATACTAACCGAGCCGAAATAATCTTTCTCTTTGCTCTCACTCGTTTGACTCCGGTCGCCGTTGTACAACTGAATGATCCTAACGTTCTTGCTGAAAATGTACAATTACACACATCGCGCGCTGAAATATCTATAATTAAATCAATTTTACATCGCGTGAAATAATAATTAAATGTACAAGCGCTTTGATCGTCCGCCTAGAGTCTCTGCGGGAAATAAACTAATTAAGAGATCTCTCTCTCTCTCTCTGTGTCTCTCTCTCCCTCTCTCTGTACTCACAGAAGAGATCGACCTGCAAAATTATAACTGATTGCCTTTCTTCTATTTTTGCGGTACCTTTTCTTTTATATCCAACAAAAATACCAATCGATAGTCTATAACAGGGAGCTCGATATTTTTAATTAAATGAGTTTGGAATTCTGTTCGCATTGTATGGATATTCGCGGGGGATGGCACGACGAATTCCAGCGATTTTTTTTTTCAGATCGTTTATACATTTATTGCGCCAATGGCCGCGCATTGTACATCGCACGGTTAACTGTCACAGTCACTTTCTCACGTACCTCTTGCCGGCGTTGGGCTCGTTCACGGCGGATTGCACGTTGCTCGTGCTCCGATACTTAATACCATGCTTGTACTCCTCGTGCGAGCGCAGGGCGAACCTGCGCGGGAACTCCTTCCCGCAGACTCCGCACGAATACTGCATCTTGTCGGCGTGTGCGTGCGCTTTCACCTTGTGACAGACCAAATTCGACATCTGATTGAAGCCCTTGCCGCACAACTCGCACTTGTACGGCCGCTCGTTCGTGTGCGTGAATACATGATTCCGCAAATTGCCTGAAAAGGACGTTGATTGTCAGACTTTTTAACGGCCATGTACATGCGCTTTGCACGTCAGATAACGTAAAAAAAATATACATATATATTATAAAATCACTGGCATGAATAAATATAAAGAAAAAAGAGGAGAAAGAAGATTTAACGACATACAGAAATTCTTTCCGATTGAACGAATTTGTCGCGACGAAAATAATAAGGACAATAGATCATTGTGTAATTTATATTTGTGCATGTTATACCTTTTTGATGAAATCCTTTACCGCACACGTGACACTTGTGCGGCTTGTGCTCCGAGTGCGTTTTCCGATGGGAGATTAATGTAGATACTCTAAAATATGTATTATTTTGAAACCAAGCGGCAAGTCAATTTTATAAACAAATACTGAAAATTCATTGCCCGCAGTTTAAATAAGGTAAAAGTTGCGAGTAAGTTAACTAGAGATGATTTACCGACCTGTTAAATGTTTTCTTGCAAAATTCGCACACATAGGGTCTGGCGTCGCTGTGTATAGCTTTATGCTGACTCAATGTTGACAACTGTCGGAAAGCCTTGCCGCAAGCCTCGCATTTAAAGTTTCTCTCGTCGGTATGAGTCGGCAAGTGTCTCATCAGAGTGTACTGATGGCGAAACTCTTTCGAACCTGATGGGAATATTAAACGTTCAAAGTTTCTTATAACGAAAACACGCTGTCGGGCCTCTCGAGTCGACGTTAAAAAGTAATTACTCGCTACGCTGTGAAATCGAATGAGAAATCTAAATCACATTTTTCACGAAAGAAAAAGATTTGTCATTTTTTTTTGTAACTTTTATTTCTTTTTTTTTCGGTGTAATTATTTTTCGGCATTATTAGCTGATAATAATAATATTAAGAATGTAATTAAGATATATATTAAGAGATTACCATTCGTAAAAAGTATTCTTTATTAAGTAAATAGATCAAAATAGATTCTGTTATTGTAATGCAGTGAGAAGCTTTACGTACAAATACCGCATTCCCAGATCTTGAGCGTCTTCCCATCGCGTTTCAGATATTTTACAAAGTGCAGCCTGGATCGCGGATCATCCTTGTCGATAAGACGGGTCGTCGAGGGCGAGGGTCCTTCAGCAACAGGATGCGAGTATACAACCACATTCTTGTCTGGCGCGCTCACGCTTTGCTCGAAGATCTGAAAAGGTCGTACTTAAAAGAAAAAAAAAAATAAAGCGCGGAAAACAAAAAAAAAGGATCCACAAAGGATTCGGCGATGAGGAAGTGCTGCAGAGTTAAATGTCGCTTACGCGAAAAGCTCGGTGGCACAATTTCAAGGATTGCGCACTATGCTGCGTAAAAATACAGTTTCCAACAATACTCCCGCAATTATGCATCGCGATGTAGATAGGTAAATACTTGGTGCATAAAACTATAGAAACGGGCGTATGCAAATGACAGTCTTCAAAATGGGAAGAAGAAGAGAAAGGGACGAGCTAGATAAACCGAGCGCGACGCCCGCCGTCAGGTGGCAATATTTCACGTAAACTGCCGCGCGTATAACGATATGCACTCGCTCTCGGCAAACAACTTGCCGCGCTAATAGTTCGACAAATATTTAAGATACCTTACTTTGGCACTTACTTTGTACCGTAACGCGTCCTTGCCGCCGACGAGCTTCGAGACGGCGCTGTCGATATTGATCACCTCGGAATCTATAGCCGCATCCAGGTCCACGCACTCCTCCTTGATAGTAATTTCACTCGATAGTAAATTACTACTCTCATTGCTAAAACTATTGTAGCGATTGATTACTTGGTGGGCCAATTGGTGATTGGCGACAGATGATCCCGAAACGCCCGACATGTCACCGTTCCTCGGTTCCGGACCCGCGTCCTCCTTTACGTAAACCTCGTAAACGCTGCGTCGGTCGCCGCATTGGTCGCCGCATCAGTTTCATAAATTAACGGGATTAACAACGAAATTACAACGTGCCACGCTTTCTCTCTACTACAGCAGACTAAGATTTTTTTTATACATAGGAAAATTCATCTAAGGAAAGCTGAGTAACTCAATAGATATTATAAGAGAAGATATTTTTTACATAATAAATTGTACGATTTGATAATTATACTTTTCTTCGTGATATCGAAAGAAAGTACGGAACTAATAGCGGAATTATAACGTGTTTCTCTACTGCAGCAGACTAAGATTTTTTTTATACGTACGAAAATTCATGTAAGGAAAGCTGAGTAACTCATTAGATATTATAAGAGAGAGATATTTTTTACATAATAAATTGTACAATTTGATAATTATACTTTTCTTCGTAATATCGAAAGAAAGTACGGAATTAATAGCGGAATTACTATGTGCCACGTTTTCTCTACTGCAGCAGACTAAGATTTTTTTTTATACGAACAAAAATTCATCTAAAGAAATCTAAGTAACACTAGTTCACTAGATATTATAAGAGGAGGGATATTTTTTATATAATAATTGTACGATTCGAATAATTATACTTTTCTTCGTGATATCAGAACAAAGTAGTTCACATCCGTGCTTATGCCGACTACTTACGCGAACGTTGCGAGCTCACCTGATAACTTCGTCCGGAATGGGACGAGAAAATTGCACTTGCGGATCGTCGTACTGAGTTTCCCCTAAGAAGTCGAAAAGCACACTTCATGAAGAAATTGTTTTTATCACAAAAAATAATTATGATGCTGTACCGTACGGACACTTTGTATCGCACGTGGGAAGCACATCTGATATTCCGAAGTAACTTTATTTATTTCGCAAACATGAACTTTATTATTCTATAATACAATCGAATGCTTTGTCGAAGAAGCACGATTTTCGCTGCAATCTATATTTTTAAGAATAGAGCTTTTCCATCTTTTAAAAAAATACCTGAAATGGCCCCTGTTATATTATTATTATCATAATTCTATAGCAACAATAGACTTATAATCGGTATAAAATTTAACGAAAGAGAATAAAAATACTGCGAAGTGATTTTTCACTCTCAATGTCCATCCACGACGTCAATATTTTTCGTGCTCGGGAAGAAATACGTTTGTGATATTATTGTTTGTGGAAGAATTAATCGAAAACTTTCCGCTTTTGTTACTGCTCCGAAATTCCTTGCGGGAAGAGAGAGAGAGAGAGAGAGAGAGAGAGAGAAAGAGAGAGAGAGAGACCCGTTTGTTTGGTAACGTAACCGTCTAATCGGCGGACGGCATCTCAAGCGAGATAATGCGATACAATCGTATCAGTACAGACAACATGCACGCGCGGCTCTCGTCTTATACGCAGCGATATTACATCGTGTAAACATCTGTCCCGAAGTTTCGTCGCGCTCATAAATTATGCATCGAGGTTCACATGTATGTACAATCGACACTCATTTTACATACTACATTCTGTGTTAGTGGATGACTGTTAATGGATAGACAGTTATATCCGTGGCCGTTGTCAAGTTAAAATAATTACATAATGCCGAATTTAACGCCGAAACATCGAGGCTATATGAAGTCCGGATAGATTTAAATATCAACGGCAGTTAATTGCAAAAATATCCGCGTTAATTAAAACCAAAGCCCGTGCGAAGAGCAAATTAAGAGAATATAATCTAATATAATTAATCTACCACTGGCACACACTTATGAATACAATCTATTTCTATTATTCGTGTGCATAAAACATATATTCTATTACTTTTAATTAAACATATCCATTAAAAGTACGGGCTTTGCATTACATTATATTTATATAAATTACTGACATATTTCTTTTTTTTTTTGGTTTTGTGTTTCAGAGCATTTTACTCCGAAATACTTCCGCCGTGCTCTACGATTACCAGCCTACCGGGCACCGCTGCATACACGAACGGCAGAAATATAGTCAAATAACGCCGTCACACAATCGAGAAAGAAGCGTACTGTGAACGGCATCTTGCAGGAAACATCAACGACCTTCGAGGACCTTCCACAAGCCAGAGGAATCGTCCTTGGACGACGCACGACGAATACGGTATGACGTGTTAACTCCCCCTCCCCCCCGCCCCCCCATTCGCCGAATAAATCGAGACACGATTTTTACATAAATCGAAAACGCGGCGTGTTCCTCTCCTTTCCTCGCGCGACCGATCCACCATTAGACGTCACCGTCGCATCGCGATTCGCGATTCTCGTGGGCCCTCCTCGGCTTGTTTTGTCTGGCGTCAAATAAACGAAAGCCGCCATTATCAGAGCTCATTTTTCATGTGGTGCAGACGGTGCCCGCTCGGCGGATCCGCGGGTCTTATCGGCGAGACGGAACGGGGCGAGAAACGGTTATGGACGGTTATACTTACAGTTGTATCCTTGCAGCAAATTGCCGTGCGACATTTTCACATCGATCGTCCCGTGGTCCCTGGCCGACTCCTGCCCCCCTCAATGTCATTCGCATTGACCAGATTGACCTCCATCGGATAATTCCGGGAATTAGGCGAAAGAACGAGCGCCCTCTGCCGGACTCCGCTGAACCTAGCGGCCAAGCTTTAAAAAGAACCTTTTCGTGCTGACGCTCGACGCTCATTTTTAGCGTCAGAACAGATCACACGAACAAAAATTGACGAGTACCAAGTATCAATTTTGATCGTGTGATTTGTTTTGACGCTAAAAATGAGCGTCGAACGTCAGTATGAAAAGGCACCTTAAGGTTCGCGAGTGGTTCGACAGGAGCTTGTCTTACCTTTTCCTCAGTGATATTTTTATTCTTACCCATCGCAAGCCTCTTCGTTCTTCGTGCAAAAGAAAAAAATTCGTCGAAATGCAGATCGCCGACTTCTTTTTTGCTCACCTTCTGCGAGCGCGAAGAATCGTGTGCGATTAAACAAAAAGGTACATTTTTTTATATAAATAAAAGGACATAATAAAAGTCCGTGAAATTTAGACGGAAAATCGGAATATCTCCGATCAAGAGGAAACCGCGGAAAAAATCATTGACTTAACAGGAAGCGTATACTGAATTACTCAAGTATCTAAATTTGAGATTTTTGTAAGTTTTTTTTAGCACCAATCTTATTTCTCTCTCTCTCTCTCTCTCTCTCTCTCTCTCTCTCTCTCTCTCTCTCTCTCTCTCTCTCTCTCTGTCGCCGCAATCGAAAGCGCGGGATATTTGCGTGTACAGCATTAATATGCCGGAAGGAAACATCTGTACTCCATTCGATCGGCGACGAACCAACGGAAACCATCCCACGAGCCACGACCGAAGAAATACTCCCTCTTCCCTTCCCCCGTTCCTCACCCCTCCTCCTCCTCCTCCTCCTCCTTCCGCCCTGTTTTCGAATTCCGGTCAGGTATGTCGGCGCAGCGGCGCTTTCCTACCTACCGACATGGACTCCGCTATACTTGCCCGACTCAATTATGACTTGCTACTTCTTGTTAGCCGCTGTTTAAGTTACTCCGGCTTTCCTGCCTTCCTGCCTCTTGCCTGTCCGCGTCCTTACTCGAGTCAGCCGAGTCGCCTGTCAGTCTCCTTTCTCTCGCGCGGACGCTGAGGCATGCAGATTTTTTTTTCTTTCATATAGACGTCTCTTTTCGCTGGAAAGAGCAGACGTCTATGTGACGTTTGAAGCGCGCGACGGACTTTCATAATGCCTCACAAAGTTCTATAACTTTTAACGAAAATATTTGCAGCAGTAGAAAGTAAAGTTTTTTTTTTTTTTTCCAGAGAATATTTAATCGCGTATTTGTAACCTGCGACGAAATATACTCTTGAGAGCCGATAGCCAAATATATAAGCGGCTCGTTTTCCGTCTCGTCCGCAAACGTTTCGGCTGCGAAATTGCGTTACCTGTTGCTCTCGTAGTTACATACTTATACATACATATACGAATTTTAACTTTTTTTTCCTTTTATTCTTTTACAAAGATTTAATACTCGCAGTAAAATGCGATGTATATTATTCGGAGTGAGAGGCGTATCGCGTCCCGGCGCGCGGCGATTGGGTCCGCGCAGCGAAAAAAGAAAGAAGTGCTCGCGAACTATGCGCGAGTCTCGACGCGGCATCCGACGCCCGATGTTTGCCGGAGCTACTTGCAAACTGTTGAGGAAGTGACGGCAGTTCTCGCGCTGCGGGTGTTCTTACTGCGGAACTTGGGTCTCCTCGCGTTGCACGGGCGGAACAAAGCGCGTTTCCCCCCTCCCCCTTCTCACACTCTTTCTCTCTCTCGAATGACGTGAGAAACTGCATACACGCTTCCGGAATATATGTGCACACGGGAAATTTTAATACATAAAATATTCTGAATGAATTATTCGGTCCAAATCTATATATACGAACCAGAGATGGTTAAGTTGTCTGTACGAACGCGAATTCTTGAAACTGATTACATTTCGATGCCGCGAGTGGCATCATTTCTTCTTTCGAGAACGGCGGAAGTGCATCCAAACTTGATTTTGGAGCAATAACTTTTTCAGTTAACAGCTTAACAACTTTAGGGTTTAATTTTGCAAGTTGTACGAAAAATGGGTCAGGCGATTGTTGGGACGACTGAAAAGCTTTCGATTTCAGATATATATAGGATTCCACTTGAAGGCTGTACAGAGTGTTTCCTGCTTAATTTAAAGTTCTATACTTTTGCGCAAAAGATGCGCCTCGTATTTCGTAGACGAGACAACATTACGCGGGGTTATATTCTTTTGGTCTCCGCGACAAACTAACTTACTCGCGAGTTCTCCCCCGTCGGCGTCGGGGGAGGGGGGAGGGGGAGAGTATAAGCTTCTCGAATCGATCGACATTTTTCGCGGGACGTGAGATTTTCAAATGAAAGCGCGGTCATTAGAATGGGCGAAAGAATTGTTTTTCTCGGGGAACGTTTGATTTACCTCATCAGCGAGTTCTTAACTTCGGCAAGGGGCTTGAATGGCGGTCGGGGTGCTCGAACGAAACGCTTTTCACAAACTCAACTCGGCGAGTGGCTGCAGAAAGATGCGAGAATTTGTGAGAAAGCGGGAGGGAAAGGGAGAGAGAGAGAGAGAGAGAGACGACGGAGCTGCGAACGAAGGAAAAAGAGATGAGGAACGAAGGAGTTCGGGTTGAGAGAGGGAGGGGGAGGTGGAGAAGGATGGCAATTTGATTTTGCAACCTAGATAAAGAAAGCTTTCTTCCTCGTTATTGGTTACTACGAGTTCGAACCTCCTTTCCCGCTCCTTAAACTCGGAAGAATTTCTCGGTACGCGACGGGGGGAACCAGCCATGGGGGAGATAGCTCCCGCCCGACGTGAACTTTCTAATGCGATATACGCGCGCGCGGCGTAAATTACAGACGCGCGCGGCACGAAGATGCGTGACCGCGTGGTATAGATGCTCTCAGCGGTATCGAATGTTCGGCGAACGGCTGCGGCATGAGATGGATAGCCTTGTGTCGGAATGAACCGTCCTGCAAACTGTACAACGATGAATCATTGCCAGGAATAAGGAATGGGATGTCAAAGATACAATTCTCCCTCTTCCTCTCTCTCTCTCTCTCTCTCTCTCTCTTTCCGTATCTTGTTTCTTTGAAAAAGGAAGAGTAATATTTCAATCTTTTAGTAGTTATTTATCTAAGCATTTAAATATTTTAATCGATTTCTTGGAAATATAATCTTTCCCCAACAAGTTCCACTCATGCGAGTGTCGTCGAAATAGAATTGCCGAGCGGGATGTGATCCCGAGTCCAGGCCGAATTCCAGGATTCGCTGAAATAAGAATTCGCGGATCGTGAACGTGACGGATGTTCAGCCGGACATCATCCCCGCTCGTCTTCTCATGGACGACGTGGGGGATCGAGGAGGAAAGTCCCCTGATTCCCTTCCGAAGTGCCGATGGAGTCGGCCGACCCAAAAACAAAGCCGTAACTCGATAGAGATGTCATCCTACCGTCAAGAAACTCGTGGTGACAAGAATAGGGTGACTCACGAAGCCGCCACCGCCGATTCTCTCTCCCTTCCCATCCGCCTGTCCACCGAATCGTCCTTCCTCCCGCGCACCCTCGACGTTCACCCTCGCGCCCCGCAATGACCCGAACGACGACGACGCTCGTCTTCTCGGCGACCACGAACTGTCCAACTGTCCAAGTGCCCATTTTCGCGCCGAGCTCTGCCGGGAGACACCTCCATCTCTCTCCTATCGCGAATAATATCTCTCCGGGATACCGACAGGCACGTCTCGCGAGCTGCGAGTCCTGACAAATACGTAACCGCGCGCGGTCTCCCTCCCCCCCCCCGCATCCACCTCCGCATCATTCGAGTTTACCCTACCCAGAATGTACCGCACATATCTCGACGGGCGAATCTTTCGGAGGAATGGTATAGCAGTCGCGTCGGCTTCTATCGGCCGTCCGTCGTGCCCGTGTCCGCGTCGTTTGGTTTCCCATGTAACGACGCGGAAAGATCGCTCCCCGCCCTAATGACGTTACTTGCGGATCCCCACCTCCGGGACCTCGGGGTGGGATTCAATTACGGCAATTGTGCCAAGGACAAGGAGCTCGCGATGCATTTCGTTCGTTCGATCCTGAATAGAAAGGGCGAAAGTAAGATGTGACCTGAAAGGAATCGCGATGATGTTGAAGACGAAATTAACAGGAAAAAGAAGTGACATTTTCTAAATGTCGAACACACACGTACACGCACACGCGCGCACGCACGCACGCATATGCTTGACTTTTTCAAACTACTCGTCACACGGAAATTAATTTTCTTAATGGCCGTTCGTGCGTAAAATTTCGTTTTCATTTATTAATTTTCTTAATGGCATAATCTTCAGTTTACATCCAATTGCCATCGCTACTTCCGGGGATCAGATCGCGCCGCCGCGCCGCGCCGCCGCGCCGGGACGAACGAACGACGCGCATCCGCTTTAACGGAGCGGCTGTAAAAAATTAATTTTCTTAATGCAACACTATCTGCGAAATGGGGTGAATGCTGAGATTGCGAAATAATTAGTGTTTCCTCGGTTGGCGCCCGAGAACTGAAATTTCCAGGAAAATTCTCCGGGTATTAAGGCTCCCGCAGTCGGACTGTACAAGTTCCATGGGCGATTGCCCACCGGAATATTATATTATATATACATGTGCACGCTGGATGTATATATTTTTTTTCCCGCAGGTGTATGAAGCGCGCGCGCGCGCGCGTATGCGCCGCCGCATGTAAAATCGCGAAACTTTTACGATAACTGTAATGCCCTGGTTTAAAGCCACTCGATGTACTCGCAGCTTCTAGAATTGCTGTTAGCTAGATAATATTCGCCTCGCGAACTAGCGACCGACACAGAATTTCCCTATACGATACGTAATTCTTCGATATTATGCAAAATTCTTATTCTCTATTTGAAAAACATTAATTTCTTTTAACAAATATAATGAGAGGGGAAAAGAGCCAACTGCGGCTTTAAGTTCTTCTTCTTTACAGTGTTTTAGGAAAAGATGAATTTAATGTGTAATAATATTTCAGCTTTAAGTTTTGACTGCGTTCTTAAAGACAGTAATCGGCGCGCGGTTTACAATAGTTGAAATTTAAAAAGTTTAAAAATTAAGAATTTTTAAGCAACTAACATCTACCCCGGTTTTTTGGTTCTTCCCTCTTCCCCATTATTGTATCGGTTCTGTACGAAATTATTGTTATTAATTTCTTTCCTTTTACTTTGAAATTACAGACGGCGATTCAATTACTCTCAGTCGCGCTAAATCAAACATTTTCTCTTACTATGTAACATGCACGTAATATATCTCATTAATAGTGACTCGCATCTATTGATGTAATGTCGAAAATAATTTAAGAAACGAATAGTTAAAGCAAATATTATTCAACGTCTTCTTCGTTTCTAACAGTATGATTGCTCGCTTCTTCATATCACATCAATGTGTAAGAAGCAAATGTTTGGATGGCTTCTTCAGGGTTGAAAAGCGTGTTTTACATTCCGGTACACCATTAAGAAAATGAAATTTGCAATTCGGATAGGCGAGATACTTCTCGCATTTGCATTGACGTTGCCGACTTTTTCAGTGGGAAGATTAGAGTGTACCCCATAACACGTTCCACGCTCACTGTGGAAATCAAGCTAATCATTTAGTAATCATTTCTAGCGTCGAATTCGATTGGACGCTAATGCGCTCTAGTGCGCATTAACGCCTTTAATCTCAATGTAAAAGTGAAATATCTCGAATAATAAAATGTCCAATATACATATTTTACCAAATAATACAATAATTTATTAAGAATTTCGTCCAGTTTAACTCGTTCTTATATTCATATTAAACATTTGACGTCGATTTGTGTAAACTTGCTCACTAAAAGGTTGCGACACTTTTTTTTTATAGGTTTCTAATTTATATTTAATATACGTAATATATATTTTATAGATAATTCTAATATTTTGCAAATGCAAACCACGATGTACTATCTTTAGTTTAAAAGCAGTATAACACCAATCGTGGTCCGCATTTGCAAAATATTAATGCGTTTTGAAACCTATAAAAAAGAAAGTGTCGCAACCTTTTAGTGAGCGAGTGTACAACGATTTTAATGTGCACTATAGTACGTCCAACCGAATTCGCTATTAATAATCATCATGTAGAGGGAGTGCGTGGGCAGTTCGTACAATACCGAACGATCGATCATCCAAGATCATCGCACAGCAGCCTCCTTTATCCTTGACAAATTTCGGGCGCTGACCTCCTATCGCCTTAATTCTTCAAATAACGGCGCGGTGTACGCTATCGGGGATCGTCGGCCTTTACGTGTCTCGAACCTTTTCTCGAGATTATTTCGAATGGGTCAATCAGAATCAAGAGCCTCCGTCAACGAGGAGCCGTAAGTCTTCGGGAAACAAAGGAGGAGAGAGCGGAGATAACACACGGCGAAGCGGTGACGGGCGTAGGAAACGACGGCGGTGCGGCGCGGCGTCTCCCTCCGGCAATCTCGTGTCGCGACGTCGTAACTGCCTCGGACGTCCTATAGGTTCGTAACCGTTTCGGAATCTGGGGAAGGCTCCCGGGCGCACGCGGGCGTGAAGGGGGGGGCGGGTGATGGCTGGCACACGAAGTACGGATACAGCGTAAATTGTTAAGGCGAGGCCTCGCCTAGTTATAAATTAGGAAAGAGGCAATCTCGCTCGGGTCGGATGTTTTCCCGCATTTCCCGCGCCCTCCCCGCGCGCCGCCATCCCCTTGCGCTATCCTCCTTGTCTCTTTGTACGAGGCTTTAGTACCGGTCATAAAAAAAGGAGGAAAAGCGAGCCGTCTCAGAAATCCAGCTGAAATTAAGCCTCACCGTATGGTTCCTCCCAAAAAAAAAAAAAAGAGAAGAGACGAAGAAAAAGGGAGGGAAGAGATAGAGAGAAAAGAAAGAACACCAGGCCGGAAACTCCGCAGCGTCTTCCACTCCCCCGGTTCCCCCTCCCCCTTTCTTACCTAATCACAGTTAGGCCACCGACGCTGTCTTTCGCGAGATTGTGTCGCGTTTGTGTGATAGTATCGCGGCAAAGCGCGTCCTTTGTCATGGAAAGCGGTTTAAGGGAAAGCCCGATTCGCAGGAAGTCGGAGACGCGCGTTCCCTGTAACTAAGGACGTCTTCAAGATTCTATAAGGGAGCGCGCGCGCGCGCGCACACAAAGAGAGAGAGAGAGACGAGTAACTATAACAAATAGTTATACTTACCTCCAGCTACTTAACTTCCGTCGTAACCACGAACGAATGCGAAGTATTTTTCCACGACGCGTCCGAATCCATCCCCTGCCGGTTTTTAGGAGAAGCTTGCATTTGTAAGGAAAGAAAAAAAAATCAAATTCTCTTACGCCACGTGTTACGAGCTATATAAAAGGTGTGGAATCGTGTTCCATCGTTTAAAAGCGTGACGTATGTAAAGTAAAATATGGGTCAGAAAATGAATCGGTTTCATCCGTTGAACGACACGTACGCGATTAAAATGAGATATGAAAAGATTATTTACACACACGGGAACATGTCAGACGGAAAATCTGACATTTAACTAAAAACGTGATTCAATTACAACAATCCTTTTTGTCTATCTAATTCTGCCCTGCGGGGATCTTTCATTAGATTTTCGGGGATATATATTCGTGACGTATATATATTCCGCCCCGTGCGTTTTTCTCCCAAAACGGGCTCGAGCGGGGCGCGGGCGCGGGGCGGAGGTATCACGCGAATATTCCATATCTCGTCGAACGTGCCCTTTGTTCGATTTGGATAATACGGGAGTGTCAGATTTCAATCTCTCGATATGCGAGATACGCCGGGGCGTGCGCTCCTTTTTAATATCTCTAATATTTCCAGTCAATATTCCCCATTTATTCCCGATCCATCACTTGTCTGACGTGTAACCGGATGCCCTCCTCTGCCCCCCTCTCTCCCTCCCTCCCTCCCTCCCCCCTCCAACCCCCGCCCTCCCGGACCCCGTGCCTGATATCGAGTCAATCCGATATAGAGAGCGGAGTTCGAATTTCCCGCACCGTAAGGCGATCCGCCGTAAGTTGAGTGCAGAGGCAAATGTTTTCTTTCCAGATGGAAAATAACCAGCGTCGCATTTCCCGGAGGGCGCATGTGTGTGTGTGTGTGTGTGTCACGCGCGCGCACCATGTACCATATCCCCTCTCCCGCCGATATGGAAAAATAATTCCATCTCTCGTAATTTCCTGCGGAGAAAAGTCCGTTTGGAGAATCTTCCGACGATTTTCAAAGTCCGGAATCGATGACCGCGCGAGACCGATTTTCACTTTTCCGTCCTTAAGGTGGTTTTAACGCCAACTCGATAGCGTGACATAAACATCACACAATCGCATGTACAGTTTATGCAAAATGTTTTTATTGCATTATTAGTCATATGGAGGGACTAACATTTGACTGGGATTTGCACGATAAAACCACCTTAAATGCGCGAGTTCTTCGGGACAGCTGTGATATTTCTTCTCTCGCTCTCTCCTCATCTACTTCCTAGAATCAATTTATAATTAGAATAAAATATATGAATTATGTCGAATGATGACAGTTTTATTTTTTCTTCGGACACACTGCAGTCTTTCGGATTTTCCGACAAATAAGTTACAATAGAAGTTGTCAATTGAACGTTTGATCGTAATGAGAAGAAGGACTGTTTCCGTAAAAGCGAGCTTTTACATCCTCATCGTTCGAGCGGATCACGACGCGCAATCTTGGTCGGACTCGCGATCTCGAAAGCGAGAACGATAGAAAGAAAAAAAAAAGGAAGAAGGGAGAGGAGAACTGTCGCAGTGGCCGCTGCGGAGGGATCGCGATTCCATCCAGTGGTTACGCCCAGAACTAGTCAGACGGTGGGTTGGCCCGATTAGGATCAGCCGAGAGAGAGAGGCCCCGGAACGAGCCTCCGGTTATCCGGCTCACGCGCGTCGTTCCCCTCGCAAAAACGCGGACCGTCCAACGTCTCCGGCTGCTGATCTGTACGTAGAATGTTCCCTTTTCCGGCTACGTGTCGGCGAACGATGGTGGGCATCGACGGTTATCCGGTGGAAATTTCGCCGGGGGAAACGGCCGTGGACGGAGGAACACGATTTCCACTCGCGTTGTACTTTAATCGAAGAATTCGACGGCGCGGTCGTCCGAAATCCTGCTCGAAAATGAAGGAGAGGAAGGACGTATCTTATCTAGAAAAAAAATAGCTGCTTTTATTGTTATCTATACGATTATAGTACACGGACAAAGTTCGTTTCACTTGCGTTTAGCAATTTTTGATATTTTAATACGTCGACATTTTTTCAAATTAAATTCGACATTTGTTTCACTTTATATTGCAATTATAAATCCGTAATATACAATTATGGTTGCATTATTTACTGCAAGTAAGTACTGAAAATCTGTAGTCCACGTTACGTATACTGTAATTTTTCAGTATTCGCAGTGAATAACGGAACGCAGCCTATAAATAATATGTGTACAAAAATGATTAATTTTTTTATGTTGAAGAAATTGAAGGCATTATATCTTCAATTTCCGTGTGTTTAAAAGATATTTTTATGATTTCTTTGAATCTCTTTTATACTTACAATTAGACATAAAATAAAAGATTTAGATATAAAAGTCTCTAAGACAACTTTATTGTATGTATGTGCCTGGATAATCAAATACTTTTTTTTATAAGTCAAATGCTTTTTAAACTCGATTTGAAAATAGCCGTATAAAAAATTATATTCTACATTTTCGATTATTCCTTCACGGAAAGAACGATTTTGCTGGAAGACCAAAAAAAAACCTGAAAATAATTTTTGTTAGGTCATCATCAAGATAATTTTGTTCGAAAGTCAAAATGATTGTTAAAATATCAAAACTTTTTATAGCAATGCTTATTATTCTTGAGTTTCCGACAAAATATTTTGATAATGACTTAACAAAAATTATTTTCAGGTTTTTTTTTGGTCTTCCAGCAAAATCGTTCTTTCCGTGTTCGTGTAAAATAATAATCCTTTTTTCAAACGCATGATAAAATGTATAGTTCGCATTTATTGATATTTCAAGTTGTTTTTCATTGTATTACTCTTCTGTATTTCTATAAATCTGTAAAAACTAACCCCTCTAAAAGCGTGATGTTGCCAGAAAGAATAATCGATACAGAAAAATATGTTTACCTACCGGACTGCCCCTTCTCGATGCAATATCTTAAGAGTATGGGGACGGGAATACCAAACACAGTTTATTTTCGGCGAGGCACACACGACGGGCGGCAATATCGAAGCGCTTGGCACTCAGCGGCGGGCACGAAACAAGGCGCGGGCTATTTCCTGCTACCCCGGTAATCGACCCCAAGTGATTGGATATGGATTATAATGGAAGTTAGACTTAATGCCGATGTACTCCACCCTGAAGCATTCGCGGCGATATGCGATACCCGCGCGTAATCCTCGAACGCAGATTGAGAATTGATCGCTCGGTATAGAGCGCATTTCCGTCTCGTCTTCGCCGTTGAATGTTCTGTCACAATGTCGCGTAAAACATTTAATAATCCAACGGACAAACTGATGAAGCGAAATAAAAGATTAATTTATACCTTCAATATGTTTTTACACTCGCCGCGATATAAGAATCAATCGTTATACGGTCATTACACTGCAAGGAAGAAAATTAATTATTATACATTATCGTATTACATTAATCAATCTTTTAGCTGTGATGAATACGGAAAAGTTGCGAAACGAATGCGTTCCAATTATTTTAGTTTTTATTAATTATTTTCATATCTAATCAACGGAAAATTATAAAAAAGTGAATAGAAAGAGAGAAGATTGATTTTTCAATTAACTTTTCATTTAAAATTGTATTTATTTTTACATATCTTTACTGGATTTATAATACAGTATATACAATACTAATCGCTATTATCATCGCTATATAAGAAACGCGCTATTTGTTGCAACTTATCGTCGCACTTGAATGCCGCAAAATTCTCTTTCGCCCCCCCTCCCCCACCCCCTCTTTTGAATTACTCTGATTCGGTTGACTTTCGGGCCATTGACTTTCGCTCCGTCGGCAGACACAGAAGTGTCGGCTAAATTAGGCGTAACGACCGCGAAACATGCGCGTATTTGTATATTTGCAAAACTAATCCACCGCCGCTTGCCTTGGTCGGGAAGCATTGCGGGGCGGTGTGCTTGAATCGTTTCAACAGACGAGCGGAGCGGCAAGGAGTTTCCAATCTGGCCGCTGTCGTTTCCGGGAGAATTATGCGTTCCCTTGCTTAGAGGTAAGGTAATTAGTCCGGTCTGTTGAACATTAATACGATTATTTTACGTAAACGCCCTTTGTAGGAAGTTGTAATTGGATGAAGCTCCGTTTTACGTTTGATTCGCAGTCTTAACTCGCGTCTGAATGTTACGCATTATGCGACGTTACCGATTAAGTGTTCTTGCGCTCTCTCTCTCTCTCTCTCTCTCTCTCTCTCTCTCTCTCTCTCTGTGCCGCAGCGGAAGCGTAAAGCGCGCGGTAGGACGATTACGGTAATGCGATTCGCGAAAGATTGATGTGCGCGAGATATACAAAATTAATAATGCATACCTCTTCGTGTGACTTGTGATAGAATTGCGTGTGTAAATTGGCGCAAAAGTTTGTCGTTTCCCCATTGAATTCCATCTTGAATGCAGTCATTGTGATTTGAAGTTTTTAACCCTTTGCAACATAATCTAATTTGAGGACTTTCAAAGCATCAACGTTCCATTTTTATCCGCTTAGTTTTTTAATATTTTGATAGATTTTTTTATATTAAGTACCTGTTTTTTTTTGTTTTTGTAGAGTCTCTAGAACATGAATAAGTTTTTAAAAAGTAAGCAACCATAAATTGTTATTTGCGTAATTACTATAACTAAGCAAGTAATAAAAATTTGTGCTTTCTTTAAATGCTTTTTCTACTAAATTATTATCAATATCAAAATGACAATTTTGGCACTTATTTAGGATATTCTAAAGTATTTTTTAGAATTTTTTGCTTGTTTTTTTTAACATAAATTGATAATCTTTGAAAAATATGGAAAAATCAATATTTTCTATTGTAAATCCAAATAAATAGTTTGAATAATATTTCTTGAATAAAATAGTGTTCTAGAGGTTTCTATAGATCAATGAATCCTAATCAAAATTTCCAAATTAAATCCAAAATACTGGAATTGATGTAATGGATAAAAAACGACAAAAATTGGAATTTTAAAATATTGATTTCTGATTTGTAATCAGCGACCCGAAAAATCACCAGGTACAGAGTTTAAAAAAATCGGTTTGATACAAAAATTCGTGACACATAGGGTTAAAACAAATAAATTTTCATTAATCAATTGAAATACTATATAATATTGACTAATCATTAGTATTTCAGTTAAAAAGTATGATTTCGAAATACATACACATACATCATAATTTTGTTGACTTTGATTTGTCTTGACTTTGATTGATAAATGAAACAAATGTCTCATGTCTTGAACAATTAAAATCACTGTCTTGTCTTTTTTGATGATGAAACATTCATATCTAACAGATATTTTCGTATGTACGAATTTCTTTTTTAAAGAGAAAGTAATTTCGTCGGCAGTATTCGGTGTACAATGTACATGCGATGACCGAAAAATGCACCGATAATTTAACGCGATATAGATTATTTAGTTACAGAGCATGTATGTATACAGTAAAGTCCTTCGGAATTGTTGGAAAACGGCGTGGATGGAGCTGCCGAGCGAAGAGGAGAATTCTTTGAAAGTCCTCGAAAGTAATAGGCTGCCTCTCGACCCGAAGTATCACGAATTAGATCTTGAGATAATGCCGCTTCAGCGCTAATGAATCCAAACTATTGAACTCTAATTACATCCTAAAATTGCTTAACTACGCTGAAATCCTGACGAGGAAATGAGAGATGAAGTAGTTACAGAGCGACCCGGAGAGAGATAGAGACATGAAGGGAGAGAAAGAAAGAGAGAGAGAGAGAGAGAGAGAGAGAGAGAGAGAAAATAGGAGGGAAAACAATGAGACGATAAATCGGATAAATGTTTAATGCGACATTGTAAATTTGTTTTACTGTATCACGATACACGTGTTAGTACAATGCTGACCTTGCTCGTCCGGCGAAACAATAAGTAGTGCAGCGCATCCTGCAGTTTAAGTGCATGAAAAAAAAAAGAAAAGAGTATGGAAAATTGAATTCAACTAAGGTCGGCCGCGATAGTGGCGAGTGTAATCACGGTTCTTCGCCGGTCGTCCTCTCTCCCGTGACACAGGCTCGATCAGATTGGAACATTGCTATTCGGACCGAACACACAGACCCTCGCTCGCCGCGCGTCGCCCCGTGAAAGTTGTTCCGCCGACCAAGATTCGCCGGTGATAACCGGTCGTTTCCTAGGAATGGCCGCTTATCTGACGATTTTTTCAGGGCTTTGCACCGCAATCGACCGGAAGAACTCCTCTTCCCCCCCCCCCCTCCCGCCCCGGTCGGCCAGGCCCGAAATTAAATGCTCGAATTCTGAAATCTCGTAGGTCGAATTGGATGTAAGCTCGGCGTCTCTCGTTAGGGGAATCGGCTCTGTAATTGAATCGCGCGCGCGCGCGGGAGATTTTGGCTACATCGCGAATTCCATTATTTATGTATCACGTAATCGAGATACGCTGGATACAATTCGCAATAAAATTAGACTAGTCATCGTGTAAAAAATTAATATGTTTCCAGTTAGTAATAGTTAGCCTTATTCTATACGCCTCGGGGATATCCTGTGTACTTTTGAATTTCTTTTCCCGTCGCCATAAATATCATATAACAAACTCTTTCCTTCCGTCTAAGTTTTAACATCTGACATGTACTTGCTTTCAAACTCGACCATCAGCTCTATATCGTATAATGCCGCATTCTCTTCTCCGCGGAGTTTTTCCTCATGCCTCTCACACCGCTCTCTCCTTCGAGAATAATCCGTTCCTTTTATGAAAGCTTAGTTCTCAGTTCCTTCACGTGTTATCTCTCCTCGCCTCCCGCCCCCCCCCCCTCCTCGTCGCCCCCTTCGCGCTACCAAAACATCATGCCCCGGCGATCCAATTGCGGAAAATTTGCCGGTTCAGCCGCTTTCGGCCGCGCGAATTTTTCGAGTATACCGTTAACGCCGCAAATAAATGAATATTTATGGCCTTGCGATTTATGCAAAATGAAATTGCGGCTTAATAGAGGGGGGCCCGATACTATGCAGTCCCGCAACGTTGTATTAAATCCACGGAACGAAAAGCCTGCCTTTCGCGAGGAAAGCAGAAAGAGCATCTCTTACTTAGAACGAGGCGACGAGAAGAAAGGTAAGTCGAGCGAAGGGGCGGGGAGAGACGCGAGAAACGGCGGGGGGGGGAGAGGGAGGGAAAGGGGGGGGGATAAGAGTGACAAGAGTAAGAAGAATGGCCCGCGACGACACAGTGGAGAGCAAACCATAAAGATAGTAAAGAGCCGCGCGCGCACACCAATTCCACGGTCTATCTAGACGACACGGGACGAGAGACCTTTGAAAATCGCGTTGCGCCTTTTATCAAACACACAGCACGGTTGCGCCTTCGCCGCGATTTCAAGCAAGCTAAAGAAAACTGTGTCTGAAAGCTCCTCGCGAGAGGATCCTTCGATAGACGACAACGACGACGACGACGACCACGACGACGAGCCATCGTTTGCGACTTCGTTTAAGAATTCCTATCTGAGAAATTCCCGCTGTTTCGTCGATTACGCGACGTTAATAAAACATCTTGTCTTGTTAACCTTAACTGAACTTTTCTCACCGCTTTAAATCTTAATTTAATTGTTGTCTAGACATTTGACAGTGTGATTATTATTGCAAATTATAAACATCCCCAAAAATTATAACTGAGAATCAGCTACGAATTGAATTTAAGAGACAAAATCTGTGTGACAGACATCCTATGTTTCTATTATAAGAATATATTGTGGAAACAAGAAATTTGTCTTCTGTTTCTTTATTTTTCCATCTATTTTTTTTCGGGAAGAATTGAAAGATTGTCAGAGATATAAAACGTCGAATTATAAATTGACGAGTGATTAATGAATAAATGATTCATAGCCTCACTGAAAAATCCATCCGTTTAGATCGAGAAACCAGTAAAGCGAATTATTTCTCAGTTACCACACCGGCCGCTAATGGGTTAAAGTGCACGAAATGTGCAGCGAACGATGCAACCCGGTCTTCAACGCGGCTACGAGCCGGCGTTATTGACACACAGGCCGCGCAGGGGAGCGAGATCGTTTCGAAGATCCGCGTGAAACCGCGGTTAAATCCGACGTAAAAATAAAGGCGCGCTTTACGCCCCCGAGGGAGATCCGCGCGAGAAAGTGGAGCGTCCGAGGAGGCGGCGAGGGACGACACACAGCCGTGGGATTTACACTTGCCGTTCGCTGGTGGAAACAGAGGCGCGCGCGCGCGCGCGCGCGGGGTAGAGGCGAAGCGAGAGCAAAAATACGGGAGATAAAAAAAAAGAAGGGGGGGAGAAAAGAACGGGATAGCGCCGGTGCGCGGATGAGAGGGTGGAGTGGCGTCGCGCGCGGAGGGGTGAATCTCACGACCCGGCATTTATGTAGCCCGCGTCTGCACTTAACTCTCTATGAGCCAATGAAGTGGCTAAATCACTTTACGACGGACGTTTACAACGCCATCGACCCCTATTTATTTATTACGCCGGTCTACCCTCCCCGGCCCGCCTCCCCTCGCCACTCCCTCCGCCTTTCGCGCCTTGTTTCCTCCTCTCTTCCTAGGAGGAAAGTAACTTTTCCTCCTTCCGTCTCCGGGCTTATATCCCGGGGAAACAAATTTAATATGTGCCGTGTAGGACGCGGCGCTTCGTTTCGCGAAACGTATGGGAAATTCCATATTCGCGGAGATCGCGTCCGGCTGAAATTGCACATGCCATTTTTAGGTTTTATCGACGGCGAGGGGCGGCCGGCGGAGAATGAACGAAAATTATATCGAGGAGCGCCGCGTCGGACGATATACCGCGTGCAGGTGATCGTACACGGTATCGTGCAGCTCCCCCTCGAATGTGCCATCACTGCCATCCGTTAGTCAATTTGTTGGTGAAACGCGAAACCGGAAATTCCCGGAGAAAATGATATTCGAGAATTTCGTTTCGGCGCGAGCGTACCTATATAATACCCCGACGACGAATACGTTAAGCCTGAAACGCTAATACGATTTTCCGTATACGATACAAACTCCGAATCATTAACGGGAGAGAAACGGGTTGATTCTTACGTTTATATATACTTATATATATATACACGCACACGTAAAACGTTCCCTTCTATCTCATTTCGCCGCGGAGGACGCGCGGAGTATAGCGGCCTCATTGAAATCCACCTCGCCTCCCGCGATTGCGGATAATTGCGACGGCGGAGGGATAAAAGGATGGAGGGTACGCGCGCGCGATGTTGTTTACCGTGGCGCCGATCAATTTGAAGCGCGGAGCGGAGACTCGCTTAATTAATGCATTCCAGTCCGGCTCTCTCGCGCTTAATAAAGAAAAGAGAAGAAAAACCCCGATGTCCCCGGCGCGGGAGGGAGGGATCCGGGGTAAGGGGGCGGGGGAGGGGAGGGGAGAGTGGAAGAGAGAGTTTACCGAATTCATTACCATTCCGTTAATGCCATGCATATTTATAGTCTCAGACATCTCTGGCAGCATCGTCGTCGTCGTCGTCGTCGTCGTTGTCGCCATCGCCGTCGCCGTCGCCATCGTCAGTACGGGACAGTATACTCGGTGACGTACGCAGATGTTCATTTACTCGGATTATCAAGAGAAGCGCATACAATGAATAAGTAGCGAGGGACTGTAATTTACGCGAAAAATCTCAGCAGCCGCTGCGACGATTCCCCTCCCTCTCTCGCCCCTTTCTCTTTCTATTTTTTTTTTTTGCATCGGATAAAGCATGTTTAATGCCCGCGCGCTGACGCGTTTTCCAATTTTCTCGCGCTCCGCGTGCGCGAGATGTATAAAATAATATCTGATACATTTCTCGCTGTCACTTAAGCGGTCACTTAAGGATAGCCTATAGTACGTTCTCGTTTTCACGATGACGAATGACATATTTATTTAAGAAATGGAATCGGTTGAAGATTGTAATTCCTTTAAAAATAAGTATACGGCGCGACGGCGCACGTATTGGATGACTTTTACAGAGTGCACTTATATTATTTTAAGCGAGTGTCTCTACATTTACCTTCGGTCTCCGCGCCGCGCCGTGCGAGGTATTTAACTTCCTTTACAAGCCGTTTAGCTATTTAAATTCTCCTCCTCCTTCCCCCCCCCCGCCCCCTCCTCCCCTATCCTATTTAGATAAAATAGCCTTTTCGAAATTTTATTTGCTTTACTTTAAACGCGTACAATGGTCCTATAAATTACGCGAGTCTTTCAATAGAATTATTCGAGACTGCGTTAAAGTCAAGACGCGCGATCATCAAAGAGACGAAAGGAAGGGGCGGGCAGCGTGATTTGCGCTATATTTCTAAAGTAATAAAGCTGTCCCTTCTCCGCGAGCGCGGAATATCGTATCGCCTTTACGACCCTTATACCCGAGCGCTTAAATCAAACTTACCGTGGCCCTTCGCGCGGGCGGGCGGTGCAGAACGACCGGGGGCTGCAGAGGAGAGAAGGGTTGCGCGCGCCCTATCGCGCGGAGCCTGCCACCCTCGGACTGTCCGCCGCGCCGTATGCTCGATTACATGCAAAGTTTTGTCATTTGTGGTCGGACCGTATTACACGGGTTCACGAAGCTTATTTTACGCAAGGGCGAATCTCCACATAGAAGCTAATGAAACTTGCGGCGGCGGACCCCTCGACCGACCGAGGGCACCGCCCTCTCTCTCTCTCTCCATTTCTCTCTCTTCTCTACTGCGAAAATATTTTAAGATTGTATAATGTTTGCGTTATACAGTTGCGTGAAATGATTTTTTTTTCGCCACAGTAGCGGAAGAAATTGCGGCCCGCATTTAATTTCGATGGAAAATTTGTTTTACGTATACAGAGTCATTTGGCAGAGTTACACACTTTAGTATTATGCAAATCCCAGCGACATGTAAATATTGACATTTTCATTGTGCATTTAATAGCCCATTATTATTGTACATTTAATAATTACAACCGAGCGACATCAATTTGCAGTTCTGATTTTTAGTGCCGGAATAAGTGACATAATAGATAATCTAATATTGTCACTGTAAATTGCGCCCGCGTTTCTAGCGCGCGTTTCCATGTAAAAACATCGTGTTTGGCTACATTTAAAAGTATTCAAATGTGATGTTTTTTTATTTAAATGAGAGCCTCATTAATGGGGCAAAAAGTGCGTATAGCGCGGCAGTTAGGTACGATTCAAATAAACAGGCAGTTACATTATTTAATCGTTCCGCGGATATGCAATCCGCTGCAGCAATGAGAAATTTTCTTCATTGAAATTGTCTGGCAATCGTGTGTAATTAACTCGCCCATTCGCATTGGCATTCGCATTTTGTTACAACTGAATATTGAATTTTTCCATTAACAGCTAGCATGCTCGTGTAATTGCTATTTAACAAATCACCTCCCGCGAGACAGTACCAAATTAATTATTAATTTGCGCACAAAACAGCAGCCTTCTATAATTTATCGATTTTCCGAAGTACCTACTCGTAAAAACAACGGAGGGAAGGAAGACAGACGGAAGGAGTCTTGAGAAAGGATGCGATATGGAGCTTTCATTGAATAATGTGCAGCTGTTAGAAAATAATATATATTTTTATTAGCCATATCGTATAAATTTTAACAATTATCGCGTAATATTGTATATTTTTATTACCCATATCGCATAATTTTTACAATTACGTACGATTATCGTTTCAAACTGGAGGAACGGGCTTTTGATACCTTCGACTCTTGAAGGGAAACCGCCGACAGAAAATATTCCATCGGGCGTCTCTGGGGGTCGGCGCAGAATTACAACCGCGGCGATTTCGGGAATCGGAAATTTGTTCGCGTGCGACCGCTATGCGAATTTTAATCCTCGAGCGAAATCTCCCGAGTCGCGCGCAAGGACCCACGCTGTATATACGTCGGCCGATTCTTAACAGGAGTAGACAGATGGATTGAAGTGCGGAAGCTCTGTATTCAAGCACTAGCTGCAGCGCGCGACGAGAGCCGCCGCGTGAAGGTACTTCGTGCGCGCGGGAGGGTGAGAAGTGCGGGGCAGAGGGCAAGGGGGGGGTGAACGAGGAAGACGAGAGAGATCGAGGGAGAGTGGAGGAGTGGAAAAGCAGGACGCTGCACTCGAAGTTGATGGCGTCAGCTGTTACGTACTGTTGTCGACTTTAGGTCGAAGCCCTACATCCACCGCCTCTCTCTCTCTCTCCCCCCTCTCTCTCCCTCCCCCTTGCTCTTTCTCTCTTTTTCCAGCTTCGCGGAGAGAAGCCGACCGAAGGCGACGACGAAAAGAATATAATATTAAATCTCACGGTCTTGCGCCCTCGACCCGGACGGATAATCCGCGGTTTACGCCACGGCGACCGTGCACCGTGAGCGCTGAGGACGCCTCTTTTCGCGGCCCATGCGAGGAGACGGTACGCGAAAAGTTATCAGGCTTTCCATTATACGTATCTTACGTCTGCCTTCACGCCCTGAAAGAAATCCTTTACTACCCTCTTTCTGTCTCACTCCCTCTCTCTCTTTCCTTCTCTCTCTATTCACCTCCGCCTTAGATTTCGATCCTTGCCGACCTGCACCATCAAGGGCGCGCGATTCTCCGGGAACTCAATTTGATGTCTTCTGTTATTCTGTTTGTACCGTTGCACCTCTTTCTGCTTCTCCCGTTTTCTGTTCCCTCCCCACCCCGGGACCCGGAGGGTAAACCCCGTTTCTTCCATCGCTCGCGTAAACATTTGGACTAGAGGGGTGGATCGTATGGCGACAAGAGAAATTCATTCGTGACAGCCCCGGCCTCCAAATATTAATAATTATACGAGGTTTCTATATAAACACAATGAAAGCAATGGATTTGTTAGTTAGCGGTAATCGAAATCACGATAACAGCTTGTAAGGGGAGAACTCTATAATGACGTGAAATAGGAGGCGAAACGAGAGCGTAACACATCCATTTCGATTTTCGCAAAAAAAAAAAAGTTTACGTACGAATACTATGAATATAAATCTCTGTTTTATAATTATCCGCGCGGAAAGCGCTCCGTGCTCATTACGGCGAAAACATATATAAAGCGAACAATACAAATAACGCATCAAAATAAACAATTCTATTTGCGAACGGATTGAGGATGATTCGATTGCCGAGAGTTCATTGATCGCCGGCCGAGCTCGGCTCGTTTAATCAGACGTCATCGTCATATTTGTTCGCATTTATTCATCACGGCTTTTATTTTCCACATAATTACTGTTTAACAGTTCTGATCTTTCCGGATCATCTCGCTCGTGATGGCGTGTACACGCATTGACGAAAATCTCACGTTTCGATACGTTTATTAATAGCGCGCGTGCGATAACTTTGATCGCAAAACTTCATTTGCAAAATATATCCCGTTTTACCTTATTGCGACATCACTTTTATTAGTCTAATAACGTTTTATCGTCTGAAAGCTAAGAAATTTTATTGAATTTCTGTAATCTTTTCTCTCTCTCTCTCTCTCTCTCTCTCTCTCTCTCTCTCGGTTGCTCTTAGTAATTAACAGTCTCTTGTCGTTTTCAGTTACATTTTATTTTTGCAAAAGTTTGAATCTCGTCTCAGAAATTCAAACGTTAAAATTTAGAAAGATATGATATATAGCGATCGAACTTTGACTAAGAGGTAATTAATTTCGCGAATATCCTATTACGCGCTGTTTCCCTTCAATTAATTCTCAACTCAATTAACTTTTCTAAAATCCGACATAATGCAACACTCCGAAAATATTACGGGCGCATAGACATTCGCCGGCATTAATTTATCGGAGTTAAATGCAAGAAGTTTCTCCTCGCCCCCAACGCGAATATATATATATATACGTATTCGCCGCGACGGCAGTTCATCTCCCGCGGTCCCCCGCTGATTCACCGCGGAAAATTCTCGAACGCATAATTTCATAGAAATATCTCGCGCGTTTTCACGGATCTGTCCCGAGGCTCACGCGGACTTTTTTTCTACTCCGCGGCGCGGAAAATGGCTGCGGCTCGCGACGCACAGTCTGCCGGTGTCACGATGAAGAATCCACCCGCGGTTCGCGTTCCCTTCTCTTCCCCCCTCCTGCGCTTTGGCTTTTTTCTCTTTTTTTTCCCCTCCTCGTTTTTCGAGCAGTCATATAACTTCGGTCCTCGTGTACACGTTATTCTATTTTAACGCCCACGATCGCGGGCCCGGGCTCGAATTTACCATTTGCCGCACACGCCACCGACCGACGTGTACACGCGACCCTACGTCATCGCCCTCGGTCTCTGCTCATGACAGTGTCCCCTTATTATTTGCGCGAAACGAACGAAATCACCTTCCAGCATCGGTATCTCCAAAATAATTAGCAGTGTTGAACGTGCGGAATATTTCAAACTTACACAAAGGATATTTGCACAGACAAATATTTTAAATGTATCGATTTTGCACACGGAGAGACGTAGCGAACTTATTATTCGCGCGAACAAATGAAATCACCTTCCAGCATCGGGTATATGTATATCTCCGAGCTGATAAATAATTATTCGTTGAACGTACAGAATATTCCAAACGTATACATAGAGAATGTTTCGCGGACAAATATTTTAAATATATCGATTTTGCACGCGGAGACGTAGTGAAATATCAATACAATTTACGATAAATTGCAAATATATAAGCCTTACCTGAAGAGAAGAAAAAAAATTAAGTTTTCTCTCAAATAATGACTTTACATGACGATAAAAGGAATTTTTATCAAATGGCTCATTACCCACATCTTTTCTTACGTGACGAGGTCCTCTTAAAAATAAAGTTTTAATCTCGAAACTTTAACTTTTTACAACGCAATAAGTTTTTCATCGTCTCGCAAGTAGTAAAATTTGACGAGTAATCCGTCGAGTAACCCGACGGAATATAGAAAATCGAGTTTTCCCAGTTTTGCGTTATTCGATACCGTTGGCTCGTTTTCCGTAACCGAAAGAATCGTGTTTCGGCGGCCCGCGCGGTGTAACCGTTTCGGCGGAACTGAAAGTCGCGCGGTTCTTTTTAATTGAAATACATACACGAGAAACGAGCTGGTGTCGATATATAGAAAGGTCTCGCGGCTTGAGCGCGATGCAAACGCCGTCGCGCGCGCGCGGCGCACTTTGTTCCGTAAATGAGTTAACGCAGAAGTAACAACGGCGAGGATCGATCTTCCATATTATACGTTTGAAAATAAGCACGATGTAAAACCGGCGATAATCTCGCTCGCGCGTGTCGCGTGTGTCGCCCCTCGCTATCTAATCTAGCGCGAAGAACGAAAATCGATCTCGCGTGGATTGCATCTGATAATAAACCTTCGGTTACCACTGTCACGTACAGAGGTCTTCTAAACTTACACAGGCCTTCGGAAAATCTATTAATGTCTATGCAAATTTAAAGGATCGCTGGGTTACATTGGAAATTAGAGGGATTAAGAGGACCCCGATTATTTTGGCGGCCGGAATCATTTTGCGCGCCTCGCATAATTTCGTGATCACAAATATAATTCTAAAGGTAATCAAAAGATCATATTGTATGTGTGTGTGTATGTGTGTCTCGCTCTTGAACAGCGCTCCACGGCTGCTCTTGGAAATCCGCGAGAATCTCGAGCGATCGTAAAACGCGACGAAGGGGGACCGATATCACTCGAGATCGCGAGTGCACCGTGTGACGCACGTATAAAAGGGCGTTTCGCTCTATAAATGTATCCCCCTTTTTTTTTCCTTCCCGTCCCCGGTGTACCGTGGCCGAAAGAATCATGTTTCAATTCGCGTTACATTCGCATGCGACTGAAAATGCGAACGGTGGTGTATTTAACTGGATTTCGCGCGGAAGCACTCGTGGGACGGCGCACACAGGCACACAGCACGCTAGAACGGTCGGTCGGTTGACCGGTCGATCGATCTCGACAATTTCGGTGCCGACAGGTCGAGCCGAGTTAGAGAGAGAGAGAGAGAGGGGGGGGGAGCTCTGACGCGGTTACTGAAAATCTAAAAAAATAAAAGTAGGGGAGGGTAGAAAACAGAAATAAAAAAAGGGGGAGGAATGGACACGCGGTGCAGCGCGGCGGCGCGCGTGGAGAAATAGCGGCGTCAACGACTGACAAAAAAGGGGCGCGAGCGCGCCGAGCTGTGTTTCAGGAGGAAAATATTGCGGCGCGATAAACGTCACCGATAAGCGCGTGGAGACGACCAATAAATTTTTTGACGGTTGACGGTGCCCGCGAGAGAGCGAACTTGTTTAGTGGCCGTCGGAATTCGAAATAAAATGCGTCTCCTCTCTTTCTCCTGTTTTTCTCTTTCTCTCATTCTCGCCCCCTTCCCCTCCCCGTATCTCTCTCTCTCTCTCTCTCTCTCCCTCTCTTTCCGTTTTTATTTTTTTTTCCTTTTCGTCGTTTTATTCGCCAACCTTTTGCAGAGGGAAGTCCACACGTTGGAGTGCGTAACGGCGCGCAGGAATTTTCCGCGCGTTGTTGGGAAGTTTTTGTTGCAGTCACAGGCGCGCAGGAAACCAATTTTTCCTCTTTTTGTCGTTTTTTTTTTAAATGAAATCAAACTATTTCTTTCACATTCCGTTTGACATTACTCCGCTTCTCTCGATAGAAACAATTTGTCAACGTGGATGTACGGAGTGTTTCAGGAGTCGATTTTTTGAACTAACTGAAAATGTTGGGACGTCAATCTTTTCGAGCAGTCAGAAAATTATTGCATGTTCCAATTGAGTTACAGAAATAAATTTATTTTTAATACATCTTTATCTGTGATTTAATTTAATTTAATCTGTCGTTCGTTCAATTTAGCTTAAGTAGATTTTAAAATTTAGAAATATATCTCAATTTAATGAATAGCTGATATTATTAATTGATGCTCTCTAATGGGACGCTTATGCAAGAACTAGCTTCCGTTAGAGGGAAATGTAATAATTTATAAAGCATATATTATCCACAAACCTGAATGACTGTATTTTAGATGCCTACATATATGTTACAAGCGGAATGTTGTTAAAATAAATATTCAATCCTTGAGAATTTACACGAAATCCGACAAAATGCATATTTAATTAGCGCTAAAAGTTTAATCTTTTTCGGAAAATATATTCGCACGAACGCTTTAATGGATATTCTCGAACTTAATATTTAATCTTGAAAAATTATGAATTTAAGATTTTGAATTAAACAATTCGAGCAGGAATATTCGGAGGAAGAAGAAAGAGGGAGAGGGAGAGAGAAGCGGCCATTGCTGGTGGATTATCTCGTGCAGAAGTTCGAAACGTAAAAGGGTTGGCAAGATAAAAAAAAGCATCCGCCTCGTTCCGTACATCATCGGATAGTGGCTAGTATAAATGGGTGTCGCCGATAGCCCTCGGCCACCGTTGGGAAAACCGATAGCGCAACGATCATCGAGTAAAAGCGTGATTGATAAAAAAGGAAACGCGAAGCGAGCCATTGCCGCTCTCTCTCTCCTCTCTCGCGGGGATCGTATCTGCCGGCAGTGGCATCGAAATGAAATGATTATCGCATGCAACGATAACCCCCGTCGTTAAATTGGCGCGGGGTAATAAAACATTGAAGGCATCGATTGTCGTTTAAAACGCGATAATTTACCCAGAAAAGTGTTTTCCCTTTGATGACGAGCCTTGGGGGAACGCAGTCCCCTTTGAACGCGCGTGAACACAATACGCTTTTAGGATGATCGCCGGTATGAAAAAATTCATGCAGTATTTCCTGCATCATAGTTTAATATTTTTGTATGAATCTTATTTTAAACACGAATCTTGTTATATTATTTCTTCCCTATGTAATTTATTAAATGATTTAAGAAGAGATATGAGTTACTTCGACAAGCAACACAAGAGAGAGAGAGAGAGAGAGAGAGAGAGAGAGATTTAGTCACGGGAGATAACGTCACTATTTCGATGTAGATTCGCGATAGATGATGACTCGGGATTATGTTTGGAGACTGGGTATTAACCCAACCGGTGCACACGGCGCATTCTCTGGATGTCAATAAAGGGATAAAGAGATGGAATCGACTTTGCTTGCCTCATACTGAGATATCGACTTTGTCCGCAATATCCGGCGCAGATATTTTGCAACGGTCCAAGTATGTTTCACTCGATTCTTTATCCGAAAGCGATTTCCGAAGATCCCCCAAAGATAGAAATGAAGCAGTCTTTTTTTTATTAAAACGATATATTCAAATTATAAAAAATGAGTTCCATTCTCTTTTTTTTTATGTGAACGACGTAAGTAAACGTTAATATAGTCGGTCAGTTTAAAAATCGAAGAAATCTTCAAATAATGTAACATGTTAAGTCTAACACACTGAATGCGTACGAAGTACATGTCGTGTATATGTATAATAGAAATAATGTATGTAATATATCTGACAATTCTTAAAATGTTCTTGGAATCTTTAACGAATAATTCGATTATTATAAACGTGATCGTGTCAGGCTGTCCGTTCATTCCTCTCTTAAGGTAATTGAAACGGCCAATTTAAACTCACTGCAGTTAAATTGTTAATATAACTGTACTCTTTACTAGCGCTTATGAAACGCTATTTCGATCGCGAGAGAGAAATCCAGTTCTCTCAGATTCCTCATGTCATATTAATATTATCGGTATAAATAATATTCACTTTATGCGCATATAATACACGCGTCAAAAGTTCCGCGTGGCAAAGGACCCGTTCCCGCACACATATATATGATGTAATTGATCATGCGCGCACGGAATGACGAATACCGCACACGAATGACGCGCACATCGGCGAACGCGTGAATTCCTCGGTTTTCATTTAAGCCTCTAATGCGGTATATTAGGCGCCAATCGGTCATCGTCATCCGTGTGCGCATATGCACATCGCTCTCGCGCGTTTAGGAGCAGCGCGTCAAGCGCGTTTTGTATACCAGCGTTCTGTATACCGGCGCGGAGCGGCGCGCGGCGGCGGCGGCGGTACGCTTGCCAGTCGGTCCGACAGCCACCGCCGCATCTATTAGTCAATGGCGAATGAATATTTGATAGCGAGAGTTATGGTCCGATCAAATTCCAGCTCCGTGTACACCCGCTGCTTACGGATATTTTATGTACATGACCGGCTGATATATATAGGATGTATCTCTTATTTACGGCCTGCCGCGGATCGACGTGCGCGCGAACGATATTTCCACACTTCGCGAAAATTCCCACTTGTCCGAGTTCACTCGCGCTGTATTATAACAGACATCCTGAGAGAGGAAACGATGTATCCTTCGCAGATGTTTATGTGCACGGAATAGCGTATTCTCGAGTCTTCGATTTTTTTAATTTACCCTATAAGCAACAGGTTCCTCGGAAACAAACTCGAAAATCGGAATTAGCTTGCGTATAAACTTTAAAGGACAGAGTGAATTTTTTAATATTTCGTATTACTTCTCGGAAATGAATTAGTTGTTGTAATTTTTATATCGTTAAATATAACGCCACACGTTCTGCGAACGCAAAGTTTTTATTGATAAAAGCTTAATACGAGCTATCATTAATAATTGTATGTAATTAGGATTTAATAAGATGATTCAAATATGAAACAGTTTGCAAAGAGACAAATTACAAGCTCTTTTTTGAATATAGAAACGTTTATTAATTATTATTAGAAGACTATTTAATGGCCTTTGAAGACAGCGGCTCGTGGCTGTAATATGCGCAAATTAATACGGAATGAAGATGTATATGTATTACAGAAATGCAATTTGCACATCGGACTACGGTTCATTAGAACTTAGATACTTAATACGATATAATTTAATATACATTTCTATCTTAACATGCATCTGTAACAAGTCACTCATTACAATATTTATTACGAAAGATATATGTTTATGTGTATGTAATCATAAAAAATATATATCCCTTATATCGAACCGATGTTTTTGACAAGCGACGAATTAATTGATCGGCACGATAGTCAATCATTCGCGAGATACGAGGGAAGAGGAGGGGAAGGGCGAAAGCGTTTAAAACTTATAGACTTCCGGAGTGACGAGAACAATCTCACGGATTAACGCTACGTTGCGTAATAGAAGATACGCTTTAAAGTGAGAGATCTCCCGCGCCCGATTGCAACACTCGGCCATTGTTATTGCTACATTGTTTCGCTGAAATTAATGGACCGACCGTGCTCTCTCCTACTCTCTACGATTTAACGGCCTTATCTACGTCTCGAAAATGTCTAAATGTATTTTTTGCAAAATCAATTTTCATACGAAAGTTTGTGCGAAACCGGTTTTTTCGGCAGAAGAGAAAAGCGCGTGCAATCATTTCGCATTGCGTAACCAACTATTTTTCATAACAATCAATCAAAAGCGGCATCTACAATTAATGAGACTTAAGATTTAAGAAAATTGACCAATCACAATCAATGATTGTTCAACACAACAACACAATTATTTAATTTTTTTTTTAATAATTTTTTTTATTTAATACTTTTTTTAATAAGACCGCCTAAGTGAATGACACAACTAACTTCGAGAGCGCCTTTACGGTCACAATGATTATTCTTCTCACGTAAGATGAATAATTCACTATGATTGGTCGATTTTCTTAAATCTTAAGTCTTAAGTCTCATTGTAAACGCCGTTTTTGATTGATTGTTATGAAAAATAGATGATTACACATTGTCGTTACGCGTCGGACGCAACGCTGTAACGGACGGTTAAATTTTAAGCGGCGCCTACAATGAGACTTTAGACTTAAGATTCAACAAAATTAACCAATCACAATCAATTATTCTTCTTACGTGAGATGAATAATCGACTATGATTGGTCAATTTTCTTAAATCTTAAGTCTTAAGTCTCATTGTAAACGCCGCTTTTGATTGATTGTTATGAAAAATAGATGATTACACATTGTCGTTACGCGTCGAACGCAATTCGCTGTAACGGATGATTAAATTTTAAGCAGCGTCTACAATGAGACTTTAGACTTAAGATTCAACAAAATTAACCAATCACAATCAATTATTCTTCTTACGTGAGAATAATCGACTATGATTGGTCAATTTTCTTAAATCTTACGTCTTAAGTCTCTATTGTAGACGTCGTTTTACACGCACGCGCGCGCGCATAGACATTTGAATGACTTTTAATTTCGAGGAGCACCAGGAGAGTGTAGCGATTTCTGTCAACAATACAATCGTCATCGTTATCGCCAGCGACGATACGATAAGAGTTAAACGCGTACAAAGCGTAAAGTCGCTCTACGGCTGACCATCGCCGGCCGTTACTACTTGAATTGATACGCCGCCGCCGCACGCCGTGCGGCCATTCTTCCTTGCACATACCGGCCCTTTTGTTTCCCTTCATCCATTACCTGGGACACTCCGCGGACGAGACGAGGAAAACAGGAGCACGTGTACGTGTGTATACGTGTTAATGAATGTGTATCGCGCGCGGGCGCGCGCGTCCGATGCACGTGTTTCTTTGAACCCGCACATACTTACATCGAATTCGCACGTACAGAACGCGCGCGGAATAACACCGAAGTATTTTGCGACGACATAAAAGACACGCGCGTCTTTATAATAAGTTTTTAATCGAAAATGTTGAGAGGTATCGCACCGGAAAATTGAAAAAAAATAATAATAAATCACGAATTTTAAGATATCACATCAAATGAAAACGAATGCAATTGAGGATAAACGAAGTAAAAATGACTTCTTTGAAATTGAATGTATTTCAGGTTCACTTTTAAGACCCTCCAACGCAAGATAGAGGCGCTTTCAATTTTCCTTTCTCCACCTTAAAGTCATTACCGAGTTTTTCTATGTAATTCTATAAAACATTTCGATATTATTCTGTAAACACTCGGTGTACGTGCCGGCGTGCCCGCGGCCCGCTCTCGGCCTTAGCTATTTAGTCATCGCGCGTGACCCGCCTGGCGAACCGAGCTCTCCTGCAGGCTCTCAAAGGGAAAGCCGAACGAAGCGAGCGAGATAAGAAGGTGGATTGCGAGGACGGGAGAAAAAAAAATTCGAGGGAATATACGACGACGCGAGCGAAACGAAGTGAATGTAACCGGGCAGTCGCGGACTTTATCGGCTGCCTCACCCGAGTTTGTACACCCGTCGCTTTACCGTCGCCATTCTTGCAAGTTGACGCTGTCGGTCCTCTCGAATCGCTTCCCTCTTCTCTCTCTCTCTCTCTCTCTCTCTCTTTCTCTCTCATCGCCTTCCTTTCCTTCTTCTCCCGCGGCCCTGAGACGACGACGCCTGATTGAACGGCTTTGTCGCGGTACAGAGAGGCACGTCGTCCCGTTGCGGTAAATACATTTCCCAGCAAGTTCGAGCAGATTTTCGACAAAATGGTTGCGTCAGATAATACGGCATTCGACGTACTACACGTAACGCGCTCGGGCTCGATCGCTATCGACAGCCACGTCTACGGGGGAGAGATGCTTCCGCGGGAGAGCTACCGAAAATTTCCACTGGAAATTAACTACATATAAACGGTGAAACTTTGCAACGGTGATCCTATATACCCCCGACAATGGTTTCCGATCTTTCATGGGAGAGGAAAAAAAAAAGAGGACGGTTTTATCACTGCAATCGTAGATAAATTTGATTATACGTTGTAGCCTTGCCATTGTTTCTTTACCTCTCGCGATTTTTTATCGGCCATTCCGCAAATCCCTTATATACAGCGTATATATACAATAACGATGCAGCAGCGAGTTACGGGCTGCGCGCTTTTGAGAAGTCGCCTTCCTCCCCACCTCCCTCTTCCTCTTGTTTCTCACCGACGATCGTATACGTATATACGACACGCGCGAAATCGGCGAGGCGACGACAAATTTTGTCGAGGTATTATACGCGCGCGGCACGGAACGTAATATTAAGGCTTAGCGTGTTCCTCCAATGGAGGATTCGGCAAACCGGTGTGTCGTAACACACCGCGCGCCGAGACATTTACGCGGCATTTAACACCTTCCCTCCCCTTCTTCCCCCCGTGTGTTTCTGAACCGGTGTGTCAGTAAGGCAAGTGTAAGTGGGTCGTGTAAACGTAGTTACAACTGCGCGGCCGGACGCGCGCGCTCGGAGAGGTTTAACCTCCATTACACCGCCTCGGGATGACCGTCGAGCGTCTTGGGCTGAGGGAAACCGAGCTAAAGTACTTCCCAGCGCAAACGCTCGTTAACGTTTGCCCGTTAATTGCGCGGTCATCCCCCAGCTGCCATCCGTCCAGCTCCAGCCGGAACGATAATACGTAATTATTGCGTTACACCACGCCACGCGCGGGCGCGCGCGCCCGCGCGCGTTTTGATTTATAATTATTTACGTTAACAAAATGTCAATAATTAATTTATACTTACCGTATTATTACTGGGGAAACGTTTGATTTATAATTATCGTATTATTATTGCGCTGCTTCGCAAATGTTCTGTTTTAAAATTGTTATGTAATTATCGCTTACAGATTATTTAAGTGTTCGATTACGCCGATATTTTCCCTGCCGCTTATTTTGCTACGGCCGCCGCCGCCGCCGCCGCGCGCGATATAGGCACGATGCGAATATTTAATCGGCCGTTTGTGCACGCGCAATACGTATAACCTGAAGACGAGCGCACTTTTCCCTCGTTCTATTTTTTTTCAATTCGAAGACCGGCACCGCACCGCGCGCGGAGACGATTTTCAGCTTTGAGACATCGAAGCAACTTAACGAGATTCAATCGATATCGGGCGCGTGTAGGGAATGGCAAGGTATCGCGTAATAATACCAAATCCCGTAAAGTAGAAATTGCGGAGGGAGGAATTGGGGGGGGGGATGGGGATAGTATCGCGTATATACCTATCGGGCTCTCTTCTTTTTTTCTCCTCCGCGTAAAAATTCAGTTGCATCGAGTCGTAAGCTCTCGCGAAATGAGCGATTCGCTGCGATACCGCGGCGCTCCCGCAGAATCGCGTGCGTCGTCACACGTGACGCGGATTTACGAACGGCGCTTTTAGCTTGTCCCTCGATTTTTCTGGTCGCGAGTCCGGATTTGTGAGAGGAGAACGGAACGTGGCTTGGTAGCCACCGGTGAAGGAGAGAGAAAAAGAGAGAGAGAGAGAGAGAGAGAGAGAGAGAGAGAGAGAGAGTAAAGGCGAGACAAAGAGTCGTCGTTCAACGTGAAAGAGAGAAAGAGGGCTTGTTGTAACAGCAGGCACTGACTTTATCGGGCTTTCGAGTTTATATATTTTTCTTTTACAAGGGGTTACCGCCCCCGCATTTTCACGCTCTCGAACCCATACGAACCCAACCCTCTCTTCTCACTCTCGACGACTTTTTCTCTCTTTCTCTCGCTTTATCCTCCCCTCCCCCTCCCATCCGCGGCACCACCGACACTTGCATTCATCGGCAGCCGCCCCATTTCGTGCACTGCGCATTCATTTCAAGCCCCACCCCCCGTCGAGTCCTCTCCTCCCCGTACCCTTCTCTATCGCGCACCCCCTATTTCGCACTTAGAAAACCAACCTCTCCCGACCGCCTCTCTCCATCGGTTATTTATTTGCGATAGTCCATACTTTTTGCACCGCACTAGCCGCTATCGTGTCGGTATCCTTTGTTCCCTGGAGCCACCCCCGGAGCGCGATTCCTTCCTCCCATCCGACGGGAGGTTGAAAAGCGACGGAGAAGGTGTACGGGACGCCGTACCGTTGCCCAGCGGCCGTTACTATTGTAAGGTGCATCGGTGAAGATGGAAAAATAATGATTCCCGTCCTTCCGCGATATACTCCCCGCGTATTATCGGAGGAACACGGTCATCAAGACTTCATTTGGTGCGTTTCTCTTTTTTTTCCCCTCGCCTTTTTTCTCCCCCTTTTGTCTTGAACCTGGATACGATGTTCGATAATGCGGCTTTCCCGGCTTGATGGTGGCTTTATCGAACCCGCTCATGAGCTCCGCTCAATTAGCTTTCCCCTCGATGCAGCGACAAAAGCGTAACGACGCGTGTCCATTTCCGAGTTACTCCATGCCTCGATTCTTGCGCTTTGTTTTTTTTTATCCAGCTCTTCCCTGATTTGTTTTCGAGTATGTAGCTATTGAACATAAAAAAAAATCATACAAAATGTATTTTTATTTGAAATTTATGAGAAAAAAAAATCGACAACTTTCTATATGTACACGGAGAGAATTTTCTTTTAAAATTTATCCTGAAAATCATGTTAATTGTGAGACAATATAGTATTTAGGTAAATTTTACTGTGCACTACAATAAATTTTACTGCGAAA
>NW_012026862.1:805348-828775 GCF_000956235.1 Wasmannia auropunctata
GTGTGCTCTTCCGATCTAAATCTTATTGTAGTGCACAGTAAAATTTACCTAAATACTATATTGTCCCATAATTAACATGATTTGCAGGGTAAATTTAAAAAAAAATTCTCTCCGTGTACGATAAAGTTAAAAAAATATACATGTTATAACGACGCGACTTAAACGCATACGTATATCGTTACACTGTAACGAGTGACTTATCTTCGCGTAAACCAGCGCGGCCGTAAGTCTTAAAGGGCCGATTAGCGGGTCCAACTAATTGGGAAAACCACCCCTCCGTTTTCGCAGGGAGAACAGAAACGCTGGACAGCGGTGTGCGCAGACAAGCGCAGGCGGCTCGCTCGCTCGCTCGCTCGCTCTCTCGAGCCGGTAACAACAGGAAGATTAATCGCTTTAATTTCCGAGACATGATTAATCATAATTAACAGCTTGCGTTGGTAGCAGCCCCGCTGGCAGTGGGATGAGAGAGGCGCCGAAAGAGGAGGATGAGAGAAGCGCGAGCGTGATGGCGAGGCGTGGAAAGGCGGTATTTTGCGGAGAGAGACTGTGACAGATAATATCGAAATACGCGAGATTGAAGATAAGGCCTGAATTTGAAGGTAACACACTGGGGAGCAAGCTGCACAAGGGAGAAGTTGTTCGCTCTCCTCGCGATACGTTAACTAACATTTATCACGAATTCCCGTAATTTCATTTATCTACGGGAAACTCGATGATTTCGAGATCAGCGAGATTAATCCGAGATTAATTTCTCTTCGGAAAAATTTGTTCAACGTTCGGTGAGTTCCGATATTCGTACCGTTCACTACTGAAAATCTATAATGTGTGCGTTCCATTTAGCGACACAAGCGTCATTTTATCTTCGTTGTCACTGAATGTTGAAAAAAGACCGATCCAGCAAACGTCAAATTACACACGGAAAGAACAATTTTGCTAAACCCAGATTTGAAAATGATTTTTGTTCAATAATCAAGATAATTTTGTGCGATAGTCAAAATGATTGCTAGAATATTAAAACGTTTTATAGCAATGCTTATCAGTTTTAATATTCCAACAAATTATTTTGATGATTCGACAAAAAATTATTTTCAGATCTGTATTTAGCAAAATTTTTAGACTTTTTAACAAAATCGTTCTTTCCGTGCATATAACGTAAATTGTAATTTTCCGTTCAACAATATAACTATAATATAACACATGTATTATATTATAGGAACACGAAAAGAACAATTTTGCTAAATCCAGATCTAAAAATAATTTTTGTTCAATAATCAAAATTATTTTGTGCGAAAGTCAAAATAATTAGAATATCAAAACGTTTTATAGCAATATTTATCAGTTTTAACATTTCAATAAATTATTTTGATGATTCAACAAAAAAACTATTTTCAAATCTGTGTTTTTAGCAAAATTTTTAGACTTTTCAACAAAATCGTTCTTTCCGTGAAATAATATAATACATGTGTTATATTGTAGTTGTGTTGAGTGAGCAGTTACAACTAACAAGTATACGTTAGATGTAACTTGGTTTGCTGGGGAATGACGCTCGACTTATGTCGCTAAATGAAAAGCACCCAATGCACGTAGGATGCCGTGGATTTTCAACATTGACAGCGAATATCGGTGCACAGCCATTGTCTCTCACAATTTTCTAATCTTTGACATTAGACGCGCGCGCGCACATACGCTGCACACATACACACACGTGGAGCGGTAATTAAATCGTTAGATTGAAATTTCGCTAAGGCAAAATCTACCAAAGATTATATAGAGAGTGTCTCATCGTCTACAAACCGTTTCCTCGTTGTCTGCGCTTCTTGGATCGACTAATGGCGCGCCGCGCGAATCGCTATTGTTGGAGAAAGTAGCATACGTTTTACGCGCGTTGCCGGGGTCTCGCGTTGCCGCGCGCGAAATCTTTAGGTATTCCCATACAATAGAACATCGTGTAAAAGTTACGCGAAGCCCCGGCGGCTCTACGCCCGCGAATCCTCAAACGCAGTGGCAGACTTACGTTTAAATATTCAGGTCTAAAGATGTAAAATTATGCCGCGGAGAACGTGAACTGTACCCAAAGCGGAGTAAGACTTAAGACATTGACTGGAACGGGAGGCAACTTTGAAAATTTCGTATTCCCGGGAAGTCTTAGTGTATATCCGCCTTTTAGGGAGAAGTACAAGACAAACTTGAGGCGGAGGCTGCCTTGTCTGTTTGCTTCAATAATGTCGTATTAACATATGAAAATAAAAGTAAGATACGGCGCGTGCACGATAATTCCGTGCAGAAATCTGTGTGAAACTTTGTACCGAGAGATTTTTCAATCAACGCAGACTTTAAGATTCGTTAGCGGGATATTGGATCGAGTCGCATCACAGTTAAAACTGATTGGGATAAATTTCAATCTTATTAAATCGTTAAACGTCCTAATGATCTAACCAAATCGCACGAATTATTTTACCGAAATTAAATTCTCGTAAAATTAAATGAAGAACACTAGATTTTACACTTCTTCTATATTTCTACAAATTTGACTCTCAAAATCGTGTATAATGATAATTGAAAAACTATGAATACGACGAAATTCTTGCAATCAACGATTCCGGTAGCAGATTGTTATGGTAATGCGGATAAAAAAAAATTTGAGAAAACAATCTTGTTATCACAGAGAGAATGACGTTTCAAGAGCGCGCGATAAGTGGCCATTAACTGTCGGGATTGTTTATAGTAATTGCCGAGAGAAAAATAAACGTAAGTAAGAGAACACGGAGGAGAAGGGAAAGAGGGAGAGCGATATTATCCCGGCGAAAGAGGGTCAAGAGCCGGTTGGTTAGAATGAATAATATCCCGACACATGCGGCGAACAGTTTCAACCCCGCGGCGCTTCATTTAGCTCCGCGCGGCTTCCCCGCTCCCTCCTTCCCACCCCTCTCGCGCTTCCCCTCCTTTCTCCCTCGACCGTCCCGCGGAGAAGGCAGTGTTTTTCGCAAATTAAGAGATTCGCAATAATGGCCTTAATGGTAGAGCCGTAAGACTAGCAGCTGAAAATTACGTTGCCACTTAAACGCGATTATTTATTGCCTAATTTACTATTACTGCCGACAGGACGGCCCCCGTGTACTTCGTGTACACCGACTCGTTATGGCATTACGGCTCGTTGTGTACCCATAATTAATTTTTTCCTCCACCTCCGTTCTTTTCGCTTTCCCCTCCCACCCCTGGCCCCCTCGCCTCTTGATTATCTACGCGGCGTGCTTGAGGGTTAAAAGCTGCGAGAGACGCGTCGGAAATTCTACGCGTATTAGGGACCCTCGCGTAACCGCGCGTGGAAAAAAAACGTACGTGTTAGCTGCAATAACGCTTATCCCTCCCGTCTGGACGAGCTCGATATTAAATCCATAAAGCCCTTAGAAAGCTCGGCTGAAGTCATTCAGAATATTTCGGCACGGAATGAATACTTTTGTCTCCCCGGTGTGTGTGACAACGCGGTGATTTGTGTTGCGAAAGCGCGCGAACGGAGATTACAGTTTAAAAAAGGGTTTCGACGGGGGGAACGAGGGAAAAAATCGGTAGTTATACGTAATAAAAGCGTCGAAATCTCAACGCCGGACTAAGATCAGTCGGAGGATCAGGGACGTTATATGAAGTCTTAAGCTTCGCCGGCGAGAGTCTTTGGGGTGGCTACCGCTGCCACTGCCGCTGCCGCTGCCGCCGCCGCCGCTGCTGCTGCTGCTGCTGCTGCTGCTGCTGCCCGATCGGAAAGTATTTCTCATTTAGCCTTTCAGGCTGCTCTCAGGATTACCCCTCGACCGATCCCACTTTCCACCGCCCACCACCGCATTCCCCTCCCTCTGCCCCTCTCTCGCTCTTGCACACGTCTACCGAAGACATCAATAACGCCGGCTCCAAAGTTTTGCCCCGGCTTCAAAGTGTTTCTCCTACCTTCTTCTCACTTCCCACCCTCTTTTTCCTGCATTTTTTATAGCTCACGTCCGATGGTCCGGGAAGCAATGAACTTTGCTCAAAAAATGACAAACGAGCGCTCGCAAGAAGTGGCGCGGCGGGAAGCCGCGGGGAAGAACGGCGACCGGAAAACACCGGAGCCGTGTAACCGCGCGGGGCCGGAAATCTGTCGGGTTTGTTTCTGGATCTGTCGTAACGTGGAATTTCCCGGGTAATCTTAAGCCCTATTAATACCGATTACATTTATAAATCCACAATTTATCTATTGTACACTATATTTATAAATCTCTCAATTTATATTTACTTATTCCCTTCTTATATTTATAAATCTTTAATTTATCTATTATATTATTATGACTCTATCAATTTTGAATTTATATACAATTATTTCCTTCTTTCGAAAATATCCGCGATTTTATACGATTAAAAATTCTCCTTTATCAAGTTAAATTTAATCTCGCTTGCCGTTCTGGTGGTCTGTGCGGAATGGACCGCAACCATTCGCGTTTACAATCGCGCAAAGATATATAGATTCGCGAAACGTGGAAAGATAAGGGAAACCGACATAACCGAAATCCGAGCTAACAAGAGGCAGTCGGATGAGGAGAGGCCGAGTGTTCGTAAAGAGAAACGAAGAATCGGGGAGGGGGAGGGGGGTGCAGTTAAAGGCAATGCATCAAGTAGATCAAACATTTTCTGTTGGTCGCTCCCCTCGCGAGGGGCTGGGAGGGGAGCACGGAGAACCCGAACGAAAAAAATCTCTTAACCAAATGACGCGAAAGAAAGATCCATGGCGGCGAAAGGAAAAGGAGGAGCGAAGGGGGGCGGGGGGTGGTGGACAGGAAGAAAAGCTCTCTGAAATTTTAAGCTCTCCTTCGAAAAGAACGGCCGATAAGAGGTTGGGACGAACACGCTCGCGGGGCAAATAAAAAGTTCTGCAAATTTGAGTGGTGGTTTTAACGCCGATGTACGAACCACACCGTGGCTGACCGCCGATAAAACCGCTCCCCCGGCCCTCTGCCCCTCCCCTCCTCTCCCTCCCACCCGCCGGAGGGCCGATGCCGAAGGCGATCCCGGCTGCGATCGATTGTAATTAAATGGAAACGCTTTTACGTCCACGATGGGCTCGTTACGCTTATCGCTCCATTTTCCTCCCTTTTTTTTTCGTCGCGAAATAATATTTTAATTATTACGGCCGCGACGCGCGCGACGTCAAGTGCGCGGATTTAAACGGCGATAAAAGCGCCTTGCTGAAGCAACGATTTCTTAACGCGAAAGATGAAGCCGTCCGCTTAAATTTATAGTACAAATCTCTGCACTTTTTTTTCCTCTATTCCAATGCAATTTTGGCAAGCGTCATTCATGGCAAGATGAACGAAAAAATATTGCGCTTCTTTTCATTTTTCAACAATTAAATTGTAGCTAACGTTATAAGCAAAGCTGGGCAGAATTTCGCTTTAGAATTGTTAGAGAATTCAAGACAATTTTAATGAAAAACAGTGTGTATTATAATATATTCGATGTATAATGTATTTGATGATAACTGATGTACAGAGCGAGCTGTCAATTGCACGCAGAAAGATAAAAATAAAGAATGTTAATAATAAAAAATAAATAGAGAATTACAAAAATTGATTTTAAAAAAATGAGGTCTCCTCAAGCAAGCCTTGGGGGAAAGATTTACTTTACTCAATCTCGATTTACTATTTTAGAAGAAAATCAATCGTTTTCTGGTTGTCCATTTTCCCGCGGGATTTCCCATCCTGCCTATTATTTAATCGAGAAAAACTCATTGACTGTGTACAATATTACAAAATAAATAAAATAATACCATGTAAAATAGTGTACTGCATTATACTACTATCTATACAAATAGTTTTATTCAAATTCGCGCAACAAAGCTGCATTCATCGAGCATGGTAGCATGATTGCACAGCGTCGCATGACATCATGATTTACATCTTTCTTTTTTTAACGTGACATCGTTTTTCTTTTAACTATAGTTGTACACGGTCATTACATTAATGTCATGTAACTACTAACCGCACATGCATCACGACATGATATATCTGGAAACGTATCCGTACATATTCTTACTTATCGAGAAAAGGATCTCAACATATACTTTGCGGATTACAACACGAACATGCTTAACTATTTATGTATTTCTGTATAAATCTTAATTTAGTTGCAAAAATCCTATATAGGTTCGCCCACGGTGAAATTAATTTTACTTGAAATTAAAGCTCTGAATAACTTTTAAAGATCTGAATGTGTCTTTTATTGAGTGTCCAACAGACTCGTCCAGATGGTAAATTTAAGCGATTATACATTTCTATGCAATTTACATATTCCATAACGTAATTTTTCGGTCGACACCCTTCACCGACGTTACATATATATTTATATACATACATATCTTGGTATCGGCAACGGCTGCCCAAGGTCCAGCAGCATCCATGTTTCCGGCAAGTAGTAATACCGCAAATGCGGTCAGCCGCCAGTCCAGATTCTGATGGAAATCGCCGGCCGCAAATCCAGATTTCCACGAGAATCGCGAAACACGTCCGACATTCTCGATGAGAAATCGTAGAATTTACGCCACCGCCGCCGCCGCGCCGCCGCCACCGCCGCCGCCACCGCTTACATTAAATTAAAAGCTTAATTAACTGCGCACTGCAAGTGGCAATCAATAGCCGACGGAATTCCGTAATAAGCCGCCGCCTTATTAATTCGAGAGAGAGAAATCGGAAATAGTGTCAGGAGTCAACGACGCCGCGCGTGATAGCTGCAGAAGAAAAAAAAACGAATTCTTGTGATCGCGCCCGCATTTAATCTAAGCAAAAAAGTTCGATGCAAAATAAAAAAAAAGGCGTGGCGCCGTATACCTTTTTTTTATCGAAATTCTTAGACCTTGAGATATTTTCTCCCGTTACGTATGTAGGTCATCGGGAATTGCTGAATCGCTTCTATAAATGGATGTTTACGTGATTTGAGCGCTAGACGATCGTTATTATCGAGTTTATATCGTACGCAAATGGTAAAAACCGGCGGCAATCGAGGCACGTGTTGCAACGATCCTACGACCGTCACGCACGATTTCAATCAAAATAACCGCGCGGTGTCAGCGCTGTCATCGTCGCCTGCGTACGCGCGAGCAAATATCCATTGCAAAAGTCGACTCGCCGACAAACCGATGCGTGACCCACTGACGTCAACCGGCCGACATCGCTCTGTTGTTTTCAGATACGTCGGGGCGTGTGACTACGTTTTTACGTCATAACTTCTCGTTACGGCCGATATCCCGTACGAGTTTACTCATATCTAGCGCGTTTTTTTTTTCCTCACCCAGAGTTTATCGGGACCCCCCTGGATACGTTTGACATAAAAATAGAGGTGAACATTGCGGCAATCCGCGGTTTGCCGCATTGATTAAGTGACGGCATAATACAGAGCGTTTCATATCGGCAAATTTATATTTGAAATGCCTTTGAAGCCCGGAAGCAGCCAAAGTGACAGTTACTCTCTTGTTTATTTCAACTATACCAGCTCGATTTTCATGAAACTTGATATATAGGGATTTTTGATGATGTCCTTTTCGATTCTAAAGTCAAAAATTCGAAATTTAAAACAGTGGACCCAATACGTGGACGACGTCAAAATGGAAAATGCACAAATATTAAATTACTCAATTTTCATTGAACTTATAGTACAAGGATTTTTGATGGTGTTCTTTCTGATTTTGAGGTCAGAAATAGCACATTGAAAATCGCGAAGATAAAATAATAAAAAATTAGAAAGTTTTCCGACTTTCATAAAACTTGAGTTAAGATGATTATAGTGATCATTGAATTTGAGATCAAGAATGTAACAGTCAAATGATATGAATCCAATATAACGGACGTAAAAAAGATACAATAAATATCACTTAAAATTTATGAAATTTATAATCCGGAGTTTTACAATAGGATTTGATTTTGAATATTGAATTTTATAATTCTGAGGTCAGATTCAAATTCAGCTGCCCCAATAACTTCTATAATACTATAGATTTTCTATAACTGACATAGCAATTTCCAGGCCTCAAAGAGATAATAACGATGTTTTTAATCAAACTGTGAGCCAATCTAATCGGTTGTCGTCAATTTTTAACCAATCTAGCGAAGGACGGCAGAGATATAGATACTCAGATTTAATATTCCGTCCATTTAAAAGCAAACGCAGGATGTTCTACATAGATAAAAGCGGAGCTCCGTGGAAAGACGCCGAATTTAGATGCACTCGCGCAAGTCTCACCTGCTGTGTCAATAGCGATAACGATGTATGTACCGATTATGGCAACCGTTTTATCGCTGAGAGCGCGCAGATTCTTCGGACGATAAATTATGTATGAGCGCTGTCGCGTAGCATACCCCGGGCGAAGGGTAAAGGACAAAGGGCGAGGGGGTAGTACATACGAGACAGGAATACATATTTATTCATTCAACGGGCGCATATTTTTTTGCATAATGCAGTCCGCGCGCGCGGTGCCCTCCCTCTCCCCTCCCTCCTTACCACCCTTACATCCCCCGCGATCGCGTCGACGTCGCGTCGTCGTGAAAAATATCGGGAGTAATTCCACTCGCAAAGAGAAGACGAGCAAAAGAAGGTGAGGGGGAGGGGAAAAAAAAGAAATAGAAGAGAGAAAGAGAGAAAGAGAGAAAGAGGCGCCGACGTTCTTATGTACGTGTCGCGGAAAGTCGGGATGACGGCTCGAAGCACGAACAGAGACAGAGAGAGAGAGAGAGAGAGAGAGAGAGAGAGAGAGTTGCGGAACAGGAGAGAGTCTCGGGTTTACAGGAAACGGCACGCCACTAAAGAGACGCATAATTATCATAGTTACGCGCAGTTATGGCGCGGGCACCCGAATTGTTAAAATGTTGAGCGAGGAATTCTGGACCGGCTCAAAACCAGCTCGTGAATTTAGGAAATTCAAGCAGCTACGCGGACACACGCGAGAAAAGAACTCGCCAGAATTAATCACCACCGACTAAAATAGCTGAACTGCGTGACATAGTTACATCTCTGCTTCCCTCCCCCCCCCCTCTCCTCTCTCTCTCTCTCTCACTTTCTGTTTCTGTCTCTGTCTCCTTCTTCTCAACGAAATATAAAACTAGGTATCTACAAGAGTACATTTTATAATAATTTATATTATACCTTTATAATTAATTATAATTTACATTATACCTTCGTGATGATAAATTAATATTACATATACATAAGAATTAATTGTTCGACCTGCACTCGAATTAAGTCTGATATTTTGATTGCGCTTAATTATAATTTCTGCAATAAAATGTCATTTTGTTTAAGAATAAACGAGTTAATATCTGGAATTGCTGAAATTATAATTAAGCGCAATCAAAATATCAGACTTAATTTTATCAAACTTATATATACTATATATATATATATATATATATATATATATGTAATATTTTTGAATCTTATACATCATGTATTTGTTTGTGTCATTGAGGATAAATGTTCCAGAAATGTTTCCCGTTTCGCAACATCAAGTATATTTCGGCGTGCTGCAATCGATTTGATATTTTGACAGGCAAGATTTAGCAACAAACGCGCGTTAACACATACCATAGCACTTTGATCGCAACTGGAGACCAACTATTTGATCAATGGTCGCACGTCGGGGCAGCTCAAGCTCCCGGCTTATAATATCGGCGGGAAAGTATGCGCTCTATGCGCCCAAACCTTGCGGCCAACTAAATATTTGGCCGCGTTGTGGGCAGATCTGCTAAAATTGTCCGGTATCCCACGCTAACCCTCAAAATAGTTAACAATAATCGATAGACCGCTATTTTGAAACAAAGTGGTGACAATGCATTGTTGCGAAATTGCAACCAAAAGACGTATGCCACGTGGCGCGTTCCATCATACCGATCTACAGTGTTAATAACGGGATGGAGAGCAGTAACGCTTGACAGATTTTCATTGTTTCAAACAAAATATTAAATTATTTGTAATAAATAATAAATAAGTAAAAATATAATTTCAATAAATAAAAAATTATTTAATAGCAAAATATACAATTTTATTCATATTAAATTATTAACAAAATTACCAAATAATATTAACTCATTACCGTTAAATTATTTTATCATTTTAAATGCCAGAGTTTGGCTCTTCCTTCATAAATGAAGAAATACGCGTTTTTTAGTTCTTTTATCCTAGATTTCGGGCAACGTCAAGTTTTCGCGATACGCGAGCGTATGCTCTCGGACACACCGGGCCCTGGTGTTTAATATTTACTATGCGGGCCACGTTACAGTAGTTACGACACGATGGATCGGAGTAATAATACGGCCGGTACGCCGGTACGCTCCAGTCATATTTCATGCTCTTAATACAGTTCCAACGTAATATTACTTCGTCGCCGGGACGGGCGTCTCTTTTCCGGGCCCCGAAGGTTGCCAATAATTTCACGTAATCGCCTCGTTCAGCGATCCGGTCGGCGCGTTATCTCGTTTCGCGGAAACGCATCTTCTTTCATGCGTGATCCGCAAGTTTGACATTCGACACTGTCATCGAATTATTGGAAAAATAGGCGTCGTCGATTGTTTTCACGTTCAAATGATTGATCAATATTAATCAACATTAATGAATGTCTTCTAATCTCGAGACAAGAGATATCACATGCTGATGTGTGTTTTCGATGTTATTGACATGGGAAGTCGAAATGTCGTAACGCTGATAAGTACACAAATCTTGAAAAACATATGTTCAAAGAATCGTCAAATAAAAATCAAGGCGATTTGATTAACAATTATTCCAAATATTATGAATATTCCCCAGTGACGGATACAAGGGAGGGGGGCGGAGGGAGCGATCGCCCCCCCTCCATCCCAAAGCTCTCTAAACAAATTTCGTGAATTGAGAAAAAAAATTATCAGAGATTATTCGAGACTAAATAATGTTCACTCAATTTTTTTTAAATAATAAAAAATATTAAAAATAACATTAACGACAATAATAACTAAATATTTACGTTTCGTCATAACGCCCCCCCCCCCACCTAGAATTCTTTGGATCTGCCACTGATGTCTCCAATGCCGATTTACTGATGTAAAAGAACTGTCGCATAAGCGTGTAAATAAATTGCCAGCAAAATCAATTTTTATAATTAATGTGCATATAATATTTAAAATATATATAATTATGTACGCATATAAACACATATAATATATACATATATATTAGATATAAAATATAATTATCATGATTTAAATAAAAATTAATTTTGTGTAATATGTAGAATGGCGCACCTGTATATATAGCGAATATATCTTCAGTAAGACTCGAAGATAAAGCAAGCAAATAAATAATTTATTGTCTTCCAGCTATATCAATGGATTCGTGGAGCCATCTTCTTTACCGTTCGACATTATTTCGAAAAAGCTTCTCTGCAGATAATACCGACTTATCACATTATCTTTATCCAGATAATGTATAACAACAACAAAAATGCAATCTCGCAGTAGTATATATAATATTATTGCTTTGCAAATATACATGCTTATTTACGAAGCATCCGCATAAATCAAATTATAATTTAGATATATTTATATCGACGGCCAAGAAATTCACAATTTCATCGATATTCGGCAGTTGGTAATGTGTGGCAGTTTTTAATTATAATTCCGGAGAGGCCTACCGGGGCCTCACTTGAGAGTTGGAGATTTCCACATAATGGAAATTTCCATGGTGGATATTTTGTATTTTATATTTGAAAGTGTCACAAAAATTTAGTCTGACTGACTGACTGTAATATTATACCTTGTTCTCCGTGACCTCGTCGCTGACGTAATTCGTTCTGCTCGATCGCGAGCATGAGTCCCGCGGACCTGCCAACAGCGGAATCCTACCGGCTCCGTTTTTTCCGCGCGACCTCTCCGCCTCGGAGAAGGCGGAAACGGGCGGTCGCCAACTGGTCGGACGGGACTGCTCTAATCTAATCGCTCTCGCCTTTCACTCGCGGTCTCGCTTCGGCAGCCGCGGATCGATTTCGCAACTCCCGCAGTGGAGATATATCGACCCCCTGCGAATCGGCGATTATCGCTCGCCCCACGTCAGCTGTTTGGCCTGTTTGTCCGGACGGGTTATCGCGTACACGCGGTACGCGCGAACCGGGACAAGCCTCTTCGCATTATTGGGTATTGCACAAGCCCTCCCCCCCCCGTCGCGTTATCGGTAATTGCACAAGCTCCCCGCAGCGGGGATTCGTCACCGAGGAACCGGAACCTTTTGACGGCATGCGGTAGCACACCGACCTCAGTTCAGCGTGCGAGTCCCGCGAAGCAACATCGACCAACAATAATGTTCTCCTGGAGGAACGCCTTCTCCCTAGTCTCGCAGAAGTTTGCGAGGAAGCTGCATCTGTCGAAAATCCGGTGAGTACGCGACCGATCTTTCTTCCCTCGGAGACACGTGGATGATTGATTTAATTTGTGAGGCAAAGAATTTTAATAAGTTACAACATATACATATGAAGGATATAAATTAATGCATATGGAATCTATAAATGTCGAACAATTATTAAACACATATTTAAAGGCAAAAAAAAATTAGAAACAGCAAAATTTGGAGTGGTTTCATTTTTTTTACTTCAGTTTTTATGCTTTATTTTATGAAGATTCTTTTTCTTAAAAGCCAGTCACTTGAAATACTTTAAATTTTACTAATTTTATTTATTAATAATTTAGAGATATTAAACATTAATATTAATGGGATTATAATTTTCCACTTATTTTTATTAATCCTTGAATCTGGTCGTTTGCAGGCAAGAAGCTGCGATCATAGACGGAACGAAAATAGCCGAGCAGATTCAACAGGAATTAAAGGTGGTTGTAGACACTTGTACAAATGCCGGGAAGAAGAGGCCGAAGCTGGTGGCGATATTGGTGGGGAACCATCCATCCAGCAAAGCGTACGTCGGCAGGAAAATGAAAGCGGCAAAGTCGATAGGTAACTTTATCTTCACCCTCAGCAAACAGCTAGTTTTCCCTAGAACTCGCATGCTAATCCTCTTTGTCGATCGTTCAGGTATCGAGAGTTACACCATTCATTTGGGAGAGAATATCACACAAGCAGACCTGCTTAAGGAAATCGACAGCCTCAACAGGGATCCGTCCGTCGACGGCGTTCTGGTACAACTGCCGCTGCCGAGGGGCATGAACGAGAAGGAGGTGTGTCAGTCGATAGTACCGAGGAAAGACGTGGACGGCTTCCACTTGGACAATCTCGGTAATCTCACCCTGGACAACAGCAGTATCGTACCGGCCACCGCCTTAGCTGTCAAGGAATTAGTACTTAGGAGCAAAATCGAGACCTTCGGAAGGAACGCCGTGGTTGTGGGTAGATCGAAGCACGTCGGGCTGCCCATCGCGCTGTTACTACACGCCGATGGCAAAGGTGACTGACCTAAATCAATATGGAAATTTTAGTCGTGCTAAATCATGTCGAGAGATAACATATTCTGACGCCATAGACCTTCCAAACTGTGTCACTGTGTCCGCAACGCTATCCAAATTCTCGCGATTGTTTCGTTTCGTAATGTCAGACTGCCTTTATCTCGGAGCTCTTTATCTAATTAATTTCTTTTATTCTCTACCAATTCATGGTCTCTCTTCGTCAATTTCCTCTCTTTAATAAAAGGTCTCATTAATATCCACATGAGAGAATTTCGCCAAATTTCTAAATCTTTATCTTTAAACAGTAATTATAATTTGAACCAGACCGCATATATGAATACACAAGTAAATTCGAGGACGTCTTGAACGGTCATGGTTGGATCTTGGTGCCTAATTTCTATACTTAACTCTTATATTCAGCTGTTTTTTTAACAGTTTTATCTTTAATTTTCCAAACTAATCGTACGTTCCGTCTTCAGGCGAGACGGGCGCACTGGACATGACAACGACAATCTGCCACCGTCACACGCCCCACACGGAGCTGGAGAAGTACACGAAGCTGGCGGATCTGGTCGTAGTCGCGGCCGGGGTTCCCGGCCTGATCACCAAGGAGATGATAAAGCCGGGCGCCTGCGTGATCGACGTGGGTATCACCAGGGTGAAGACGGCGGACGGCAAGTACCGTCTGGTGGGAGACGTGGATTACGACGGCGTGAAGGAGGTCGCCGGGCACATCACGCCGGTGCCCGGCGGCGTGGGCCCGATGACGGTCGCTATGCTGATGAAGAACACGGTCACGGCCGCTATGAGGAACCAGGACGACACGAAGCAGTCCGACCAATTGGAGAACAGCGAGGCATTTGTGTATTGACGCGGCGGCAATTAGCTCTGTTTTAGGATCCCTGTTCGATAGGTGTGTCGACGTGTATTTTCGTAATGCACAAACGAAGAGTATTATTCTTGCAAAGATAATTATAAATGAAGCGGTTTATTCAATTAATTTATGTCATCAGGTCCCAACGTTATGTATAGTATCTAAATATAGTATCTGTACAGTATCTTATTGAAAAGAGAAAAATTTTGTACAAATAAAATCTCTGTTTCTTTTACGTGCGCTTTTTTGTTACTTTTATATTACGTATTTTTGAAGTGTAACTTTTTGCACAAGTGCCTGACAATTTTGTTAACGATGAATAAATAAAATGCATAAATTTCTGTTGGGAGAATTATTTCGCGAAATATTCAAAATTCCAGGAATATTTACTTCAAGGTTGCAGAAATATATAGCTAGGCTGCAAATGTACTAAAATTCACTCTTAAAACATATATTACAATATATAATAGTATTATAATATAATATAATATAATATATAATATGTTCTAAGAATTCACTACTTATCTTCGCTCTGCAATTTTCCATGTGCATTCGCCATGGAATTCACTACTTATCTCCGCTCTGTAATTTTCCATTACATCATTCTGTCCTTGCTTCATAAAGATAATATACTAAATTACTGATAAGTAAATAATTTTGAAAGTTACAAGTTAGTTCATCGACGTGTCGCGCATGGCGCGGTGTCGCAACTCGCACGATATCATCCGCAGCGCAGGCATGTCGCAAATGTCAATAAATGTTAACAAACAATAGGTCGAATCTGTTCTTTTTAGCTGAACCGGCGTACTTGAAATGAAATAGATATATGTTTGCCGTTCGCCGAAAACGAGAAGGAAAATTTTAGGGCAGACCGGGTTCACCGGGTACGGTCCGTTACAGCGGTTAGGAAGGAGGCCCAATGGTATTCGCGAACACTGTCCGTTTCGTCAGGCAGAGTGTGAGGACCCTTTGTTCAAGCCGTTCAAGGAGAATCGGTCTAGCGATTTGCGATTATTCGAGAGCCCTGACATCGAGCGCCGTCGAAATGGATAAACCCAAGGTGCCCAAGGTCCTGATTACACGGCCGGATATACCCAAAGCGGCCTTAATTCTGCTGCGTGATCGGTGAGACTAGCATCGATTTAGAATATTTAGATCATCTGATTTTTCGCCTCTTCGTTTCTTTTTGTTGTAATATCATAACGCTGCTGCTTGATTTTTTTCACTTATATGCCGTACACTTTTATGCCACACAGTCTAATTTCGCTTTACGCCACGAGACTAGAGGCGTGTAGCAAGTCCAATGACAAATATATATTTCATGTATAAATATAAATATTATATATTATATGTATTATATATTATAAATATACATTTGTAACTTAAGTCAGGCGTACGTACCGTTATTTTTGCTAGTTACGTTGTTTCTTATCATTTACAGATATTGCCTCAGAATCTGGGACAAACCTGAACCGATACCACGCTCCACTTTATTGTCCATGATCCACGGAGTGGACGCTGTATTCTGCGTGCTGACGGACAAGATAGACGACGCGATTCTAGAATCTGCAGGTCCGCAGTTGAAAGTCGTGGCGTCTATGTCAGTGGGCTTGGACCACCTAGACATAGATAGCTTGCACAAAAGAAACATTAAAATTGGCTACACTCCAAACGTCCTGACTGAGAGCACTGCTGAGCTGATAGTAGCGCTTTTACTGGCCACGTCAAGGAAACTGATACATGCACACTTAGCGATTTATAAGTAAGCGTCATTGGACAAATGTGTTAAAGATATGACTTAACTGGTGTAATGCTCGCGGTAGGTTAAAACTGAATAACATGATTACAGAGCCGAGTGGACATCCTGGTCGCCCCAATGGATGTGCGGCAGAGGACTGGCGGGGAAAACCGTAGGAATCGTCGGTCTGGGTAGGATCGGCTTGAGAGTCGCGGAGATACTTAAGGGTTTCAACGTTGCCGAGATATTGTATTATAGCAGAACCGTCAAATCAGAAGCGTCCAAGTTCGACGGTAAAAGAGTTGATTTTCCCAAGTTACTTCAGGACAGTGACTTCGTTATAGTAACTGTGTCACTGACGCCACAAACGAGATATATGTTTAATTCTCGGGCTTTCGATCAAATGAAGGAGACGGCTGTATTCGTGAACGGTAGCCGTGGGGAAGTGGTGGATCAACAAGCGCTGATCGACGCCTTAAAGAATAACGCAATCGCAGCAGCTGGTTTAGACGTCACGACGCCGGAGCCGCTGCCACTAGACCATGAACTTTTAAATTTAGATAATTGTGGTAGGTACATTACAATGCAGAGGGATTATATCAGAGATGTTAGTTAAATATGCAACGGTATTAATCCATTTGTGTATTTGTATATTTTTAGTGGTTCTACCTCACATAGGAAGCGCTACTCACGAAACTAGAGAGGAAATGGCCTGTATCACAGCGAAAAATATTATGGCTGTCTTAGACGAATGCCCCGAAGAAATGCCCGCGGAATATAAAGTGAATGTAAACTGATAACATTGCTAAACAAGGCATAACGATGAGAAATTTTAATGATCATATTATGATATATATATATATTTCTGAATTTAAAATCAACATACAATTTGTATTTTCGATTTATACGTGTATATAATACAATTTATGTAATTTAAGAGTATATAGTGTAGTTATATCAGTTAGAAATCAGTCTTTCAAAGTCTAAGGTACAAATTAATATATACAAATTAATGTTTTCAAAACACTTTATATATCGCTCATTTGTTAAGGCAACGACAAAACTCGGAAATTGTCTTTTTTTTTTCAATTGCTTGTAGAAAGAAAAAGAAGCATAATTTTTTCCTCTACAATCTGCGGTATGTATTACATCAAAATTGCATTATAAAATTAAAATATAAAATTTTAATTAATTCAAAATATTCTATTTCATTTTCTAGAAAACTGTCTTTTGAGTTGTGTCGTTATTATAGCAAATGAGCGATATGATCTCTTCATTTGAACTTCTGTTATCGCAACATCTTTAACAGTAATAAAACTTGTTCGTACACAGTGAAATGCAAAGCCGACGTCGTAACGGCTTTCACCTGGCTCGGCACTAAGCCCTTGAATAGACCTCGCATACCCTCTTCCTTTACCGTCACTGTCAAGCAGTCCAGCAAGCCGTTGCATTGGAAAAACTTGCCGAATCCCTCGCGACCGTGCTGGAAGCCCTGTATCTGCAATCTCTTTCGAGTGAGATCGAAGGGATACACAATTGACTTCGCCACGAGTCCGGCGGCGCTGCCAGATAACATGGAATTATAGACATTGGTCTCGGTACTGGAGGTGTACCTCTTATAGAAACCCGTGAAGAGTTTATAGAACGCGAATTGCAAGCCGGTGTGTGGGGCAATTTGCAGTAAGGTCGGTAACAGACCGGAAAAGAAAACCCTTGGCGATTCCTGTCGAAGAATCATGCTAAGAAAAGAAACAAGATGTGTGTCATTCAAATGTAAAGTTGTCTCTATAAAGAGATCTCCATGCTAGAGTCAGTAAAACACTCTGACAATAAGTGAACAGAGTATTAACGGTACTAATTAATTGAAAGTAACTTGCCTGCAGGAATGCAAAATTCCATTGTACACCTGATGATTACTCGATTGGGCCACTAATCTGGTTCGGATAGTGTCGAAAGGAAACGAAATGATCGTCCCCACGCTGCCGGCACCAGCACCAGCGACAAAATTCATTGTGTGAGACCAGTGCTCAATTTGCGGAACTCGTTGAAGCATTTTCACGAATATATTGTAGGAATAAAACTGCAGATACAAGAGATCATATTGTTAGAAGCATAGAGCACATATAAAAAGCTTAAAAATTATATAAATAATATAATATATAATAATTTATAAATTATTATAATTTTCTGCTTATTCATTTTTTAATTATTATATTTATTATAATAATAATAAATTATTACTTATATAATAATAATTATGTAAATAATATATTAACTGCGGTTATAAATAATCTAATAAATTTTGTTTGGCACCTGAGTCATCCCGTAGACAACCGAGAGTAATTGTGCGGGTATGTGACCTTTCCATAATGCACCAGGACCTTCTTCTCTTAAAATTAGCATGAAAGCTTGCGACATAGATGTATATTTGCTCCTCGAAATTGGTTCAACTTGCAACTGCGATACGAAATACAGTAATTGTAGGACTTGAGGAAGATATATGTTAAAATACACTTTTGCCATGTAAAATAATTACTTGAAATCTAATCTTTATGACGTCCAAAGGTTGACATAGAAACCTCGTTATAAATCCACTGGCAGCGCCTGCAATTGCGTGATCTGAGTCCGGCTCCGTGGTTTCTTCCCGAAAGCCCATAGTCGCTCTAATAATCTGATGTAACTATTTATACAAGCAACGTAAAATACAAGATCACATAACCTATTCCGGAGGTTCTATCTTCAGTCTGTCTTCGATTAGACTTGCGTATATTGAATAAATTAAAGAATCATCGACGAAATGCATTAGTATACAGCATACATTTATGTCGAACTCGTGGAACGACTGTAAGAAGACTGCGAAGCTCGAGACTGACGTCTCGTGGACTCCGCATGTTTCGCCGGGCGATCAGCTGATCCCCAACCTCGGCGGCTCCGCTCCGACATTACCTACCTTCACCTACCGTTTGAAAAAAAAACCGCGTAAGCCACGGTGGTTCGCGAAAATTTCTCGTCTCGTAGAAATTTCCAGTTGTCGCTGAAGTGTATACAAAAATCGAGGAAGAGCTATAAAAATCGGTTGCGAAGATGAAGTCGCTCGTGTGCACATGTTTATACTTGTCTTGCGTGCCGATCAGTTTTGCGATTGCATTACCTTTAAATAAAGCTCCCGTCAACGCGATACACCCCATTATTCCTGACATTGGTAAATTCTGACGCGGATATTATATATTATGCATTATTCACGGAACATTAAATCCGAGGGCACTGAATTATCGTTATTTCATTATTATTATAAAAATATTGATGCGACGGAAATTAAATGCACGCTGTTAAAATAACAAAATGCAAATTATAAGTACAAAATAAAAATCCTTTACAGTTAGAACATCGAATCAGAATTTATTACGGCTCTACGAGTCGTCGCAGGATGCGGAAGTGCGTCCCGGTTTGTTCGAAGGAGATATAGCTGTGACCAGCGAGGTACATATACATGTTGCACGCACGCCGCTCTCCTTTTTCCATTCTATATTTTTTCGTAACGCTTTTCATCATTTTATATCATTTCTATCCAGTATTTCGATTACTGGCGCGTCGGTTTACGCTGGGACGTTTTTCCGGACAAACTGTGGGAAAATAAGACGGTTCCTTATGTAATTAGCGCTCTGTACGGTACGTGCGTAAGAATACAATTTGATACTGCATTCGAAAGCAGAGAATAACAGAAATAAGAACTCAAAAGAATTTAACAAACATCGTTTTTAGACGCAGCGGATTACGTGAAAATATATAAAGCTGTCACATATATAAATTACATGACATGCATAAAGTTCGTTCCATGGGACGGTAAAGCCAAGGACTTCCTGCTGATTTGGCCGATAATGTATCCCAAAGGGTGAATATATTTCCATGTCGTGAAAAGATAATGCAGCGTTTTAGATGTTGCAGTATTCTCGTTGCGAAGAGATGATTAATTCGTTCCTTCTGCCCTCGTGAAATTAATTCGCAGATGCTGGTCATTCGTGGGGAAATTCGGTGGTGCTCAGATACTCTCTTTGGAACCGCCGGACGAGAAGGGGCCGAACTGCTTGGAAAACGAGGGAAAGGCGATACACGAGTTGATGCACGCTCTCGGTATCTTCCACGAGCACAGTCGCGCCGACAGGGACATGTATATAGACATACACTACGAGAATATTATCCCTGGTAAATTAACATTCAGAAATTATGCAATTGCAATACAAATTCGTATAATTATATTGCGCACAAAAATTAAATTACATTTAATTATATATTTTATTACGTTGTGTGAAAACAATATTTGCATTTCTTTATCCATTTTTCGTATTAGGATTTCGATCAAACTTCAACAAGCAATCGCCGGAGAACGCGACGTACAGCTACGAGTACGGATACGACAGTATAATGCATTACGGAAGCCACTTCTTCAGCGCGGATCCTACAAAACCGACTCTGACGCCGAAAACACCCGGCATCGCGATCGGCCAACGAAAAGCGATGAGTAAAACCGACTGTCTGAAGCTGAACGATCTTTACGGATGTTTGGACAAATCGGACCAAGCGCGAATATATTACAACATTTGCAAAACGTTAGGATTATAAATCTACGTTGTCATTGATAATTTATAGAAATATGGTATTGTTTTCAAGATGATAGAAGACTAACTTATACAGTTGAATAAGTATGAATCGATCTGTAATTTATATTATAATTTACATAATAAAATTTTAATCCAATGTGTCAAAGTTTTTTTCTCTCGCTTTAATATTTATCTGCAGTTTGCAATTAATACAAGTCTCGCCTTTCACCATCAATTCGCCATGAACATCATTGCGGAAAGTGCCAAGTGTGCTTGTAGTTGTCCACAGTATTGCCGTCATGTCGACTTTCCAGTGGAATCTGCAAATTTAAGTTTGTACACAAATATTAAGATTTGATTTTGAGTTTTACAGAAGTTGCAGAAATAGCAAATTTAAATCAGTTCTTCTTAGAGGTAACTGTATGTATAATCACAGTGATATCATACACCAGAATCATCAAGTCATAAAAATCTTTAATATTTATTAATTTTTATTAATTACGGAAACTTACTTATATTCAATTTCTTGCATAATCCATGCTCAATGTTCTCTTTGCAAGTATCGCAGTTGTATTTGATGTTGTCCACATCAATGGTCTTCATGAAAATGTTTAAATATTTTTAAATAATAAATATATAAAGGCTCCGAATATGGACTTTTGTCATTATTCCTTTCAGATACATGCTGAAGGCGACTTTTTAGCTTCTTTTAATCCAGCAGCTTGCAACTTTCTTCATTTTCCAGGCCAGCATTTTATTTTCACAATCATTGAGATGTTCTCTTAGGGTGGAAAATATCCAAACGTTAGAAATAAAATCTGGACCATATACCGAATGGTCCAACTGTACGCCACAGTCGCATAGCTTTTGTCCAGCAATGTAAAGCCTGACATTATTTTGCAGAAGAAACTTTTTTTTTTCTTGTTTCAGATTCTTTTATCGTCTTTTTCAGACGAACATATAAAGCATCGTAATATATTTTATTCGAAAATTTGTTCTCGAAGTAGGTTTACAGTCCTGTAAAATTAAAGATTTATATTAGTCTACATGCAGTAATAAACCTACAAAAGTACATGCATTAGCACACTTTTGTAAAGGTTAAGTGTCGGAAACTTAGAGAAACGGCTCCAGACAGTATCGTGTGGATTCCGAAGGCAAGTTCCCTCTTTGCTTTACCTCCCACAAGCATTCATGCTCCAGCGAGATACGAACTGGAGGCATGCCAAAATGGGAGGAAAAATTTACGTCTAATTGCACATAATTAATAAACAACGTTTAGAAACGACGATTTTGGAGGATATATATAATCATCCTCTCGATCAAGATCGCAATACGTTCGCGTTATTTCAGGGAAAGATTCGTTCTATCCCCGTGCTAAATTAAGCCACGTGGCGTGGCGAGAAGAAAAGGTTAGAAACGACGAGATACGAAGATCGCGAACTTATTGTTAGATCACATCGATATTCGCGCAATAACCGGCAAAGCAATGATCGAGATCTTAAAAGCTTTACAAACAAGCAGAAATGCGTTTAAAAAGATTACGAAAAAATGAAACGAAGAAACCATCTTATACCTTTGTTCCAGTGTAGCGTCAGAGAGAAGCGTTGAAGCGATTTCTGATTGCGTACGATCCCGCCAAGTGCCAATGATGGAAAGAACAACCGGTCCAACCGGACATGAGCTCCAACGCTCCAAGTGCTCCGACTCCACCTACCACCATGACGGCCTTTTGCCTGTGGCTGTAACGGCAAAATGTCCTCGTGCACCAACGCCCTCTGAAGAAGTCGACGTAAACTACATAGCAAAATCCACTTTTCTGCACCGCGGGTATACAATTTGTGGTGCGTGTCCGTGCTAAATCCACTTTTCAAGGACTGTTAGAGGGCTTTATTCTCGAAAAATTTCGCATACGAAAATACGGAAATGTATACTTTTGAATGAGGATTGAGTTCGATTGGACAGTAAAGAAAATGCATAAAGTTATTCTTATAAAATTTAAATAAATCTTATAAATTTGTAGATATAGTATAAGTGATTTTAGAAACAGTTTTTATATCCTACACGGATTTAGAATTATTTTAAAATTTTGGCTTTTATTATATATAGCAAATTGTAAATATGTTAATTATCATTTGGCTTATATATATAATTCAATATATATCGTATGATATATACCCGAGAAAAATAGTTCCATGTATAATTATATATAATTATATATGCAAAATATGTCCATATATGTTTCTTTCCTTTGTAAAATTATTCTTTAATACAAAATTGATAATAATAAAAAGGAAATATAAAGAATAATTAAAAGAATAATTGTTACATTGTTTTTTTTTACAAAAAATCAAGTTTAAAGAAATAAGAAAAATTGTTCATATATATATGTATATATATATATAATTCATATACATATATAATTATATATGTATATTTTTAATCACTTATATATGATTAATTACATATGAGCAATTTTTCTCATTTCTTCAAACTTTATTTTTTGTAAAAGAAACCAATGTAAAAATTATTCTTTTAATTATTTTTTATGTTTCCTTGTTATTACTATCAATTTTGTATTAAAGAATAATTTTACAAAGGAAAGAAACATATATGGACATATTTTGCATATAATTATTGTATAATGGTATATGGAACTTTTTTTCCGGGTATCGTATAGTACCCGGGTAAGTATAATATATAGTCTTGCAGCACAATTTCTCGATAATATATATATATATATATATATATATATATATATATATGGAATTTCGCAAATTTAGTAAAAAAATT
>NW_012026862.1:828925-830495 GCF_000956235.1 Wasmannia auropunctata
TGTATAAGAGACAGCCATGGAATTTCGCAAATTTAGTAAAAAAATTTTAGATTTGATGCATCTCCTTTTTGCATCCGTGCAGCTTTGTAAAGAATCAGTAAGTCATTTAATGAATTATGGATTTCGAAAGTAGAGACTTTAAACTGTGAAATGCTTTTCTGATTATTATGTTACGATAATTAAAAAAATTATTGTAACATAATGATCAAAAAAGCATTTCACAGTTTAAAGTCTCTACTTTCGAAATCCATAATTCATTAAATGACTTACTGATTCTTTACAAAGCTGCACAGATGCAAAAAGGAGATGCATCAAATCTAAAATTTTTTTACTAAATTTGCGAAATTCCATGGAGTGAAATAAAAGTCGCATACAAATGCGATTTACAGCGTTTGAAAGCATGAATCTTTATCTTTAATTTGCGCACTCGATCAACGTGCGATTTTTTTTCACCGAGTTACTCAACATTGAAGTAAAAATAACAATTCTTGCTTTCGTATTGAATAACTTTCAGTGTGATTCAATGTTGTACCAATTTCAAAATCTAAAGGACAAAAGCACAAGCAAAATTTCATATTAAATGTATAATTGTATAAATGTTGTCTTATACTAAACAGTTTCTCGTCATCGCTGTAATGATTGCCATCTCAATCGGTCCTGAGCTTCAACATCGCCCTAGTATGTATATAGTGGCACAAATGCTCTGGATATTTTAGGATATAACATAATCTTTGCGAGACTTGTTGCTGTTGTAGCATCAATTAGTTTCACCCACTGTCACTATCGTCGGATTCGCATCAAGCTTTGTAATTAGTTATGAGTTCCGCAGCTTGGGACTTGCACTGATGAAATTTCCTCAATTGTGATTAGATCTGCTTCAATAACAGTAGTTGGACCATCTGCTTATTTCGCGAACAAGCAAAATACGATCTATTGCAGGTTTTGCAGAGGATGTTGGGCTCATCGCGAATAATGGCTTTTGATATCCGCAAGTAATTCGAGGAAAACAGAATAAAAAATTTCTTATAATTGTGTAGAAAACTCAAGAACTGTATATTTTTCTTGGAAACATTTATTTTAATAAGCAAACTAAAACGAATGTGTTAAACTTGTTATTAAACTTTAATTTATTAAAACATTACGGAGTTATTAAGAACTTTCTATTTAAATGTTTTGAGACATATATAATTAGATTTAGATAATATTAACAAACTTTAATATTTTTTAGTTATCTTTATTTATTTACCGAAATTTTAATATAAATTTTTAGCAAAATATTTGTAAACAATTTAAAATTAAATTAATGGAAACAGGACCAATTACAGATTGGCCTTGTTTTAGCAGTGCAGTAATTGCCATCTGCAGATTCCGCGGTTGAAATCCAATCTATTGCAGGTTTTGCAGCAGCCAAGGTTAGCCCCCTATAGTCTTATGATAACTGCAAGTAATTTGAGATATTATTTTTTAGGAACTTATTGCTATAGCTAATACACTTCTCAACAAAATTAAAGCATCAGTTACTCTACCCTCCAAAAATAGGCAAAATTCAAGGTGTCTCTTATACACATCT
>NW_012026862.1:832145-845102 GCF_000956235.1 Wasmannia auropunctata
TGACCATCTCGATACGATCATTTTTGACGAAGTTACATTCTTTTGAATTTTGCCTATTTTTGGAGGGTAGAGTAAGTGATGCTTTAATTTTGTTGAGAAGTGTATAAATAAATAAAAAGCTCAAAATATTATTTATAGCAATTTCGTATACTGTAACTGGGTCTGTGTGAGCGATGGTGGCATCAGCAGCTATGAATGCTAACGGCCAAATCCTTTTGGTAAAGTGGGTAGACAAAAGTATTTATAGAAAGTATAGACGACTCAGTGATCTCTCACAATTAAAAATCAAAATTGCCTGTCTCAAACTATTATCTGAATATATTGCATGAATTTTAACTAATTATTTGGAAAATATTTTTCCATTTACAGCAATCTTATTAAATTAATATTATATTGACATTATATTGTGGTTAAGTGATTTAACAATTTAACATTCTTATTTGCCTATACTTTTATACAAATATAACTGTATTTTTATATAAATGTATTGATTCAACAAAACATAACATCGATACGACAACGAGAGTACAAAACGATCTGTGTGTGATTGATCGCTTATTGCTTGACGCTCTCAATTGTCAAGCTGTCAATCGTTACAATGTTACAATGACGTAGAAAATAGTATTTAATCACTCTTTAATTGCGATTAAAAATATTCATTCCAAAGTGGAAGATATACAGAATGGAAGAATTCACACTGTATATGAATAAAAAGTTACTCCATCTTGAATGATTTGGTAATTATTTCATTTTTGAGTGGAATTTTACTGCTACAAATTTAGAGAGCAATGATTTATTGAATTAATATTTGTTTCAGAACGATAAGATCTTTATTACCGATTATTATGGATGACGAAAAATTCATGAACTCGTGTTAGCATGATTCAGAAAATAAATTGTGCTGCGTTGCACTTATTATTTATGTCATTATTGCATTATTGTCACTATTGCAGCTAATTGCCTGCATTGCCTTGCTGTTTAATTATAGCCTTTTATCATTTGGTGTCTGTTTTATGACATTATTAGAATCATTATTATCATCTGTAATTGTAGACCATTGCCCTTGACATTTTCGAAATGTGGCAGTTATCTAAAACGAGCCATTTTAAAAAATAATGGAATAATACCGAGGCCGTACTCTCGAGTGCAAAACTCCTTATGTGGTTTTTGGTATACGTTGCAAATAATTTTTTATTTGAATCGCGGTAAGATCTCATACAACGGTACACATTTTTCAGAAGCTTTCTAAAGACGTCCAGATAAAGAAGGCGAGATGGATGTCTAGACGTTATACGAACGTCCCTCGGATAAGGTGTACTGTATAGGATATTTAATGAAAAGATTCTAACACGGAACGTTGCTAACGTTATTTTGAATTCTTAATGCAACGTTGCCTAGAGTAATTCTCTTAAGCAGCATCTACAATGAGACTTAAGACTTAAGCTTTAAGGCGTTAATTCGTAATGTCATTTCCGTTCGTAAGGCGTTCCCGTCTTTACTTTAGCTTTAACTTTAATTCTTAAGCGAATTGACGAAATCTCAGTTCTTACGGCTAAAAGTCTACGGCTTAAAGTCAAGCGATATAAGAACTAATCATCACACTGCCTTCTATTGCGTCTGCTTTCTGATTGGATGCTTGGTCTTTAAAGCTTAAAGTTATAATCTTACAACGTTTATTTATTGTAGACACTACGATGTAACGGCTTAACTCTTAATGCTTACGGTTTAAAGTTTAAATCTTAAGTCTTAAGTTTTATTGTAGAATGGGCTTTATATCGCGCGACTTTTAAGCTGTAGACTTTTAGCCGAGCTTTTAAAAAGCAGACGCAAAAAATGGCAATGGAAGGCAGTATGATGATTGGTAATTCTTATATCGCGCTCGACTTTAAGTCGTAGACTTTTAGCCATAAGAACTGAGATTTCGTCAATTCGCTTAAGAATTAAAGTTAAAACTAAAGTAAAGGCGGGAACGCCTTACAAACGAAAATGACATCACGAATTAACGCCTTAAAGCTTAAATCTTAAGTCTTGATAGAGACTTATTGAGAGTCTTGTGCAAGGCTATGCTTACGCTTGTGCAATATGTTAATATGCAAATTATACATCATAAATTGTGTAAATGACTTGATATAATTTGATACAAACAAGGCAAATTTTTAAAATAAATCCGTATAAAATATATACCAAAAAATTTCTAAAAGATATTGCTACATCCACAATTTTTTCTTTAAACTTTATAAAAATAAATTTACGTATCTTTTTCACTATCCTAGTTGATCTCAGTCATTACTTTACTTTCATTAAAGTAATCTTTGCAACGTTGCATTATAATAACTCAGAATAATATTAGAAATGCGCTTTCCTGCGTTCCTATAATTAAAGGCAAAAATTGCTTGTTATCGCAATTGCGGTGACTCAAATATACATATAATTTTCCAAATAGTACTTCAAATGGCATTACGAGTTAAACGTTCTTTTTTGCGTTAAAATTTTTCTTCATTTAATATATCTTACACTAGAATTTTTTTTACAATATTCTTTTGAACGTTTCGAAACTAATTCAGTTCATATTCAGCAATTCATCAGCGATTTATTTGAATTCTAGATCTAACTAAAAAGATGTTACTTTTTAAGTGTTGATTTATTTTTCCCTCAATGCAATTCTATAAATATTAAAATAAGCAGCTGCTAAACTTTCTCTACACAATATGTATACATATATAATTTCTATGCGCTTTTCATTAAATCATATTTCGCAACTTTATTAAGCGACAATGGGTTTATTGTAAAAGATTGAGTGACATAAGATTGTTTTAAATTTTATTTTCTTTATGTATCTTTCTTGCCATAAAATTAAATAAATTCTTTATTTAACGTTTATTTAAACACACATTATATCTTGTCGCTAACTTCAACGAATTTCTCGATTAATTGTTGTCTTATTCTTAACTAATTATAATTATTATTTCGCATATTAACTAATTATTTCATTTTCGCAGCGTCTCATCACTCTACGTCCAATTGATTTAATCTATGCAATACGTTGCATTAAAATTCAGAATAACATTAATTAGCAGCCGTGTTCATTTCGGATCTATTCATTAAATATCTTACCGTAACTCAAATTAAGAATTATCTACAACATAGCCCATAAATTGCGACAAAATTTATAAATGGTTTTGCAATAAAGCGTATTGCCTCGATATTATTCCACCGTTTATATTTTTAAAATGGCTTATGTTAAATTACTGCCACGTTTCGAATATGAGCAAGAGCATGAGCCTACAATTGTAGATGGAATAAAAAATGAGGGGTTCTATTTAAAAAATCATCGGTCACAATGATTTAGTCCCGAAACACAATAGATGTAGTAAGCCTTAAGCCGTAAGAAATTGACCAATATAATATAATATTAATTATAATCCATTATTCTCTTCAAATTCAACTATGATTGGTCAATTTCTTACGACTTAAGGCTTACAACATCTATTGTGTTTCGGGCTTTAGTCTTGAGAAGGTCACTTAAGATCAAGATCATATATATATTTTCATATGTCTCCCTTGATATCTATTTTTGTATGAAACATTTCCATATCTAAAGCTGTTTCCGAGATATTAGGCCTGAGTTAGACTATATAACACCTTGTATATATATATATATGTATATATTTACATTAAAACAGAATAACAGAATAAATAAGTGTATATACTTATTTATGCAATCAATTATGCATTTATAGTAATATAAATGTTAAGATAAATACATAATAATCATTTTGTTTGTTTTTATGTTTGTATTTAGTGTTTTTAAGCGATTTGCATTTTAGTATTAAAACGCTAAAATATAAATTAAACGTGCTCTAGTTTTTTAAAGTAATTTTTTAAAGTAAATTTAAAAGAATAAAATTTAACAGATAAAAAATGTAAACAGTAAGGTAAGAAAGTTTTGCTGAATTATTTAAAAATGCCTTAATTTTACCTTATAAAGCCATATGCTGTTATAGTCAAATCTCGATAACTCGAATCTTAAGGGATCAGAAAAACTGTTCGGGTTATAGAGTTTTCGACTTATCAAAATTCGAGTAAAAGAGGGTTAACATATGAAAATTCGACTTCCGGAGGCTTTGTAGTCTTTGTACGAGAGTTTATAATTTTCCAATTATAATGGCTTTATAAGAGAAAAAAAATCAATATTAAGCAGTGAATTATTTATTGCATACATACAATAAATGTAACCATAAAACAAAATACCAAACTCATGGTTACATATAGCTACAACTTCGAATTATAGAGGTAGCGATAATGGAAGTTCGACGAGGTAAACTTCGACTTGTAGAGGTCTGGCTACTTTAAAATTTGAGTTACAGAGGTAAAATATATGTATATCTAAATGCCTAACAAATAATTCGAGTTAAGGTAGGTTTTATTTCGATTTATGGAGGTTTTCCACAACGGTGCGGAAGGAAATGAACAAAATTTGCATCTTCTAGAGGTTGTCGAGTTGTAGAGGTTCGAGTTATTGAGATTCAACTGTATTATATTCATAATGAGATAAAGATATAGATTATGTTTATGTTATACTATATGTTTATGTTAGAAAGAGTTTTATAATAATAACAACATTAACAAAATAAATATATTTATTTCTTTTTTTAAATTTTATCATAATAGAGAATATAAAATATGATCTTATAAATGTGTATCCTATAATTTTGTTACAAATAAACAAGTTTAATAATAAATCAAAACATAATTTTTATATTTGCTGCATCTTTATTAAATCAGAGATTATAATATATATGTGTGTATATTATTCAATTATATTGTGCACATAATATTGTGTGTATAGTACAGCTTTGCATTAGTAATTATACGGATAATTCTTCAATTTTGACATTTGAATGTATTTATTCAGCTTGTGCTGCTTCTTCTTTTGTTTCTGTGTTTCTCTGTCTTTCACGTTCTTCCTGTGAACGTCTTGCAACGCATGTAAGCAGAGAGAAACATTTCTCACATTCTTGCGTAAAAATTCTCACTAAATAAATAAAAATTGAAAAAGGCATAATTAAAATATTGATATATGTAACATTTTTAATCAATAATTTATTTTAGTAACAAATGTATCGTTCCTTTTTTAAATTTGCATTACCAGTCCATAAAAAACGTATTTAAAGTACGTAATTAATAAATTCTTTGTAATTCCTTATTTTTTATAATATTATTGTACAATCTAATTTATACAATAATCTAATTTATACACTGTATATGTAAAAACACGCGCACGCACGCACGCACGCACGCACGCACGCACGCACACAGGATGTAACTTAGATAGTGATCACTAATCGTATAGTGCTATTTCTTATCAAAAATTGAGTAAAAAAGCCTGAGCCATTTTTTTCTGCAATTTTTAATTATATATACAGGGATATATATACAGGATATATATATATATGTATATATATTTAAAATAACATAATAAGCTATGGCTTACCTTCTCTTGTGCATTTGTCTGCAATTTGGTATATCTTTTCTTTTTCTTCGTCTTCTTCATCAGAAGATAAAGGAAATATTTCTTGTAGTTTTTTAGCAATCTCATGTTCATTAATGTTTGCTCCTTCCATCTAATATTACAATAAAATTATAAATAATAGGACGCAGTAAAATGTAAATTTATGCGCGTACTCGCCACGCCGACGCATCCGACACTATCTTTATTTTCGTGCGCGGTCTCGCGTGCGCGGTTTCGAACCGAAAGATCCTTCCTTTTCTTCCATTTTTTTGCTCTAATTAAATCTATTAATTTTTGTCTATTCTATTGTTCTCTGTTTCTTATCGCCATGCTACGCGTTTATTAAACAGTCTTGTTATTATTATAAATCGAACTACGAATTCTTTCGCTCGCTTATCACCATCCTACTGTGATTAGCGTGAATCGCCCTTGGTTTCCGACCTGCCCCTCTGCCACTATGTAGAGCCGGCCGGCCCTCACGCGATCGACCTCCGGAGGAGGAGCTCCGGAGTTCGTGAATTTCAGGTAGTGTTTCGTGTCCGCGAATTTTTCGCTTAGTCGTGACAACTTTAAGTTTCGTGAATGACATCGCCATCGAGCACGTCTGGCGAACTTTCACGTTGCGACTCCCCGTCGATCGCTGGAAGGATCTAATTACGAGGACTTACACCTTCCCTCCCCAAAATAAATTTTTTTCTCGTTTTTGATCCGCGACTGCGCGACCGCAAGCTTGACGAGCGCGTGACAATATATAATATATATATGGGGCATTCCATTGCAAGTGTGCCACCTGTGAACTTTTCGATTTTTGATTTGGCTAAAATTTTTATATATTATAGTACCCATCGGATGAAGTTATCATGATTTTTTTCAAATTTTTTTATCAACATAGTCATGAGATATGAATTTTCTTCAAAATTCGCAGTTCCAATTTTCAAATGCCTATAACTTTGCGAAAGATAATTCTGTAACGTCCTATGGACTCCACAATTCTTTTCTCGCGGGGAGATCTAGATTTCGTCACCGCTCCGAAAGACACTTGCGAGTCAGAGTTCAGTAATTGTCATATGTAAAAATCCGCATACATACAGATATTGCCGTCTATTTCAAGACATTCGTAATCTTAGAACAATGCAAGTGTAACAGAAAGAATTTGTTTATAATCTTTTCCGTACGATACAACGTAATAACGCGCAATGGTCAATACGACGAAATAAATATAGATAGATATTGCCATTGACAAGTGACATGCAAGTGTTATAGTACTCTTAATTATCGTAAAAAGATTTACAGCCGTAGATTATACTTGAACCGAATAATTGTTTTTAGCATAAGAAGCTTTGAGGACTCATATACATATAGATAGATATTGCTATCAATTTTAATTAAGATTACACATTTGGTTATTAAGTAAAGGGTGATGATCCACATTTCCCCTCCCTAAAAGGGCGGTCTATTAAAAGATGAAAAACTCCTATATAAATCGCAGGATCGCGAGACCCAAAAAGTTACAGAGTTAGTGAGCTGGTCAGTCAGTCAGTTGTGAACGTAATAACGTTACTCGGAGTACCGGGGTTATCGTCGGGTGCGCGAACTTAGAATTTTTGCGGAAATCAAAACTTAGAATCTGTGTCAACTTCACCAAGAAGAACCAGCGCACCCGACCAGGCCCCAGCGCTCCCCGACTTTAATTATACCACCAATTAGTAAGTTTAAATATACAATTCCTGTTATATGTATATAAATATATACATTGAGAAAAAGAAGCCTGAATCAACAGTCTTTCTTTTGCCTTTAAATTATAGTTTTTTTAAATTCACTTTCTTTAAATATACAATGTCAGTACTACTACATATATAATAATAGATTTAGCGTGAACAAACATTAGTTAACGCTCTCTCTCTCTCTCTCCCTCTCCCTCTCTCTCTCTCTCTAGATCATAATTTCATATTACTTTATTGCGTAAAAAATGCAAAATTAAAAAAAAATTTTTTTTTAATTCGAAAAAATAGAAGCTTCCTCACGATTAAACTAGTTTTAAAAATTATTACATTACGATAAAATTATTATATATTATATTATATTACGTTTAAACATGTTTAAACGTCCAAGAAAATAAATTTTGATCGACTTTCTCGACAAAAAATATTGATTGACTTTTTAATTATAAAAAATTAATTATAAATTTAAAACATTTTCAATTTCTCCAAAAAAATTATAAAAATACCAAAGTAAGTTATTTCTTATTTCATTTCATATTATTTTATTGCGTAAAAAATGTAAAATTAAAAAAAATTTTTTTTTAATTCGAAAGAAATAGAAGAAAAAGCTTTCCCACGATCAAACTAGTTTTAAAAGTTATTAAACTAATCAAAGTTTTTACAATTTTTTGAAAAAAATTAAATGTTTCATACTTTCAAAAATTGATGACGTTTTACTTAAAATTAGAAAAAAAATTAAAAACAATTTTTGAAAATTTTTTTTTTAAATAGAGAAAAAACAAACAATTAAAAAAACTTTTTATTTGGATTATTTTTCGCAAAGTTATAGGCAATTGAAAATTGGAACTGCGAATTTTGGAAAAAATTCATATCTCATGACTATGTTGATAAAAAATTTGAAAAAAATCATGGTAGCTTCTTCCGATGGATACTATAATATATAAAATTTTCAGTCAAATCAAAAATCTGAAAGTTCACGGGTGGCACACTTGGGATGGAATGCCTCATATATACTCATGGTCTGTCCCAAAAGTAATGAGACTATTTTTGGCGCAAATCAGAATTGTCGAAGGGTGGATCCATTGAACAAGACCTTTAGTGCGGGATGTTAGGTATACAATCTGACCTTTCTCAGTTTCCTCCGAGCCTCTCTAGCAGTCGATACCATCAACAAAGTGCGTTGTAATTTTTATGTCTCGTCAGGGGCGAAAATTCAGCACAGACTGTGCTGTATTTTGAGCAGCGTTACGCGATCAAATTCTGAAGATAAAATAGCACTTTCACAAGCTGTTTTCAACGTTTCGGAACCAGTTTTTTTCAGTTTCACGCAGAATTTGATCGCTGCTCGAGACTGCTGAATTTTTGCTCATGACAAGCATAAAAATTACAACGCACTTTGTTGACGATATCGACTGCTAGAGAGGCTCGGAGGCAGCTGAAAGGGTCACATTGTATACCTAACATCCCGCACTAAAGGCTCTGTTCAATGGATTTACTTCTCGACAATTCTGATTAGGTCCTCAAAAACAATCTCATTACTTTTGGGACAGACCATGTGTACATGTATATTAGGTATATTGTACTCCCATTAATTTTATTAATTGCAATTAATTTTATTGAATACGTGAAGATTATTGCAGTATAAAATTTTTAATTACATAATAATTTAAAATTTGATTATTTATTATACGACAGATTTATCATGTATTATCGGATATTACGCATAAAATATATACATATAGTATATTTATAAATACTTACGAAATTCTGTTTTTTCATGACACACGCAATCCAGCAACCAACTTTTCTTGTCCTTTCTTCATTTTCAGGTTCGGCATATACATGATTCATTAGGTCTTCGCGTTCGTACCAATCACCTAAGAAATAAAATCTATTAATGCAATAAAAAGTGTGTTTTTTGTTACCAAAATATTAACTTAAATAAAACATTACAAATTTATAAGAAAAATTTCCAATTAAGGCAATCGTATTTTAAGTAAAGTTTGTTTTATTGACCAAATGTGATTATTTTCCATGACAAAATAAATATAATTAAACAGATTTAAAAATCCTTCTCCACGATTAAAGTATAGGCATGTAGTTCCGATTGATAGATGCTGAGAACGAAAAATATTTAAAAAATTAGATCTCCGTTGCCTTTTTTTAGTTCAATATAGCATCTAGAGCTGTCAACATGTGCTAATATTTGCTTTGTACAAAAATTTGGCAGATCGTTGGTACAAAATGATACCAGCCGGGACTACGAATTACATGTGCAAATGATGTTGAATTCACAAAGTTAGGCTTGAATGCCTAATAAAAAAGATGTATATTCTTGAAAATTTGTTACGATGCGTGCGATATCGATATGGTAAACGTGAACATATCATTACACACTACACACTACTGTCAATATCGCACGCATACATACTCACAAATCGTCGCTAAAACAGCGACATTTTTGAAGTTTGATCTTTAGTTTAGCATCTTAAGTAAAACAGAATTTATTCAAAATTGATCGAGAAAATTCAAATGACAAACACGAGAAATTTGTAATGTGCACAATTATAACTTACTGTGAGTCGCATTATTTTCTTCCATACAAGTTCGAATATCGTTTCCAAAGTTTGATTCTAATATATCTTTGAGTAGTTTTAGTTTTGCTGAACTAGATGACTGAAACTTAATAAATATTTTTTTATTGCATCTATTTTATATATTACTATAAATAAATAAATAATTTAATTTTTAATGTGCAGTTTGTTGAGATGGTTAAAATAGTTTAGTAGGAGAATACTTACAGCAAGTATTAAAATACAGGCGCAAAGCACGAGATTTTTCATTTTGGCAGATTATTTCTTTACTGCAATAAGCGCAATTATGAAAAACAACTGCTGCTGCATCATATTTATAACCTTACTTTAAAATAAGAAAAGAAACAAAGGTTAAAGAAACATGAGTATAGATCATATATTAATTATGTAACATTGATAGAGATAATAAGTCTCATGATAATTTTCCAATACTCTGTAGTGTAAATTGGCAAGAATAAAATATAAAATAAATAGTTAAATTGACTAGAATAAATAGTAATAATTAATTAAATCAATTCTCTGTACATAATCAAACTTGTTCAATTATTATAAAGTCCGTTGCTAGAATGATTGAAATTAATTGCGTTTGTTGCAATCAAGATATTTTTTAATGGATAATAATATGTGTATAAAAACTAAGAACTATATGCACTATGCAAAACTTAATATAATCTTAGTATACTCATTAATAATTTTATTATAAAACACGTCTATGAAAATTAATCAATAATTTTTATATAGTTTTACATAGAAACTTTAAATCAATCATTTATATGTATATGCTTATAATTATTACAGTTATGCAAATAAAATTACATACAAATATAAATAAAAAAAACCAAATCTACGAAACATTTTATTAAATTCATAATTTATATTTTAAAAAGAATAAAAATACACTTACAGAATTGCATAAAAAAATAATTAAAATGTAAAATTTGAAACTATAAAGAACGTATATGTATGTATGACAATGATATAATATTTATAGTTAAGTTGCAAAAAAATCATTATACATCTACAAGAAAATGTTTCTTTTCTATTATTATTTAATTTTTATGGTAGAAAGGTACTTAAATGAGCACAAAAATGCAAATATAGAAGATCTTTTTCATCTTATTTGTACAACTATTCGGGAGGGTCCCAATTGCCTACAAATCGATTGTCAACATCACTTTTGCCAACAGTTCGTTTGCGCACAAAAAGTATTGTTTACAGATCGATTGCCTACAAACATTATTGCGCGCAAATGAAAAATTAAGAGGCAAATGTACGTTTGCACACCCGACACTATTGCGCACAAGTAGTATTGCACACACGACGTTATTTGTATCTATACCTAGATTGATTGCCTACAAGCATTTTTGCGTACAAGCAGCATTGCATACACGATATTATTGCCTACAGATCGATTGCCTACAAGCAATTTAAATGGTAGCCAGGAAAAATATTAGAAACTAAATTGTTTTTCTGTAAGATTCTTTTGTCTTATATGTATATTCCCACACACCTGAAGAGCATACTAAAGACAGCTAATGTTCTCATTATTTAGCTTACATTTTAGATGTTTTTTTCTCGTAACGATAAGAGTCATACACTCATGATAATAATTATACATAATTATAGTTTATATTCTGACCTCATCTTTCGTTACCTTCAGTTCTAGGGAGAGAGAGGAGGAACTATTAGCATCCTCTATATCTATTCCCTTTTTAATCAGTGACGGTATTTCGAGCCCGAGCCCGAAGCATTTTTTATCATGTATGACAAACTCGTCACATAGATAAACAGAACGTTTTTATATGTGTAAATGGAAGAGAAAGAAATGTTTGGGTGCTTTAAGCTCAAAATCCCATCACTGTCATCTCCACAGCTTATAGAGATTATACTAGACTTTCACTTAAATTTTAACAATTTGAATTTTATTTACTTATCGTTGTAATTAAATATCTTTTTATTAAATTTTTCTATTTTTTTAGTTTTTGGAAATCATGACTTGTCATATCATTAAAACGTCTAAAATAATTTTTAGTATCCTTATATTACCTTTCTCTTATTATAATTTGTTCTTTAATACTCGGTGTTATTTTGTCCTTATAAAAAATTAGTAATAATATATTTAAAACGTTTTATTTTGACACATTTTGTGCAATAAAAAGTTAATCTTTTGCTTCTCAATCTCACAATTCGCATGCTACATGTTAATGAAACTAGCCTTAATTATGTGTGCAACAGTGCTTGCAAGCAATTAATCTGTAGGCAATAATATCATGTGTGCAATGCTGCTTGTGCGCAATAGTGTCGTGTATGCAAACGTATTTTCGTCTTTTAATTTTTCAATTGTGCGCAATAATGCTTATAGGTAATCGATCCGTAGGCAATACTTTGTGTACGTAAACGAACGGTCGGCAAAAATGATGCAAAAGTGATGTTGGCAAACGATACTGTTGGCAATCGATTTGTAGACAATTAGGATCCTCCCCAATTATTCTACTATCTTTACGTACTTGTACATTAACGCAATGAAGCCTAACAGTATCATACTTATACTATCTGTAATATAAAATGCAAAAATTAAAGATCACGAGATCATAGATCAAATAAACATGAAGCACATGTTACGCAACAAAATATATAATGATAAATCACTAACACAAACTAATTGTTGCAAGTATAAGTTACTAAGATGTAACGTAAGCATGCTGTTTTTTCATATACACTACTCAACAAAAAATAGGGAACACTGTCAAAACGCTCAAAATTGGACAGTATTCAAATCGCTGTAACTCACTGAAAAATTATCGTAGATAAAAAATTACAAAAGCATTTTAAAGCTTGAAATTTATACTTTAACATGCTTTTTGTCGTTTTTAAAAAAAGCGATCGCGTAGTGGCATATCTAAATCAATTACCCCCACCATGCACCGCGTGATAGGCGACCGCGGTCCGCGGCGGGCGGGCGTATCTCGCCACGCGTTCAAATTCGACGAGCTTTATATATTAATATCTCCAAACTATTGCGAAGATCGCAAAATGGTAGAGGACTTTTTTGTTCAGTTTGGTCCACACTACCTGCCCACAAGCGCTGTACCATTGAGTACGAGACATACTGTATATATATATATATATA
>NW_012026862.1:845782-848429 GCF_000956235.1 Wasmannia auropunctata
TCGAGAAGTGCCGGGAGCACCTCCTCGGTGTTCGCTCTCACATGTAGCAAAAGGGAAGGGGGAAGTTGAGTTCGCAAAAATATGTATCGTTAGCCCAGCACGTGGCGACAAACACATTCCACATACATATCATTTTTTTTTTCAATTTTATCATAATAAGGAATACAAAATTTGATCTCATAAATGTGTATCTATTTTAAATAAAGGCTATAGCTACAGCTAGCTAGAAGTTTATGCAAATAATATAATATATTCATAAACATATGCGTCATAATTTACGCAATTCAACTACGCAGTTCAGGATCCTAATTAAAGTAATAGGTATTTTTCGCAACAAGTTATTCTACAGAATTTAGTAAGACGCACATTGACATACAAATTATTAAATTGCTTGTCAATTTAATTTGTGATATTATATAATTCAGTTTTAGTTTGGAGCTACGTACGTTTCAATGAATTCTCGAATACGTATTTATGAGATCTTTTTTCAAGGTGAACTTTTTCTGAGTTCCTTGATCACCTCGCAATCAAACAATAAAGATGAATATATAATGATAATCAATTCTCAATTCTATTGATATTGCACTTATCTATTGATATTTCAAAAAATATCGGCTGAAGTTCAACAAGAACGCGATTATATATAAGCGCATAAGTAATACAAATTCAGTTTAAATGATATCTTCCAACTGCACTCTTCATTTGTACAACAAAAAAATGTCTTTCTGTAAAACAACAGTTTCTAACAATATGTCTACGAAAACTGGAAACTCAGAAGATATTTTGAAAAGTTCAAATGAATATAGATACGTGATGATGTTCAAGAGTACATTCGAGCGAGAATTATTTCCGAACAATTTCGACATGTGGACTCTACGACAGCAGTGCATATGGATAAACGATAACATCGCCACATTCTTTCCGAACGTACCAAAATCATTGTTAAATTTCATTCCGGCCTCTTTTCGCCCAGGGGATTGCAATCCGTCATCATTGCAAATTCCCGAATGGTTGGACATTGATAAGTACCGCAAGGGGCAGAAATTTGTGCGTGAAAATTTTGCGTCACTTTTCTTTGGCAAAATATTTGGCATTATCCATATCTACACCTTCAATGAGTTTTTAAAACCAATAATCATATCAAAGGGCTCTCATACGCCATATTTAGCTTTTAAAAGGTATACTATATAATTTAATATATAATTAAATTTCGACAATACTTTGTACCATATACTTTGAATTGTGCAGAAAGAATAGCAAAATTAATATTTGCTGAGAATAATCAATAATTGCGTTCAGCAAAAACAGCAATTTAGCATGATTCTTTAATGTGATTGGTTTAATAAGTATACATTTAGATCTAGTGAAGAACTAAGGACAAAAACACTAATTGTACTAAAAAATTTTATAGTTGCAAAGGTGCTTTTTCTACTAAATGCGACCAATTTTTCTAAAATTATCTCCAACTCGCTATTTATACTCTAATATTCATTAATATTACATTTTTATTTCATTGGTTATATATTTATATTTTATTAGTATTAAATTTTATATTATTTTTCTTATTTAAAATTTATACACTGTTACATGATATTATATGTTAATTTTATGACATAATATTATCAATTAATGTTAATATTTTTTCTAAATTGATCATAATAATGTAATTATAACTTACAAGGTATACCGCAAACCTACAACAATTCATTAAGTGGTACGATGGAGAGCCTTGGATTGAAGGAACAGCAGCCTATAAAGGCATGCAATTTTCGCGTAGAATGCATTTAATAATACAATCAAAATTGTGCAACCTCGATCATGAACAAATTAACAACGAGTCCAAAATCGCAAAGCCGTGGTGCCCGGATCGCGAATTGATTTTAAAGGATTTCGCCGCGGTGTGTCCACTTGAGAAAGACGGACAACGTCCTTACGTCCTGATTGACAAGTTGCCATACAAGCCAAAAGGCATGAATAACGCGGACCTGGCAGGAACACAGTGCTGTTTCATAAGTTTAGCTTTACTTCACCCGCAAAAAATTGGAGTGCATAACGCGACCGATGAAGACATCGAGGCATTTTGCCATATGTGGAGATGTTACGGATATTATCTCGGAATGGAGGATGAGTATATATTTTCTTAAATTTTAGTAAAAATTATAGGCGTAATGTTTTAAAATTCTTTTTCTTTTTTAAATAAACTTTTTATTTTGGTATAATAATTTCCTTAGGCACAACTTTTGCCGCGGCAGTCTCGAGGAAATAAAGCAGCGCGCTCGGGATTTATATCAATATTGGGTATTGCCTAATCTTAAGGAAGTTACACCTGAATGGGAACATATGACAAGATGTTTTATCGAATCAATTAATTACTTTCCCTTGATGTACATGCCTTACAAAGTAATTGCATTACTTGCTATGGATACGTTAGATGTAAGCATGCCGCATTTGTATGCGTCAATGAGTTACACAGAATGGATTGGTTATAATATCTGGAGGTGAGCATACACATGTGTAGACATTTAATTTATTTCATAATGCTGCTCTAAATCATCAAATATTAAATATTGTCAATTTAAGTCAAACAATTATGTATTATAAAATACGTATATTTTAATAGAATTACACCGGCACACAAAAAAAAAAA
>NW_012026862.1:850606-853796 GCF_000956235.1 Wasmannia auropunctata
CGTGTGCTCTTCCGATCTATTCTAGTAATTTTAAAAAGAATAAGATTTAATAGATTAAAAACATAAATAATAAGGTAAAAATGTTTTGCTAAATTAATTGAAAATGCCTTAATTTATGTTACCATATAAAGATATGCTGTTATTATATACGTATAATAAAATAAGATATAGATTATGAATATGTTATACTAATATGTTTATGTTAAATAGAATTTTATAACAATAACACTAACAAAATAAATATATTTACTTTTTCTTCAATTTTATCATAATAAGGAATACAAAATTTAACCTCATAAATGTGTATTTATTTTAAATAAGGGCTATAGCTACAGTTAGCTAGATGTTTATGCCAATGATATAATATATTCATAAACATGCGTCATAATTTATGCAACTACGCAGCTCAGGATCCTGATTGAATTAATAGGTATTTTTCGCAAAAAGTTATTCTACAGAATTTAGTAAGACGCATTGACATACAAATTATTAACTTGCTTGTCAACTTAATTTGTGATATTATGTAATTCAGTTTCAGTTTGGAGCTACGTACGTTTCAATAAAATCTCGAATACGTATTTATGAGATCTATTTTCAAGGTGAACTTCTTCTGAGTTTCATCGATCACCTCACAATCAAACAAAGATGAATATATAATGATAATCAATTCTCAATTCTATTGATATTCCATTTATCTATTGATATTTCAAAAAACGTCGGCTAAAGTTTAACAAGAATGCGATTATGAATAAGCGCATAAGTAATACAAATTCAGTTCAAATGATATCTTCCAACTGCACTCTTCGTTTGTAAAAAAATGTCTTTCTGTAAAATGACAGTTCCTAACAATATGTCTACGAAAACTGAAGACTCAAAAGATATTTTGAAAAATTCAAATGAATATAGATACGTGATGATGTTTAAGAATACATTCGAGCGAGAATTATTTCCGAACAATTTCGACATCTGGACTGTACCAACAGCAGTGCATGTGGATAAACGATAACATCGCCACATTCTTTCCGAACGTACCAAAATCATTGTTAAATTTCATTCCGGCCTCTTTTTGCCCAGGGGATTGCAATCCGTTGCAAATTCCCGAATGGTTGGACATTGATAAGTATCGCAAGGGTCAGAAATTTGTGCGTGAAAATTTTGCGTCAATTTTCATGGGCATAATACTTGGCACTATCCATGTTTACACCTTCAATGAGGTTTTAAAACCAATAATCATATCAAAGGGCTCTCATACGCCATATTTAGGTTTCAAAAGGTATATATAATTTAATATATAATTAAATATATAATTAAATTTTGACAATACTTTGTACCGAGTACTGTGACTTGTGCAGAAAGAATAACAAAATTATTTGCTGAGAATAATCAATAACTGCGTTCAGCAAAAACAGCAATTTAGCATTTTTTAATATAATTGGTTTAATAAGTACATACATTTAGATCTATTGAAGAACTAAGGACAAAAACACCAATTGTATTAAAACATCTTAGTTGCAAAGGTGCTTTTTTCACTAAACGTGGCCAATTTTTCTAAAATTATCTTCAACACGCTATTTATAATACAATATTCATTAATATTATATTTTTATTTCATTGGTTATATATTTATATTTTATTAGTATTAAATATTATTTTCCTTATTTAAAATTTATACACTGTTATATGATATTATATGTTAATTTTATGACATCATCAATTAATGTTAATATTTTTTCTAAATTGATCATAATAATGTAATTATAACTTACAAGGTATACTCAAAACGTACAACAATTCATTAAGTGGTACGATGGAGAGCCTTGAATTGAAGGAACAGCAGCCTATAAAGGCATGCAATTTACGCGTAGAATGCATTTAATAATACAATCAAAATTGTGCAAGCTCGATCATGAGCAAATTGACAACGAGTCCAAAATCGCAAAGCCGTGGTGCCCGGATCACGAGTTGTTTTTGAAGGATTTTGCCGCGGCGTGTCCACTTGAGAAAGACGGACAACGTCCTAACGTCCTGATTTACAAGTCACCATATAAGCCAAAAGGCATAAATAACGCGGACCTGGCAGCAGCACAGTGCTGTTTCATAAGTTTAGTTTTACTTTACCCGCAAAAGATTGGAGTGCATAACGCGACCGATGAAGACATCGAAGCATTTTGCCATATGTGGAGATGTTACGGATATTATCTCGGAATAGAGGATGAGTACATATTTTCTTAAATTCTAGTAAAAATTATAGGCGTAATGTTTCAAAATTCTTTTTCAATTTTAAATAAACTTTTTATTTTGATGTAATAATTTTTTCAGGCACAACTTCTGCCGCGGCAGTCTCGAGGAAATAAAGCAGCGCGCTCGGGATTTATATCAATATTGGGTATTGCCTAATCTTAAGGAAGTTACACCTGAATGGGAACATATGACGAGATGTTTTAGCGAATCAATGAATTACTATCCCTTGCTGTACACACCTTACAAAATAACTGCATTATTTGCTATGGATACGTTAGATGTAAGCATGCCGCATTTGTATGCGTCAATGAGTTACACAGAATGGATTGGTTATAATATGTTGAGGTGAGCATATATATATGTAAATATTTAATTTATTCTATAATGCTGCTCTAGATCATCAAATATTAAATATTGTCAATTTAGTCAAACAATTATGTATTATAAAGTACGTATATTTTAATAGAATTATTATTTGAAATATTTTAGATTTCTATTCAGCCACCTTTTAAAATTCTCAATCATCCGAGTAATTTTTAATAAAGTGTCACGCAAGATAATTGATCATGCGAAGAATTTCAGCCCAGAAAAGAAAGCAGAACTTCAGAAAAAATCGGAAAACCAGTTGTCAAGTTTTTCTACTGTGCACTAATAGTGAAGCGCGATTGTATAAATGTTGAAAATAATTTAGAATATAACTCCGGTATATACGCCGCACCTATTAAAAACTTAACTTATCAGATATTATCTATTAAGTTTAAGTTAAATGAACTATGCCAGTAAAAACTGTATACTGTTTACTATTATAACAAGACATTAGGAATTATTCAAATTATTTAAACAATTTAGATACATATAGGCTTACTAGAATATATCAAACATAAATATTAGGCTGTTTGCGAACCAACATAGGATGACGGTGTGTAATAATTTTTTTTTACAATATCCA
>NW_012026863.1:0-512 GCF_000956235.1 Wasmannia auropunctata
AGAGACGAGAGAGTAGAGAAACAGACGAGAAAGTCGTGAGAGAAACGAGAAAGCCAGGAGAGAGACGAAGGACAAGATTGAAAAAAGGGACAAGATTGAAATTTTACGAAGAAGAAGACACTTCCTCGACGACGACCACAAAATAGTTGTGAGAGAGAGACGAGAGAGTAGAGAAACAGACGAGAAAGTCGTGAGAGAAACGAGAAAGCCAGGAGAGAGACGAGAGACAAGATTGAAATTTTGCGAAGAAGAAGATACTTCCTCGACGACGGCCACAAGAGAGTTGTGAGAGAGAAGACGAGAAAGTAGAGAAACGGACGAGAAAGTCGTGAGAGAAACGAGAAAGCCAGGAGAGAGACGAGGGACAGATTGAAATTTTGCGAAGAAGAAGACGACGATAACGATATAGCAGACCAAAGAGACCATACAACATTAAAATTTTAACGAAAATTTAGCGAAGAAAAAGACGGCAACAACAAAGGCGGCAAAATTATAAATTAAGATCGGAAGAG
>NW_012026863.1:4664-5312 GCF_000956235.1 Wasmannia auropunctata
AGTCGAATTAATGGACTTAGAATTTTTGCGGTAAGGGCGCGCTCAAGAGTAAAGTACCCTTTATATCGTTATTCTGAAGTATCCGAAGGTTGTGCTGACTTGTGCTAAGCTAACGCAAGTTAAATATGCAATTTTGTATTATTAAAACAAGTGATGCGAATGTAAACGTTAATTGTATGTAGAATCGTATAAAATTATTTTTTGCTATAACTTCTTTTGTTATCACTATTTAAAAGTAAAACTTTAGCACAATGTTAGCACAACTTGGCACAATTGAGAAAATTGAAAAAAAACGAAAATGGGGGGCTGATTAAAAAAATGGTTTTTTTGAATTAATTGACGCATTTTCCGCATTAGAGGTCTAATATTCTAGCACAATGTAGCACAAACCTAGCACAATTCAGCACAATTGTCGAAATTATTTAATTCTAAAAGTGGGGGGCTAACTTCGTGGAGGCGTCGAGACGTTTATTAATTATATTTTAATATAAAAGTTATTTTTACTTGAAGTAAAAAACACCGTGCTTTGGCTTACAGCTTTTTATTTCTTATCAATAAAACTTATAATTACAATAGTTTTGTTTATTGAAAATCTATTCATATTTTTTTCATTTTTCCTTACTTTTTATAGAAAATATATAGAATAAA
>NW_012026863.1:5362-11213 GCF_000956235.1 Wasmannia auropunctata
TTAATATGATAAAAATTGTAGCGTTCTTTTTAACGAATCCAAGATGTGTGATATAACGACATTATTTTACAAATTATACAATTTATTTTAGTTTAAAGTTTTGTTGGCGACTATTACCTTTTCAGTTTCGGCCCTGAGGTATGGCCAACTTCCGACTCTCGCACTGACGTGAGTACTACGATCAAATAAAAACATTACACGTCAATTGTCAACGCGAAGTCGACAGAAGTACGAAAGGTAACAGTTGTCAGCAAAACTTTAAACCAAAATAAATTGTATAATTTGTAAAATAATGTCGTTATATCACACATCGTTGGATTTGTTAAAAAGAATGCTACAACTTTTATTATATTAAAATTGTTCCTTTATCGTGCAAAAATTAATCATGTCTTTCCGCTCTCTAACATAGATAATATTTCTAAATGATCACTATGCTTACAATAAAGTTTAGTTAAAGCCGTTTAATTTGATATTATATTTATTAGGTCTATCTTTATTAGTTTACGAGATAAAAAGGGGTGGCCACTTATACGGGGACATTCTGTATACATATATACATATGTATGTATATATATATATATATTAGCAAATTAATTATATTGCATAACTCTATCCCGCATCGTCAGTATACAGCGGATCGTACTACTAACAAGATCGCAAAACAAGTAAAGATGTGTTAGTGTACGTGAGTGCGCTCCATACCGTGGAAATATTTCCCCCATTTAATAAAGTAGTGAGAATTTCGACCAACGAAAACCTTTGACTAGCAAGAGTGGGACATTTGCAGGGTTTCCCGCCAATGAAACTAGGAAACCAGCGGGGTGAAGCGTTTGCGGTAACGAGTGGGGTTAGCAAGATAGGAAGTAGCGATATCTTGTTGCATACTACCTCCCGTCTTACTTCCCTCCCTTCACCCGCACACGCACCCCCGTTCATTGATCGAGAAACCCTCCTGCCTATCTACTTAATGTTGTTGTAAGAAAGCCAGAACAGATATAACAATAATATAAATAACAACAGAAGCGACAAGACGAAGACAAACAAGAATCTCGCAGAGCAATTTGCTTATTCTATAATGTACAGAAGGAAATGTTAAAGGAGTGATCACAGTGATCACAAAGTATGTTGAATCATATACAACATAAAATATATTAAGTGCATATGTATTGAGCCATGAATTTCAAACTTGTTTTTCTGAGAAACAAAGTCTCAAATGAAAAATAGTTATTCTGCACTTTCGATTTATATTTATACAAGAAATCATCCTACATTTGATTGTAGATTTGTTCTTAGCCTGAATAAAATATTGTTATGCCCGCGTCTAAATCCGTGTCATTCTATGTACCAGTGAGCCGGTCAAGCTGTCGACGAGAGAAGACTGACGACGCGCTGTCGCCTGTTAAATGGTCTCTATGTTAGATCTGGAGACGAGCTGTCGTATCATTTGGACGTGCTCCGATCCCTTTTCGTTATACGATACGTTGTGTTCGATGTTATAATAAAGAGTTTCCTTCTTTTCAATTGATATTCCCTTTATTCCTCCACGGTGATCCGGTGCGTGAGTGCGTACGCGAGTGCGGAAACGCGAGCTATACGCGAGCGCGAGTTAGACCGCCTCGGGTGTAACATTTTGAGGACTCGTCCGGGATTGAACGGACAAACGGATAGAACAGACGAATAGATCCAGTGCAAAGAACGAGCGAAATCGACCTATATTTGTGATGACTGCGACACGCAAAAGATTACGACTTTCCACGCCGGAGACGAGAGCTGTCTCGTCGGAACCATGCGCTACGCAGGAGTCTTCCTCGGTAGCCTTAACTCTCCAGGCGATGCTACGGGAAGTACAACAGCTACGTGAGGAGCAACATCAAAGGCAAATCGAATATGTGGCATCTTTACAACAGCGCGATGAGGAGATCCAGCATCTCCGAGAGAGACTTCGAAAGACTATAATAAACCAGCTAAGTCCCTCCAATAATAACGAGAATGTTGCGCGTGATTATAATTTAAACGTCTCAAATACATGCCATCGCTCGGGCAGTGTTGAAGTTGTCGCGGGTTTTGGCGATCGAGCTGACTCGAATGTTTCGCTCCGCGAAACAACGGGTGTAAAGATAAAGCCGGACATATTTGACGGGAGTGCTCCCTTGCGCAAGATTTCGCGCAATTTGATTTAATTACTCGTGCGAATCGTTGGGGAGAGGAGATGAAGACCGCCGTGCTCGTATCATGTTTGAGAAGAAAGGCGCATTGGAAAACGTGCAAAATTTAGAACATTTAAATTATACGGAATTAAAATCAAAATTGGAATTATGATTTTGAGAAACGCAATTATTACAAAATTATTATTCATAGTTCACTAATAGAAAACAGAAATTCGGAGAAAATATCGTTTGGTTCTGACATAGAAAGACTTGCAAAATTAGCATATTCTGAATATTCTTTAACGCGTCATAAGTAAAATAGCATGCGCGCAGTTTGTCTCTGCTCTTTCTGACGGTTTCGTGAAGAGAGCTTTACAATTAGAGGAAGTAACATCTTTAAAAGTAGCTGTTGAGAGAGCAAAAGCAGTAAAATTAATACAAGAAAATGCTTTTAAACAAAAAAAAAGAAAGTAATCTAAATTTTGAAAAAAATAAATAAATAAATTTTTATATTATAATTTTAAAGGAAAAGAAAAAAATCAAAGTTTTAAGAAAGATAATTAGTAAAAAGATGGAAAATTTAATAAAAATAAATTTGAAAAATTTGTTGTGAATAAGAATAAAGAGAAAGAGTGCTGGGCATGTGGCAAGAAGGGTTACTTCCGTTCCGAGTGTCCTGGCAAAGAGGGAAACAAGGAATAGTCGAATTTTGTGGGGTGAATTCGGCTAGAATTGAGAAATCCCCAGGGAATAACTGTTTTGATGAAAATAAATAATGTCTTTAATTATGTTCCTAATCAAAATTCTTTCAGGGTAAATAGAATTAAGCATAATTTAAAAGATTTTTATTGTGACGGCGAAGTTGACGGTCGACATTGTATTTTTAAAATTGATACGAGCTCCGATGTTTCAATTTTAAATATTAATTTGGTTGGATCAAATAAGCCAAAAATAAAGATTAGTAATTGTAATTTGAAATATCCTACAGGAGAAAAGGTTTTAATTAAAAGTAAAGCGTTTATAAAAGTTCGACTTGGGAATTATTTGGTAGAAATTCCAATGTTGATAACAGAAATAAATTATGAATGTATTCTGGAAGTTGACTTTCTTAAGAAAATTAATTTAGGAAATGTTTCGATTCTGTTTTGCAATCAAGAATTTAATATGCAAAAAGATATTAACTGTTCTCGTATAAAGAATTCTTAATGTTCCTATAAATTTAAAACGAAAAATTGAATTTTTCTTAACTCTTTTTAAAGAGAATTCCAAAAATTTACTTAAACAGGAAAAAGAAATTTTTGCGAAGTTCTTAAATAAATTTCAAGATGTATTTTCAAAAAATATTATCGCTGGGAATAGCCAGGTTGGGGAACATGTTATTAACGTAAAAGATTCTTCCCCCATAAAACAGGCTTCACGACAAATTCAAATACAAATGCAAAAGGATGTGAATAAAATTATTGAAGATATGAGAAATCAGGAAGTGATAGAGAAATTTTTAAGTACTTGGATTTTACCCGCTTGTGAAAAAGAAAAATGGAACGATAAAATTTTGTGTCAACTATCGTAAACTTAACGCTGTTACTAAAAAGGATTCCTATTCTTTATCCAGAATAAAAGATATTCTTGACCAGCTAACAGCAAAGCCGCAAATGCGCTTATGGAAAATCAAGTAAAATTTGTTTGGGAAAAACATCATCAAGATTCTTTTATTAGGTTAAAACAAGCTCTTACTTCTGAACCGATTCTTTCTTTTCCAAAAGAGGAAGGAGAGTTTATTTTAAACGACACGTCGAATTTCGATATCGGTGCAGTTTTGTCACAGAAACAAGACGGAATTGAAAGAATTATTGCATATTTTAATCGCATGTTGAATAAAGAGAGGAATTACTGTGTTACGCGGCGTGAACTTTTGTCTATTGTTGAATCAATAAAGTCTTTTCAAATTATTATTTGTGTAGACAAAGATTTTTAGTTCGGACAGATTATGTATCACTCAAATGGCTATTATCTTTTAAAGACTTAAAAAGACAATTGGCACGATGGATGGAAAGATTACAACAGTACGACTTTGAAGTTCTACATCAAAAGGGTCTTTCTCATAAAAATGCCGATGGATTATTCAGGCGCCCATGTACTGAAAAAGAATGTTATTATTGTGCCAAAGTGGAGAAACTTAGAGAAGCTTTAAATGGAGAGAGTACTGTTGCACGAATACTCCTTTGTCAGGAAAATTTTGAAGATTGGCGACGAGAACAATTAGAGGATCGGAGCAATTTAATTATTATTCAGAGAAAGGCCGGCGAACGTCCCTCTTGGCAAGAGATAGCATTCAAAGGTGTCTCTACAAAAATTTATTGATCGTATTGGGATTCACTTAAAATTAAGGCTGGAATCTTTTATAAAAAGTGGCAGGCTCCGAATCTGAAAGAAAGCATCGCTTAATTAATTGTCCTTAAGAAGTGGGTCAAACGAATATTAGAAGAGATTCTTGATTCTCTATCAGGAGGATATTTTGGAATCAATAAAACTTTAGAAAAGATTTAGAAGAGATTTTAATAGGCAACTTGCAAGAAGGATGTCGAAGACTAGTGTAGAACATGTAAAGTTTGTGTTGCTAAAAAGGGGCCAAGGAAAAGAAAAATCTCCGTTACAAATTTACAATGTTGGTGCTCTACTTGAAAGAGTACAAATGAATACTCTACTGGCCTATTGCCTACAACTACGTTTGGAAATAAATATTTACTGGCAGTAGTTGACTGCTTCACCAAATGGGTTGAGGCTTTTCTGTTGAAGAATATCAAAGCAAAGACTATTTCGGAAACTTTCTTAAATCAAATTGTTTCTAGACATGGAGTTCCTTTAGAAATCCATACGGATCAAGAAAGAAATTTTGAATCGAAGATTTTTAGAAAATTATCGAATATGTTGGGGATCAAAAAGATAACGTCCGCTTTACATCCCCAATCTGATGGATAGGTAGAACGCCAACATCAAACAATTTTGAATTATTTGACGAAATTTATTGCTGAAAACCAAAAAGATTGGGATCGCTGGATTCCCATGTATTTGTTAACATACAAGTCCTCGAAACATGAGACCACTGGTTTGACTCCAGCGGAACTTTATTTTGCTCAAGATTTTAGATTTCCAATTGATTTCTTACGGGGAAATCCTCCTAAGTTGGAGAGAGTGAATCAGACGAAAGAAGACTATTTAAGAAAGATAACAAAAAAAATTAGAAGAAATTCATGAAAACGTTAAAAACGTGTGGAAATTCAATCTTCCCAAACTAAAAGGTGGTACGATCAAAAGGCCAGGCAAATCCATTTTGATGAGGGTCAATAAATGTGGTTCTATAATCCTCAAAGGACGAAAGGAAAGGCTCCAAAGTTACAAAATAGTTGGGAGGAACCTTATTTAATAGTTAGGAAGCTCAATGATGTAGTATGTTGTATTTGCAAGTCGAACAAAAATAAAAATAAAATTGTTCATGCAGATACGAGGGTCATTTGAAAAGTTTCCGGCTTTTAAAAAAAAACACATATTTCGAAGTAAAACAAAATTTATTTCTCGACGTAGTCTCCCTGCAACTCGATACATTTGGTCCAATGTTTCTCCCATCCTTTTAAACCGTCAGAAAAAAATTAATTGTCTAAACCTGAAAAATATTGATTTACAGCGAGATCGGAAGAGCACACGTC
>NW_012026863.1:15008-15598 GCF_000956235.1 Wasmannia auropunctata
TACATCAATTACCTTGTAAAGATTCGATGACTTCTGTATAGCTTCGTGAGAAAGACGGAATTTCCATTTCGATGGATCACGTGTACAGTTCTAAATAAATTTATTTTAATAAATAATTTATTTTAATAAATTTTCGTTAATTTTAATGCAGACGTTATCACTAACTGACACAGATTAGATTATTATTTAATTAATTCTTTTTTTTACATAACGTCTCATTTCAACATTTCACATTCGATTCACATACTCGATTCACATACGAACAATTCACTGGAAATCACGAAAAATCAACTAATGCATCTATCTGTTATGTACTTTACAATCACTGTCGATTAATTATCTATCGATTGAAACATCACACGAAGAAACACACGGCGATTTATTAATACACGACTATTAATTATCTATTAATTATTATCTATTAATTATTTGTCGACTGAAAAATCATTCGAAAAAAAAGCACGCAACAATTTACTAACACACGACGATTTACTGACACACGAGACGTTCACTCACATGTTCGCGTTTCGACAATGATACAACATAACCATAAAACCAATAAATTTAGTCGACTACTTACTATCGTCGGG
>NW_012026863.1:16319-16767 GCF_000956235.1 Wasmannia auropunctata
TCCTAAAGTTTATTTTACGATTTTCCGGTTAATTGTGCACAAAAACGACAAAAAAATACCTTTTTACCCTGTAAAGTTTGCTTTTGTGACAGTTATAGTAATAATACTCATTTTCGAGTTTTTATAGGAATTTTAATTAATTCTAATACATTCAAAGATACCGCGATATAAAAGTGGGGTTTTTACATTCACACAGTGCCTCCAGATGGCACTCGAGTGATAAATAACAATCAGGTGTTTTGTACAAGTCTAGAAAAAGTTAAAATGTCGTCGAGAAAGTGTAAATATGATGCTGATGCATTTTGTTATATATGCGTGGTCAATTTATGAAAGTGCGAGATGTAAAATTTGTATTGGAGACATGTAACGTTCTCTGTAAAACTACGAACAGCTAGTTAAGGATATGTTGAAAAATTTCAAGGCCATGGGTTGCAGGATGTCTTTAAAA
>NW_012026863.1:16787-23370 GCF_000956235.1 Wasmannia auropunctata
TAATACCGTGCATTTTTGAATTATTTTCCACTTTTTTGTAAGCTAATTTGATAATAAAAATTAATAAAATAATGTACATTTATATTTGTATCGTTTTATTATAAAATAAAGATTAAAATCACAAATTTTTAAAAATATCGTTCAAACGTTCTCCTGGATACAAAAGCAAACTTTTTCAGGCCATATAATTTTTTTTCGTTCATCTATGATCTAATTTAACGAAATTTCATACTTTAATGTCAAAGTCAAATTTTGTGTTGACCCGTGTTATGTATCATTTTATTTTTGGTTTTTACTGTTAAATCAGGATAAAATGATACATCAAGTGCATAATGTATGAAACAGAACATACCTTTAGTGACATTAATAGTATTTAGCACTACTGCAGTGATACTATTAATATTTAACACTATTGCAGTATTTTATTAACATTTATAGAAAAATATATTTTCATTTTTTAAATAATTTTATTAATACGATCTATCATTGATATATGTATATTCATTAACATTGAGTAATAATGGATCATCACAAAGTGTCTACAGTTCCCGATCAAAGAAGTCAAGCAGCGTTGAGGGCCCCTCTCATGGACGCGGCCTTGTCGCTGGCAGAGGGGCTCCCCCGAGGCCGCAGGAGGCCTCGGGGGCTAACGGCGTCCCTGTCCCGGGAGGTGTTTTCCCGGGCCACTCACACCGGAACCCTACGGTCATGTCTCTGGGGACCGGGGGCCTTGGCTTCATCGCCTGGGCCGCGAGGATGTGGACCTCTATAAAAAACCACCCCTAATCCCGAGCTGTGGTACGCGGCGACGGGATTCGTTGGCAGGGGGGAAGGCCTGTCTAGCGACCAACTTCGGGGCACCTGGCGCACCCCGTCGTATGTAGCCCTCTCCCCCGGAATGGCGTCACCCGGGGGAGAGTATGCTTCGTCCTTACTCGTGGGATTCAAAATGAGTTCTGACAAAAAAACCACGACGAGGAAGGAGGCTCCTCTGGAGCGAGAGATTGAGGAGGAAAGCCAGCAATCCATCGCTGGTGGTTCCGGATTGCCGGAACCTGAGAATGGGTCTAGCCTACCTGGCATCGTTTTCGCTAGACCCGGCCCGGTGTCATCCAAAGCCCGGGCGACGAGCGGATCCCGACCTCGGTCGGATTCCGTCTCGTCCATTGCGTCGTCGACGTCACTGTCCAGCAGCTCTTACTTAGGTAAGAGGAAAGCGGACAGGCCAATGGACGTCGACCAGGACGACAGCGAGGAGGAGGACATGTCCGCCCTCCTCGATGACATCGAAACCCCCAGGAGGGGCCCGGGCCGGCCAGCCCTCGACCCCTCACACGAGGGGAAATTCACCCTGGCGGAGCGTCAGAAGACCGCTGACGCGAGGAAGGCCAGGAGGCTGGCCCGGGAGGAGGAGAGAATGCTCGACCCGGACACCAGGGTCGAGTCAAGAAGGGCGAAATCGGAGGACCGCCGGGCGAAGGACCTGGAGGAGCGGCTCCGTACCAACTCGACCGGGGACATTGCGGCCCTGGTTACGGAGAGGGTGGCCGACCTTAAGAGGATAGCGGCGAACTCGTCCACCCTCCAGGGTCGGGCTGTAAAGGCCCTGTGGAACGCCGCGACCACCGTTACCGCCGCGGTCGCGGTACTCAACGGCCGAGCCCAGGGAGACGACGCGGGCCCCTCGGAGGCGGAGACGATCCGCCAACTGAGGGCCCGCGTTGATAAACTGGAGGCGGAAGCTGGTTCCCTGAAAAAGGAACTAGCGACCGCAAACGAGCGCGTACAGGCGCTGAGCGCTGCTCCTCCGGCTAGGTCGGAGAAAAGTAGGGGGGAGGCAAGAACGAGGGCAGCACTGTCCCCGTCACCCCCTCGGGGGGGGACCCGGGAGCCCCCCGCAAACTGCGACGGAGGACGTGGCCCGCAATCCGGCGGTCGGGCCACCAATTAGGGGCGCCCCCAAAGTGTTGGGGGACCCACCGGCGGAGGTCCCGTCCGCCCCCCGCTCCAGGAAGGGCGGGGGGACGGCCGAGGCCGAATCGGGAGACAGTGGCCTAACCAGGGCACTGGTGGCGGCTCTGCCAGGAGCGTTAAAAGCGCTTGGGTTCGACCTCCCAACACCCCCCAAACATCCGGGGGGTACGGGGGCGAACAGGGAGGCATCCGCTGCAGATGGGGAGAGGGGGAAAAAGAGGAAGAAGAGGGGGGCCCCTCCCCCTGTCGCCGGCGGAGATGCGGCAACGGAGAAGAGCCGCAAACCAGCGGCCTCCAAAGCCGCAACCAGGGAAGGGGGCGGGGCGTCGACGACCCGGCTCCAGCCTCCTCCCGAGCCGGTGGCTGGCTCTTCGGCTGCCCGACGGCCCGAGACCTCTTGGGCCACGGTGGTCGGAAGGAGGACCAAGAGGGCGCAGAAGAGCGACGCGGCTGCGGCCGCCGTCGGGGCGGGCGCCGGCCCGGGGGTGGCGGCGGGTGGCGGAAAAACGCCCCCGCGGCCGCGGGGGGCCGGCAAGTCCGCAGTGGTGGCCAAGCTCCTAAGGACCGCGGCGGTCACAATACTGTGCCCCCCGGACGAATACGCGGAGACCCTCAGGGCTGCCCGGCAGGGAGTCAATCTCCAGGAGCTGGGCATTGAGGGTCTCCGCAACAGGCGAGCCCTGACCGGGGCCCTGGTACTGGAAATACCGGGCCCCGGCAGGGAGGAACAGGCCAAGAGGTTGGCGGCCTCGCTGGCCACCGTCTTGGCTGGCAGGGAAGGAGTCAAGGTCTCCGTGCCTGGACGTACGGCCGAGCTTAGGATACGGGACCTCGACGACTCGGTCACCGGTAACGAGGTGGCCGAGGCGGTGGCTGCGCTGGGTGGATGCTCCCCCAGCGAACTGGCTGTGGGGGCCATCAGGTTGGCTCCCAACGGCCTGGGCACGGCCTGGATACGCTGTCCCCTTAGGACAGCCCGGGCCGTGGCCAGGGTCGGCAGGGTGACGGTGGGCTGGGCCAAGTGCCGGGTAGAGGTTCTCCCGGTACGCCCCCTACAATGTTACAGGTGCCATCAATCTGGACATGTGATGGCCGCATGCAGCAGCCAAGTCGACCGAAGCGGCTGCTGCTACAAGTGCGGCAGGCCCGGCCACCTGGCGAGAAGCTGCGGGGAAGAGAGGCCGGACTGTCCGGTCTGTCGGGCCGCGGGAAAGCCCGCTGCCCACCGGGCTGGCAGTAAGGCCTGTCCGGCTGGCGGGCCGTCCCAAGGCCGAACGTGCTGCTACAAGTGCGGCAGGCCCGGCCACCTGGCGAGAAGCTGCGGAGAAGAGAGGCCGGATTGTCCGGTCTGTCGGGCCGCGGGAAAGCCGCTGCCCACCGGGCTGGAACAGTGGAGGTGGCCCTGGAGGACGGGCGTCCCAAGGCCAAACGTGGCCCCGCGCCGGTCAAACCGACAGCAGAGGCTGCTCCCCCCGCTGGAGGAGGAGCGGGCGCGGCTGCGGATCCGCCCCCGGCGAAACCAATGGAGGTGGCCCTGGAGGACGGGCATGGGTGAGGCCAATGCCCCGCGCCATCACCGTTCTCCAGGCCAATTGCAACCACTCCCGCGGGGCTCAGGACATGTTTGTCCAGAGCCTAGCGGAGTGTGATGCCGGGCTGGGCATCGTCGCGGAGCCATACAGACCGCCTGTTGGTGACCCTTGCTGGTTTGCCAACGGGCGTGGCTCCGTGGCGGTCGTTTGGAGGCCCGCCGGCGGCCGCCCGTCCTGCCGACTGCTCACGAGCGGGGCGGGATTCGTGGCGGTCGAGTGGGGACCCATCGACGTGTTCGGGTGCTACCTTCCCCCGAGCTGGGCGTTGCCCCGGTACGAACAGGCCTTGGAGGAACTGGGGAGAGTCGTGGCACGACGGCTCCCCAGGCCGGTCATTGTCGCGGGAGACTTCAACGCGCATTCCGCGCGATGGGGCTCTGCCCGCGGCAACGTACGGGGCGACGCCCTGGAGGATTGGGCGGCCGGCTTGGAGCTGTGCCTGCTCAACCGGGGGAGGGAACCCACGTGCGTCCGGTGGGCGGGTACGTCTATTGTCGATCTGACATGGGCCAGCCCGCTCGCCGCGCGTCACGTGAGGGGCTGGAGAGTGGCGACCGACCTGGAGGATCTGTCGGATCACAGGGTGATCGCGATGGAGGTCGCCACTCGCTTCCTGCGAACTATCGCGGGGGACCTGCGCCCGAGGCGCGTCGATGGGCCGTGAAAAGATGGACCCGAACAAATACGTGGCGGCCGTAGTCGCCGGCTGCTGGGCCGACGATGGCCGCGACCTGTCCGGGGCCTCTTTGGAGGAGGAAGTGGGGCGGATCCGGGACGTTGTGCGGGACGCGTGTGACGTCTCCATGCCCCGGATCCGCCCCACCGCGCGCCGGGCCGTGTACTGGTGGACGGACGAGATTGCCGAACTCCGGCGCTTGTCCGTCCGCGCCAGAAGGGAGTACACACGTGCCCGGCGTCGCGCGGACGACCATACGATCGCCAGGCTGTACGGCGAGCTCCGTGCCGCACGGGGCTCCCTGCGCCTGGCGATCAGGAAGAGAAAGGCTGAGGCCTGGGCCGAGTTGTTGGCCGACCTGGACAACGACCCGTGGGGGCGCCCGTACAAAATGGTTCTCAACAAATTGAGACCATGGACGCCCCCGGTAATGGAGTCCCTGGAACCCCGGCTCCTGGATGCTGTGGTGGGGACCCTGTTTCCCGATAGGGAGCGGGAGATCCCCCCACACGCGGGCTGCCCCGAAGTGGAGGGGTAGTCCGAGGAGCTGGGGGTGTCCGGGTTGGAGCTGGAGCGCGCGGTTCGGTGTCTGCGGGGCAAGCCCAAGGCCCCGGGCCCGGATGGCGTTCCGGGGAGGGCCTGGGTCTTGGCCATGCCGGACCTTGGCGACCGCCTGAGGCATCTCTACACGAGGTGCCTCAGGGAAGGAAGATTCCCCCGGTCCTAGAAGGTGGCCAAACTTGTCCTTCTGCGGAAGGAGGGCAAGCCCGCGGTAAGCCCTTCCGCGTATAGGCCGATATGTTTGCTGGATGAGGTCGGGAAAACCTTCGAGAGGATCGTCTCGAGTCGCCTCGTCCAGCACCTGTCCCGGGAGAGCGGTCTGGACCTGTCGCCGGACCAATTTGGTTTCCGGGAGGCCCGTTCCACGGTCGATGCCATTCGGCAGGTCCGGGGCCTCTCGGAGTCCATGGTGGCGGGGGGAGAGGTTGTGGTGGCGGTGTCGCTAGACATCACCAATGCCTTCAACTCTCTCCCCTGGGGCCGGATACGCGAGGCGCTGATCCATTTTCAGATGCCTCCGTACCTGGTCGCCGCCGTGGAGGACTATCTACGGGACAGGCGGCTGGAGTTCGTCGATAGTGACGGACTCCGACGCGGGAGGGCAATGTCGTGCGGGGTTCCGCAGGGGTCTGTACAGGGCCCAAGACTGTGGAACCTCGCATACGACGCAGTTCTGCGGGCGGCCATCCCTCCCGGCGCGCGAGTCGTCTGCTATGCCGACGACACGCTCGTGCTGGCCGGGGGAGAGGACTGGGGGACCGCGGTCGCCAGGGCCAATCATGCTCTGGCGTGCGTGCTCAGGACGATTGGCGCACTAGGCCTGCGGGTGGCGCCCCAAAAAACCGAGGCCATGTTCTTCCATGACCGGTCTCGGGGGGCGCCGCCGCGGGCCGGCGTCACGGTGGGTGGAGTAAGAGTCCCGGTGGGGCCCACGATTAAATATCTGGGCCTCACTCTGGATGGGCAGTGGGGGTTCGGCAGACATTTCGAGCTGCTGGCCCCCAAGGTGGGCAAAAGGGCGGACGCTCTGGCCCGCCTCCTGCCGAACCTGCGGGGTCCGAGGGCCAGTGTACGCAAAATGTACGCGTCCACCGTCCTCTCCGGGATTATGTACGGCGCCCCCATTTGGGCGGGCGAGGCGCGGGCCAACCCTAAAATCCGTCGGACTCTTAACGGAGTCCAACGGAGGATGGCCCTGCGCCTAACCCGGGGATATAGGACGGTGTCCCACGCGGCGGCGACGGCCTTGGCCGGCACACCCCCGGCGGACCTGCTAGCCGGGGCCCAAGCCGATGTATATCGGCGGGTGGTCTGCCTGAGTGGCCGGCAACCGACCAAGAGGGCCGTCGAGATGTTTCGTCGGCAGGCGCGCGACCGTGCCTTCGCGGCGTGGGACGCGCGCCTCCGCGAACAGAATACCGCGGGGACTCAGACCACCAAGGCCATCCAGCCCATCCTTAGGGAGTGGGCGGACCGAGGATGGGGGGGACTGACCTACCGCCTTACGCAGGTGTTCACCGGGCATGGCTGCTTCGGTGAGTACCTGCATAGGATCGGAAGGGAGCGCACGCCAGAGTGCCACCACTGCGCGGCCGGTCTGGACTCCGCGCGGCACACGCTGGAAATGTGTCCGGCGTGGGACGCTGAGCGCGGGGTCCTGACCGCAGTGGTGGGAGAGGATCTCTCGCTCCCGGCACTTGCACGCAAGATGGTCGGGAGCGAGGAATCGTGGAGGGCCGTCTCCTCCTTCTGCGAAGCAGTAATGCGGCAGAAGGAGGAG
>NW_012026863.1:23420-26482 GCF_000956235.1 Wasmannia auropunctata
TGACACATGTACTTATATGAATTTCAATATGGCGACGAAATGTTGCAAGTTATTCCGTTCAACAAACCTGGCAGTACACGGAACATTTTTTGTACTCACTTCCAATCTATGGAGTTACGTCTCCTTATTCATACTTCATGCTAGGCAGCTTTGAGTATATATAGCAGCGAAAAACTGAGTCTTCGCGCAGGTGTCGCCGCGCAACTTTTGTTTTGGGTTGGATCCAATGAAATGCAAAACGATAGGAACGTACATACATATGTGCAGACAATTTATAAGCAATTACATCAGAAATTTTCTTTAGTGATCGCTCCTACGAATAACTGTTACTTATAAAACATTTTATTTGATTCACATATTGAATTTACTGTATCGAATCCATATTATTACTTATCTGTTTTACTTGTGAGGCACTTTTTTCAATTCGGTCCTGCATTTAACATAGTGGATGCTCACGTGATCCGGAAAAAGAGATCAAAGGTGCCGACACGAAGTGGACCTACTGGTTATACTGTGTATATAGTACATGGAGGTGGAATGCCTTTGTTCTTTGTACCGCAAGTCTGTTCTAGAGTCCTAGATTATTAGAAAAGCGCGACCGGTGTTACGAGTCCTGATTGAACTCGCAAATGGCCAATCATAATATTGATTTATCGGTATTATAAATGGCTGCCGAATAAATCAATCTTATGATTGATCGTTCGACGCCATTTTTAGTATATTTATAATATTTTTTAGTACTTTTGCCATAAGCCAGTCGCGCTTCTCTGATAATCTAGGACTCTAGTCTGTCCAAGTGTGGCAAGGAGTGAGAGAGAGAGAATGGTATACGAGCGATACCACGTGATACTTCCTCTCTGTTTGTCGAATGATCGACGCATACGCAGAGAGGACAAATATTACTCGTCTACCTTTCTCTCTCGCACACATCTTGGACACAGTTTTCGAGCCAACATTCCCCCTCCATGTCTACATACTCAAAGCTAGGGCCCTTAATAATATTTATTATTTTTCCTATTTGTATTTTTTCTTTGTATTCTCTCTCTCTCTCTCTCTCTTTCTTTCCTTTTTTTTCCTTTTCTCAATATCTTTTTTAAAAATTGATTTTTATTAATTTGTTTATTAATTGTATAATTACAGGTTACTCACAGTAAATCCTGAAGCTTTCCAGATTCCTACGATTCAAAGAGTCCTTTCAATATTCGACAATTATCAATTAGACACTCAGACAAATGAGCATATTAATCCAGCCCAAAGACAAGAAGAAAGTCTCCTTGTTGATACTTTTTTAAGTACAAATGTGATGTCTGCTGCAATGCGTTTTCTCGCAGATAAAGAATTTATAAGGCAGGATTATTATGAATATAAAGATATATTAAGAAGAATTTGGTTCAATCTATTTTCGCGTGGAAAGGGCAAGATTGGTAGCACTGGATTCGAACACATTTTTATGGCAGAAACAAAACAAGTAGATTCGGGTATAGAGGTACTTGGGCTACACAATTGGATCTTCTTCAATGCGGAAGAGATAAAGAACCACATTGATTACCTAGGATATATTAAGAAAATAGATTTAGGAAATGTGAGTATTTGTCGATAAAGGAAGTTCATGTTGTAAAATCTACTTTACTGTATTTTCTATCACTTCAAATATGAAATATTGGATACACATACTTACATTTTTCTTTTTGCAGAAGGGATTTATCATTAAAATGCATGCAAAATTCAATGGTTTCGATAAACCAGTTACGACTGTATTTGTTGGAACCTCGCCCGAATTAGAGATGGCACTTTACACTGTTTGTTTCTACGCAAGACCAGATGGAAATTGCCCTGTATCTTTGGGAGGCACAAAGTTTAACATAATAACACATAAATTTAGATACAGAGGAAAAGATTTAATCGGAACGGCATATCCGGACATTTAAATTTTGTGTGAATATATTAAATTTGTGTAAAAAATCTCAGACAGAACCATGTCTAAAATCGAGAATACAGAATATAGCGATATAAGAAAAAAGACTTTTTTAGGACATCTTAAAAAAACATCTTATGACATAATGTCTAAAATGCATAAAAAAACGAGTTGTTTATACTAATATATTTTTAATATACAATTGTAACGAAATTATAGTAATTGTATATTTTGAATACTTGTACACTCTTTGACAAAACAACCCAGTCAGAAATGTAACGTTGATTCAAGGTTGATTCAAAGACGTCGATATATAGTTGACAACTGTGACGGTTGAGTCGATAAGATATTTTTGCAACATCGACCAGAAGAAATATAGAATATATGTGCTTTTATACGCATTTACAAAATTTGATCAATTCGGCTTTAGATTTCAAGAAAATATATATGATACTTTATTAGAAATAATTAGTCGAATCGACGTCGATCAACGTCGATTCGACTAATCAATTATGCGATTTCCTAAATGTTCAATATAAATTCGATTCATATTTTTTATATAAACAATATTTATATTTTATATACTAGCACTACAAACGCGCGCTTTGCGCGCGCTATTTAACACTTCTTAGAACGAGTATAATTTTCAATAACGTCAACCTCAATACACACAACTGTTGAAATGCAATGACACAGTCGCTTACACGAAGTAAGCGCAGCGAGACAACCAATCAACATCGCGGAAAAGCGACAACAAATAATTTCGAGAAATGCGAATTATCGACTTTACATGCACTTTTTTAGATAGGCTGAACAAAAAGCGACTGGTCGAATCGACGTTGATCGACGTCGATTCAACCAATCGCTTTTTGTTCATACAGGGTGTCCCAAAATAAACTTTTGTCCTTAAAATGTCATATTCCTGATTCAATTCTGAGAAGATTTTTTCCTTTACCAAAATTTTATTCGAAGCTTAGTTTTCAAATTATAACAAGAAATAGTTAGCGAATTGAATTATGGAAGGTAGACAGGGGCGCGCAACTTATTGTCGAACGCAGGCGGTACGCGGGACCCTCGCGACGATCAGCTGACTGCTACACGCGCGCATACACATGACATTTTAAGGACATGCGATTACATTCTCTCT
>NW_012026863.1:26532-27013 GCF_000956235.1 Wasmannia auropunctata
TATCCCCTGTGTGCCTTGTCGACTCAGTTGTATGCTATACGAAGTTATTACGATGCATCTTGGTGTGTTGCATTTGAGTGGGCAGTCGGAGCCTTCGTCATGCGGAGCATTGCCGCAATAGATACATCTGGGCGGACTTCGGCAAGATGAACTGACATGCCCCGCTCTGAAGCATGAATAGCAGATCCGGGCTTTCGGAACGTAGAGGCTCACCTCGTGACGCGACCAGAACAGAACCACATGAGACGGAAGTATTTGACCTGAAAATTTTATGCAAATTGTACGTGATGGTACATAGGTAGGTTTGCCATCGACCATGATCTTTCTGTTAAGTCGATGCACTTCAATAATCTTATTGCTTGCGCTAAGAGAATTTTTGGTAAATATTGATAACAACGGACCCAGCCCCAATGACCTTGACCTTCATGTACGTTGTCAAAGTCATGACCCTGAGTGACTATCAAGAGATATTAGCCGTCGC
>NW_012026863.1:27063-28667 GCF_000956235.1 Wasmannia auropunctata
GTGCGTGCGTGCGTGCGTGCGTGCGTGCGTGCGTGCGTGCGTGCGTGCGTGCGTGCGTGCCGTGCCGTGCGTGCGTGCGTGCGTGCGTGCGTGCGTGCGTGCGTGCGTGCGTGCGTGCGTGCGTGCGTGCGTGCGTGCGTGCGTGCGTGCGTGCGTGCGTGCGTGCGTGCGTGCGTGCGTGCGTGCGTGTGTGTGCACATGTACATGCACGTTTATATGCGCACTTATTTTTATGCTAGGTTATAAGAAAAGTAACGAATTTTTTCGTTGGGTAGCAATTTTTATGGATAGAGGACGACTCCCTCTACAACGTACCATAGGTCACAGTTCGTAACAATCTCTCATCAGTTCCAAACAATTCAATCAATGTTTCGAAAGTTGAAAAATGGCCTCTCCAGCCTAAACGGTTAGAGATAGAGGTTTCAGTCAAGGGTACAAATATGTTTCTTTCGTCGAGCACCATAAGGTAGGGTAGGTCCCGAAATTGAAAATTGTTTTCATTGGATTTTGAATCATAGTTTTTCAGAATTTTGGACAGGTCGCAATCATTCCTTATAGAACTCGTCGAGAGGAACAAAAAATGTCCTCTTTACCATGCCCCTATCTTCAACCGTCAAGCCGATCTAATTCGTTTTTTGTTTCCCAAATACAAAAATGACGTTTATTAGTGAAACTAAGACAGATAGAGGCATGGCGAAGAGGACCTTTTTGGTCCTCTCGTCGAGTACTATAAGAAAGGGTTGGTCCGGGAATTCAAAGAATTTTTTTTTTTTTTTTTTAGAAATTTTTCTAAGTCCCGACTTCCTCAAAAAGTGGGAAAAAGTGAGGGTGACAAAAAAATCCGAACTATTGATACAACATCAAAATTGGACCATTTCGCTATAATTTTTTTTTTTTTAAATTGAAAAAAAATTTTTTTTTATATATATATATATTTTTTATTTTCCTATAGTCAAGATTTGGTAAGTCAAGCCTCGGTCAGTCAAGCCTCGATCAGTCACGCCCCCGCGGCCGCGGGGGGCCGGCAAGTCCGCGGTGGTGGCCAAGTTCCTGAGGACCGCGGTGGTCACAATACTGTGCCTCCCGGACGAATACGCGGAGACCCTCAGGGTCGCCCAGCAGGGAGTCAATCTCCAGGAGCTGGGCATTGAGGGTCTCCGCAACAGGCGAGCCCTGACCGGGGCCCTGGTACTGGAAATACCGGGCCCTGGTACTGGAAATACCGGGCCCCGGCAGGGAGGAACAGGCCAAGAGGTTGGCGGCCTCGCTGGCCACCGTCTTGGCTGGCAGGGAAGGAGTCAAGGTCTCCGTGCCTGGCCGCACGGCCGAGCTCAGGGTACGGGACCTCGACAACTCGGTCACCGGTAACGAGGTGGCCGAGGCGGTGGCTGCGCTGGATGGATGCTCCCCCAGCGAACTGGCTGTGGGGGCCATCAGGGTGGCTCCCAACGGCCTGGGCACGGCCTGGATACGCTGCCCCTTAGGACAGCCCGGGCCGTGACCAGGGTCGGCAGGGTGACGGTGGGCTGGGCCAAGTGCCGGGTAGAGGTTCTCCCGGTGCGCCCCCTACAATGTTACAGGTGCCATCAATCTGGACATGTGAG
>NW_012026863.1:28717-29285 GCF_000956235.1 Wasmannia auropunctata
GGGATGTCTCGTTGGTGTGCTCGTGGCTCAGGAATTTCCTCGTTCTGCGATGCTGGAATCTTTTCGAAACACTCGCGAGGATAGGGCGTCAAAATGACGAGATTGATTCGTGTATATTTAACAACGAATTTATTAACAAATAATTAAACACGCACACGACACAATCACACAACGTTCTTACTATATTTACCGACTTTACTATTAATTGGAACTGCTCGGTTCCGACGCGTGACACACGCTCATCGAGATATTACGCAAAGCGACTCGGAATATAAATCGTGCTTTCAATACCACAGTAGGCCACGCCGTTGTAGCACACTCGAAGTGATCGGGTAGCTTTTACTATGATAGCAACACGCACTGGTATCGCGCTTTCAATACTACGGTAGGCCACGCCGTTGTAGCACACTCGAAGTGATCGGATAGCTTTTACCGCAGTAGCAACGCACCGTATACACGCCGAGATATAATCACGAACGCGGGACTTTACGCTTCGATGTCCGAACAACGAAAGACCATGGGTCCTCGTTCGAATTTGGTACGTGCGCCTTCTTCCTCATCCCCACTC
>NW_012026863.1:29335-29864 GCF_000956235.1 Wasmannia auropunctata
TGAATTTGAGTTTTATAATAATTTGAATTTTGTTACAGTAATATCACAAGTTATTATTTAACATAATATTATTTTCCTTTAGTTTATAACATTATTGTTATAAAAAGTTTATAAGTAAAATTTATAACAATAATTGCAAACTTAGTATATTTAAATTAATTTCTATTACTTTTATCAACTATTCTATGAAACGGATGATACTTATATCAACGAGTCAAGCATATGACACGTGCTGCTCTAGCAATAAAAAAATATATATATAACACATATGTATTTATATTATAATATTATAATATGCATAAAAAACGGGCGCGCCAAGTATGCTGCTGCTGGAGATTTCTTCCTACCTTTGATTTTTCTGTCACGTAATTTGCTACTTGTTATCGAAATCCCTTTTTAATTTCTGCGGTCCTCATTACGCTATCTATTGCATTTCTTGTTTTTATTTTTTACGTATACATTGAAAATAATACAACATGGATTTTATTTGTTTAATTTGATATATTTTTTTCGAGGTATATTTTTTTTA
>NW_012026863.1:29914-30297 GCF_000956235.1 Wasmannia auropunctata
GTAACAAATATTATTAAATTATTATTAAATATTATTAAAATAAATATTAACAAATATTATTAAAATATTATTAAATTATTTAAAAAAAGTATGGGCGCAGGCGCGGAGGGGGGTTGCAGGGGGGAGGGGCTCCGCTCCTCCCCCCGCCTATTATTTAGCCAATATCTATTGCAGAAACAGAAAATACGTGTTTTAATGCTCCTACTTGTTTAGTAAGGCGAAGATTTAATAAATATTCAACTTACCTAATATACTTTCTACTTTGCATAGGGGTCTGTCTATTATTTAGCTAATATCTATTGCAGAAACAGAAAGTACGTGCTTTAATGCTGCTACTTGTTTAGTAAGGCGAAAATTTAATAAATATTCAACTTAATATACTA
>NW_012026863.1:30347-35108 GCF_000956235.1 Wasmannia auropunctata
TATCGTCGGGTGAACGTCTCGTGTGTCAGTAAATCGTCGTGTGTTAATAAATTGTGCGCGTGTTTCTTTCTTCGAGTGATTTTTCAGTCGACGTATAATTAATAGACATGGGATAATCATTAACTAATAAATTCGGTATTAAAGTCAGTCGACTGCTTGCTATCATCGAGTGCACGCGTCGTGTGTTTCTTTTTTCGAGTGATTTTTTTAGTCGAAAAATAATTAATCGATACGAATCATTAATCGACACTGATAATTATTAATTAATAAATTCGGTATTAAAGTCAGTCGACTGCTTGCTATCCTCGAGTGAACGGGTCGTGTATTAATAAATCGCCGTGTTTCTTCGTGTGATGTTTCAATGGATAGATAATTAATCGACAGTGATTGTAAAGTACATAACAGATAGATGCATTAGTTGATTTTTCGTGATTTCCAGTGATTTGTTCGTATGTAAATCGAGTATGTGAATCGAGTGTGAAATGTTGAAGTGACATGTTATGTAAAAAAAAGAATTAACTAAATAATAATCTGATCTGTGTCAGTTAGTGATAACGTCTGCATTAAAATTAACGAAAATTTATTAAAATAAACATTTATTTGGAACTGTACGTGATCCATCGAAATGGAAATTCCGTCTTTCTCACGAAGCTATACAGAAGTCATCGAATCTTTACAAGGTAATTGATGTGTGTGTGTGTGTGTGTGTGTGTTGTGTGTGAGCAAGAGAGAATGTAATCGCATGTCCTTAAAATGTCATGTGTATGCGCGCGTGTAGCAATCAATTGATCGTCGCAAGGGCCCCGCGTACCGCCTGCGTCCGACAGTAAGTTGCACGCCCCTGTCTATCTTCCATATGCGGCCTATAAGTCGCTAACTATTTCTTGTTATAATTTGAACACTAAGCTTCGGATAAAATTTTGATAAAGGAAAAATCTTCTCAGAATTGAGTCAGGAATATGACATTTTAAGGACAAAAGTTTATTTTGGGACACCCTGTATATAAAATATTATAAATGTTGTTTATATAAAAATATACATAATAAACATTTAGGAAATCGCATAATTGATTAACATACGAATACATATACACTCACACACCGACACCCACCTATCCATCCACACACACACACGCACACGCGCGCGCTCACACACACACACACACACACACACACACACACACACACGCACGCGCGCACGCACGCACGCACGCGCGCACACACACACATTATACATTGATATATTAATCTGATCACACCTATGTGTCACGGATATATATCAATTAATATCAAGTAGTTATGGCTTGAGTTATGGATCATGTGAAGTGTCTGCTGTTCCCGATCATAGAAGCAACGTTGGTGGCGATCATGGCTTGGATGGATGACCGTTAAATTTGAATATTACTTTGGAAGGAATAATCCTTGAAAACCTAAACCTAAACCTTGAAAACATCGTAAATTGTTTTTTTTATGTTTTATAATAGTCTTTATTCTGGTTTAGATTATTTGCACTGTTTATACTTCAGTATTCTTATTGAAATAATTGAAAAATTAATTAGTTTATATTATTTCAAACCAAATTTTGACCTTAATTCAACATTGAATCGACGTCGAAATGATAGTTGAGTAGTTGTTGATCTTTTATACGCTTTCGACATCCATCGACCAGAATTTCGACATTTAATTTTCGACATTGATTTGACGTCGCATCAACCAAACATTTCTGACTGGGAAGTTACCATGTGTAATGTGTAACATTTTTCAAAAAGTATATATCTAATTCAGATTTAGATAATAAATTCTATGATTAATTGTATTTAGATAATAAATTGTATAATTAAATAAATATTTCAAAACTAGAAATACTAATCGAGTTTCAAACAATTTAGACATTTTAAATAAAGTTAAGGCGATGCTGAAAGGTCGGCCAAATTTGTACGAGGTCGATAAAGTAGTCTGCTCAATTCATGACAATATTTGATTAATATGAAAATTCTAGTTTATGTGAAAATTGAAGGTATGCCACCCTGCGGACAACACAAAAGAACAACATTGAATTGTTAGAACTAGAATAAAAGTCTATAAAAAAAGTTATATATTCACTTGAGAACATTCATGTAGATGTGCAAATCTGCACAAGATCATGATTCTGAACAATATTCAAAAGGTTTTAGCCAGTGTTCGGACAATGCTAATGCCGACGGTACTGCAACATTCAAGCTTCATAACTCACGATTTACTTAATAAAAAAATATTTTATCTATGTGTTTTGGAAAGCTCTCGAGATAAGCTACAAGAATATGTAATAAAAAAATGGGGATTCTAAATAAAAAATTTGAAGTGATTTTTCCCTGACTTTGACAGCGCTACCCAAAGTCAAATCAATGTACCATTTTATGTTCCCCTTGAAGTCAAACAACTTTTGTTTGAAACATTTTTTTATATCTAAAGGCGTTTCCAAGTAAAAAGAGTGATAACTGACTTTACAGACACCCTGTATGTATATAGACATATATTTAACGTATTTCACGTATTTAACGTACAATTCAAACACTAAAAGGAAAACTAAAAGGATTATGTATTAAAATTCACTTTCAGTGTTAAAAATCTGTAATGCACGTAACATAAGCTATAAATTTTCAATACTGGCAGTGAATTTTAGAACATAGCTGAGCATGCTTGAAATAATAATATTCAAATTTACCACGTAACAATGACGTATTCTTGGCGACAATTTAATTGGCCGCTTGGCATCAATATGTATAAAAGCATACTCTTGTATTTCTACCATGGATAACGATAACGGGTTATTTTTAAAAATCAGTAACTAGTAACAGTAACTAGTTATTTTTTTAACTCGATAATGAGTAACAATAACTAGTTACTTTTAAAAAATAACTTTCCATTCCCTGTATGTATGCAATAAATAATTCACTATTAAATATTGATTTTTTTCCTCTAAATAGCCATTATAATCGGAAAATTATAAACTCTCGTACAAAGCCTCCATAAGTCGAATTATTGGCTGCGTTCAGCAGAGAAAACAGCTTTGCAACTGTTATGAGATTCTTTAACATGATTGGCTTTTGCCTTTAGTTCTTCATAGATCTAAATGTATATATATAAATCAATCATATTATAGAATTTTATAACAGTTGCAAAGCCGCTTGTTCTGCTGAACGCAGCCATTATATGTTAATCTTAGAACATATATTATTGGAAGGAGAATAGAGTGCTGAACGTGAAGCCAGAGAGGATCCGAGAGCGGACATGCCTTTTGGTTGTAACGCTAAAATGCCCTCGTGCACTAACGCCCTGTGAAAAAGTGGACCCAAATTACATAGCAAATTCAAGATTTTTGTACAATTTGTGGTGTGTGTTCGTACTAAATCCACTTTTTGAGTCTGTTGGAGCTTTATTCTCGAAAAATTACGCATTAGAAAGTATTTTTCCTTACTTTCTAATGCATAATTTTTCGAGAATAAAGCTCCAGCAGACTCGAAAAGTGGATTTAGTACGGACACGCACCACAAATTGTGCACAAATCTTAATTTTGCTATGTAACTTGGATCCACTTCTTCAGAGGGCGTTAGTGCACGAGGGCATTTTAGTGTTACAGCCAAAAGGCCGGCATGTCCGCTCTCGGATCCTCTCTGCTGACACTGAAGAGTCTGCTTTATTGACCTCGTACAAATTTGGCCGACCTTTCAGCATCTTCTTAATCATGCTGATTAGTTACAAGTGTCTTCTAATGTCGTATGGTGGCGTTAATGTTGCGGGTCACGCGAATTACTTTTTAAGCAATATGGCGCGCAACCATGCCAGTCATTTCAAAAAATGAACAGCGTGTTGTAATGAAATTTCTCGTGAACGAAGGCGTAAAACCTAGTGAAATTCACAGAAGACTTTAAGCACAGTACGGAGATCAGACTCTTAGCCGCAGTAAAACATTTTAATGGTGCCAACGTTTTAAGGACGGCCATCAGTGAGTGATGATCCCGGCCAAGGCTGATCGGTGCCCACTACAACCATTCCTGTCATTACTGCGGCTAAGAGGCTGATCTACTGTACTGTGCTTGAAGTCTTCTGTGAATTTCACTAGGTTTTACGCCTTCATTTACGAGGAATTTCATTACAAGACGCTGTTCAGTTTTTAAACTGGCATGGTTGCGCGCTATATTGCTTAAAAAGCACTGAAATATAATAATTAATATGTAATACTGGAACGCGTACTGGCGCTAGTTTCGCGATCCGACAAAGAGGCTTCTAAGTGATATCTGTGTCTTTCTAGTATAATCTGGCCAAAAGTTTTATACGGCACACCCAGCTTCACGCATTGTATTCAACCTTAGAACGAGACTGTAGGAGCCCCACTACCGTCTATTGCACATGCGCAGTATAGCTTGACAAAGGATAAAGATACCACTTTGAATGCTCTCTCTCGGATTTCTTCTTAACAAAGGCGGCATAGACCGTGCGCCGCGTTCTAGTTTATTATATTTCAGTGTTAAAAATTAATTCGCGTGGTCCGAGACATTAACGCCACCATATGGCGTTAGAAAACACTTGTAACGGTAAATATTGATAACAACGGACCCAGCCCCAATGACCTTGACCTTCATGTATGTTGTCAAGGTCATGACCCTGAGTGATTATCAAGAGGTTTTAGCCGTCGCTCGTTATTCGTTAAAAAGTTATTAACAAAAAAAGTAACAAATATTATTAAATTATTATTAAATATTATTAAAATAAATATTAACAA
>NW_012026863.1:35158-37673 GCF_000956235.1 Wasmannia auropunctata
TTGTATTCGTTAAAAAGAACGCTACAACTTTTATCACATTAAAATTGTTACTTTACCGTGCAAAAATTAATCATGTCTTTTCGCTCTTTAACATAGATAATATTTCTAAGTGTCACTGTGCTCAGAATAAAGTTTAGTTAGAGCCGTTTAATTTGATATTATATTTATTAGGTTTATCTCTATTAGTTTACGAAATAAAAAGGGGTGGCCACTTTTACGGGGACACCCTGTATATATATATATATTTTTTTTTTACCTTTTTTATCAGAAACTTTTATTTTTTATATTTTTTCTCACTACTTACGATTTCCTTCAAATCATTAGCTGCCCATGCTGTAATATACATACGTTGCAAAGCAGCCATTATCATAGATAAGAATTGTGGTATCAGGATACGCGATTGTATCTGTTAAGATGTTTTCAATTAAAATGGAAATTTTGAAAATTTATGTAGTTAGATTTACTTACATGTAATACTTACATATAACATAGGAAAACAACCGCTTATTACAGTAAATCCCATTGTGAGTGTCGTTTTAAAAAGCACATGTTGAATAGCTTCTTGCGTTTTCGATATAAACCTGTTCAAACAAATAAATGTAAATCTCTATAAGCAAATAATGCAAATTAATTTTAAAAAATTTTTTAAAATTAATAATACTAATAAGATTTATAAGAATTTATAAAAAGCAAATAAGGAAAATAAGGGCTAGTTAAAATCAACGCGGTACTTGATGCGTGCGAAATCTCATCCTTTTAATTAGTAAAAATTTTCGTTATAATAATTGAACGTTTTGGCTCTATGATTTGTTTTTGGACAACTTTTATTTGTTAAAAACATGTTTTTGATTTTAAAAAATGTAATGTACGGTACTTTTATATACGTATACATATATATTTGACGTAAATATTTTTTTTTTTTAAGAGTTTTTGTTAGGCATGTGCAATTGTCTTGAAATGTGATTGTAATTTTGTCGATGTAATCTGTAGGATCTAAAGTTACAGTATTGTATACAAAATGTGTTAATTTTTTTATGTGTAAATTTTTTGTATTAACAACATTACATTAATGTTGTTCATACAAAATTAAATTTAATCGACCATCGATCATTGTACAAATATGAACACATCAGACATAAAAGCGCGTTGAAACTTCTGAAGATGAATTAAATGATGCATATAGGTGTTATAGTCCAAAGTGTAAGTCTTGCATTTTGGCATAGCAATACATGACAACGAGCTAGCAGAAATGCAAGACTGCAAGACAAGCGCGAACAAATGTCGAACGAACACCTGACTTTGCCATGACCATATACGATCCCGGGCATCGCGGGCCATCGCGCGATGAAATTGAACTCCAAAAATCTTTTATATTCTGCCGCCTAAACGTGCGGCCCAGAGTTCGATTAAAACCGTAATAGCGACAGCACGTACGCGCCCGCGACGACCGACATCAAGTTACACGACCGAGCGCCGGCACGAGATTCGCGCGAATGCGAACGTGACACTTGCCACGAATAAACGTACTTGGGGAACGTAGAATTAAGATAAAATTATAATGAATATATTTGTATCAAAAAGAAATTAAAGTGCAAGTTGATTGTAAAACTGTGTCAAGTGACTGTGTCTCCACTCACACCCTGCGCTCCTCGTCGGTTCCAACTCTTTAGTCAAACGAATCCCGAAATTTTCCTTTATTGCAACGAAAGGTACAACACAGGATTTTGCATAAATCACAATTAGAAGTATTCCGTCTCGTAAGATATAAAAACATTTACTTTTTTACATTTATAATAATTTCTTTAATAAACAAGAGGACTCTCTTACATTACTTTTTTATCAAGAACGAAGTAAGATAGACAAAAGAATAAAATGGATGATCCTTAAACATAGGTTAGTTAAAAATAAATATTAACTTGATCCAATACAACTGATTCAGTGTTATGGAATGTTATCAAACACCTAATATAGAAAGAAATCTTAATTTTTTTCTATCCCGTACCATGCAAATAAATTACATTGTTTTACGGATGTTTGTCGGACGAACAATTGACTGAAATTTGTATTGAATCGGCTACTTTTTTCAACGCTATTTTGGAATCCTCGTTAAAATTAATCAGGGAGAAATGGTTTATAAATTTATCATATAAGGCAATTTCACAGGAAGTTGAAAATTCATAACAACTTAGTGGGAATTTCTCTCTTCTGAACACAAACGGTGAGAAAATGATAATAGAATTTAAAAATATAGAAAATAACACTAATAAATTCAATATTAACACATTAAAAACAGAGCGATTCCAATCATAAACAACATTCCTTCTTGCCACAGAATTCCCAAAATAAAATCAAATTGTGGACGTAAGTGGTGATGGATCAGGAGAAGGAGCGCAATGAAGGGTAATCCACAAACGACTCCGTATGGTGTAACAGCTTGGAATATATTTAGGATTATATACAAGGGTAGGAATGTCAGTGTATACTTGGTTGAGATGGATTGACTCCAGGGAGGAGA